>NC_048581.1:94851636-95212422 GCF_013265735.2 Oncorhynchus mykiss | reverse complement strand
TGGTCTGTCATATTATAATAGAGACAGTAGATCTAGATGGTCTGTCATAATATAATAGAAACATAGACAGTAGATCTAGCTGGTCTGTCATAATATAATAGAGACAGTAGATCTAGCGGGTGTGTCATAATATAATAGAGACAGTAGATCTAGCTGGTCTGTCATAATATAATAGAAACATACAGACAGTAGATCTAGCTGGTCTGTCATAATATAATATAATAGAGAGTAGATCTAGCTTGTCTGTCATAATATAATAGAGACAGGAGATCTGGCTGGTCTGTCATAATATAGTAGAGACAGTAGATCTAGCTGGTCTCTCATAATATAGAGACAGTAGATCTAGCTGGTCTCTCATAATATAATAGAGACAGTAGATCTAGCTGGTCTCATAATATAGAGACAGTAGATCTAGCTGGTCTGTCATAATATAGACAGTAGATCTAGCTGGTCTGTCATATTATAATAGAGACAGTATATCTGGCTGGTCTGTCATAATAAAACTGAAACATACAGACAGTAGATCTAGCTGGTCTGTCAAATTATAGAGACAGCAGATCTATCTGGTCTGACATAATATAGTAGAGACAGTAGATCAAGCTGGTCTGTCATAATACATTAAGGACAGTAGATCTAGCTGGTCTGTCATAATATAATAGACAGTAGATCTAGCTGGCCTGTCATAATATAATAGAGACAGTAAATCTAGCTGGTCTGTCATAATGTAGAGACAGTAGATCTAGCTGGTCTGTCATAATATAATAGAGACAGCGAAATCTAGCTGGTCTGTCATAATATAACAGAGACAGTAGATCTAGCTGGTCTGTCATAATATAATAGAGACAGTAGATCTAGCTGGTCTGTCATATTATAATAGAGACAGTAGATCTAGCTGGTCTGTCATATTATAATAGAGACAGTAGATCTAGCTGGTCTGTCATAATATAATATAGTAGAGAGTAGATCTAGCTGGTCTGTCATAATATAATAGAGACAGTAGATCTAGCTGGTCTGTCTTAATATAATATAGACAGTAGATCTAGCTGGTCTGTCGTAATATAATAGAGACAGTAGATCTGGCTGGTCTGTCATAGTACAATAAGGACAGTAGATCTAGCTGGTCTGTCAAATTATAATAGAGACAGTAGATCTGGCTGGTCTGTCATAGTACAATAAGGACAGCAGATCTAGCTGGTCTGCCAAAATATAGTAGAGACAGTAGATCTAGCTGGTCTGTCATAATATAATAGAGACAGTAGATCTAGCTGGTCTGTCATAATATAATACAAACAGTAGATATAGCTGGTCTGTCATAATATGAGACAGTAGATCTAGCTGGTCTGTCATAATATAATATAGACAGTAGATCTAGCTGGTCTGTCATAATATAATAGAGACAATAGATCTAGCTGGTCTGTCATAATATAATAGAGACAGTAAATCTAGCGGGTGTGTCATATTATAGAGAGATTAGATCTAGCCGGTCTGTCAAATTATAATAGAGAGCAGTTCTAGCTGGTCTGTCATATTATAATAGAGACAATAGATCTAGCTGTTCTGTCATAATACATTAAGGACAGTAGATCTAGCTGGTCTGTCATAATACACTAAGGAATGTGGATCTAGCTGGTCTGTCATAATATAATAGAAACAATAGATCTAGCTGGTCTGTCATAATATAATAGAGACAGTAGATCTAGCTGGTCTGTCATAATATAATAGAGAGTCGATCTAGCTGGTCTGTCATATTACAATACAAACAGTAGATCTAGCTGGTCTGTCATAATATAATAGAGACAGTCGATCTAGCTGGTCTGTCATAGTACAATAAGGACAGCAGATCTAGCTGGTCTGCCAAAATATAGTAGAGACAGTAGATCTAGCTGGTCTGTCATAATATAATAGAGACAGTAGATCTAGCTGGTCTGTCATAATATAATAGAGACAGTAGATCTAGCTGGTCTGTCATAATATAATAGAGACTGTAGATCTAGCTGGTCTGTCTTAATATAATAGAGACAGTCGATCTAGCTGGTCTGTCATAATATAATAGAGACAGTAGATCTAGCTGGTCTGTCATAATATAATAGAGACAGTAGATCTAGCTGGTCTGTCATAATATAATAGAGACAGTATATCTAGCTGGTCTGTCATAATATAATAGAGACAGTAGATCTAGCTGGTCTGTCATAATATAATACAAACAGTAGATATAGCTGGTCTGTCATAATATAATAGAGACAGTAGATCTAGCTGGTCTGTCATAATATAATATAGACAGTAGATCTAGCTGGTCTGTCATAATATAATAGAGACAATAGATCTAGCTGGTCTGTCATAATATAATAGAGACAGTAAATCTAGCGGGTGTGTCATATTATAGAGAGATTAGATCTAGCCGGTCTGTCAAATTATAATAGAGAGCAGTTCTAGCTGGTCTGTCATATTATAATAGAGACAATAGATCTAGCTGTTCTGTCATAATACATTAAGGACAGTAGATCTAGCTGGTCTGTCATAATACACTAAGGAATGTGGATCTAGCTGGTCTGTCATAATATAATAGAAACAATAGATCTAGCTGGTCTGTCATAATATAATAGAGACAGTAGATCTAGCTGGTCTGTCATAATATAATAGAGAGTCGATCTAGCTGGTCTGTCATATTATAATACAAACAGTAGATCTAGCTGGTCTGTCATAATATAATAGAGACAGTCGATCTAGCTGGTCTGTCATAATATAATAGAGACAGTAGATCTAGCTGGTCTGTCATAATATAATAGAGACAGTAGATCTAGCTGGTCTGTCATAATATAATAGAGACAGTATATCTAGCTGGTCTGTCATAATATAATAGAGACAGCGAAATCTAGCTGGTCTGTCATAATATAATAGAGACAGTAGATCTAGCTGGTCTGTCATAATATAATAGAGACAGTAGATCTAGCTGGTCTGTCATAATATAATAGAGACAGTAGCTCTAGATGGTCTTTCATAATATAATAGAGACAGTAGATCTAGCTGGTCTGTCATAATATAATAGAGACATACAGACAGTAGATCTAGCTGTTCTGTCATAATCTAATAGAGACAGGAGATCTGGCCTGTCTGTCATAATACACTAAGGAATGTGGATCTAGCTGGTCTGTCATAATATAATAGAAACAATAGATCTAGCTGGTCTGTCATAATATAATAGAGACAGTAGATCTAGCTGGTCTGTCATAATATAATAGAGAGTCGATCTAGCTGGTCTGTCATATTATAATACAAACAGTAGATCTAGCTGGTCTGTCATAATATAATAGAGACAGTAGATCTAGCTGGTCTGTCATAATATAATAGAGACAGCGAAATCTAGCTGGTCTGTCATAATATAATAGAGACAGTAGATCTAGCTGGTCTGTCATAATATAATAGAAACATAGACAGTAGATCTAGCTGGTCTGTCATAATATAATAGAGACAGTAGATCTAGCGGGTGTGTCATAATATAATAGAGACAGTAGATCTAGCTGGTCTGTCATATTATAATAGAGACAGTAGATCTAGATGGTCTGTCATAATATAATAGAAACATAGACAGTAGATCTAGCTGGTCTGTCATAATATAATAGAGACAGTAGATCTAGCGGGTGTGTCATAATATAATAGAGACAGTAGATCTAGCTGGTCTGTCATATTATAATAGAGACAGTAGATCTAGCTGGTCTGTCATATTATAATAGAGACAGTAGATCTAGATGGTCTGTCATAATATAATAGAAACATACAGACAGTAGATCTAGCTGGTCTGTCATAATATAATATAATAGAGAGTAGATCTAGCTGGTCTGTCATAATATAATAGAAACATACAGACAGTAGATCTAGCTGGTCTGTCATAATATAATAGCTACAGTAGATCTAGCTGGTCTGTCATAGTATAATAGAGACAGTAGATCTAGCTGGTCTGTCATATTATAATATAGACAGTAGATCTAGCCGGTCTGTCATAATATAATAGAAACATACAGACAGTAGATCTAGCTTGTCTGTCATAATATAGAGACAGTAGATCTAGCTGGTCTGTCATAATATAATAGAGACAGTAGATCTAGCTGGTCTCTCATAATATAGAGACAGTAGATCTAGCTGGTCTGTCATAATATAATAGAGACAGTAGATCTAGCTGGTCTCATAATATAGAGACAGTAGATCTAGCTGGTCTGTCATAATATAATATAGACAGTAGATCTAGCTGGTCTGTCATATTATAATAGAGACAGTATATCTGGCTGGTCTGTCATAATAAAATTGAAACATACAGACAGTAGATCTAGCTGGTCTGTCAAATTATAGAGACAGCAGATCTATCTGGTCTGACATAATATAGTAGAGACAGTAGATCAAGCTGGTCTGTCATAATACATTAAGGACAGTAGATCTAGCTGGCCTGTCATAATATAATAGAGACAGTAAATCTAGCTGGTCTGTCATAATATAGAGACAGTAGATCTAGCTGGTCTGTCATAATATAATAGAGACAGCGAAATCTAGCTGGTCTGTCATAATATAATAGAGACAGTAGATCTAGCTGGTCTGTCATAATATAATAGAGACAGTAGATCTAGCTGGTCTGTCATAATATAATAGACAGTAGATCTAGCTGGTCTGTCATAATAGAATAGAGACAGTAGCTCTAGATGGTCTGTCATAATATAATAGAAACATACAGACAGTAGATCTAGCTGGTCTGTCATAATATAATAGAGACAGTCGATCTAGCTGGTCTGTCGTATTATAATAGAGACAGTAGATCTGGCTGGTCTGTCATAGTACAATAAGGACAGCAGATCTAGCTGGTCTGCCAAAATATAGTAGACACAGTAGATCTAGCTGGTCTGTCATAATATAATAGAGACAGTAGATCTAGCTGGTCTGTCATAATATAATAGAGACAGTCGATCTAGCTGGTCTGTCATATTATAATACAAACAGTATATCTAGCTGGTCTGTCATAATATAATAGAGACAGTAGATCTAGCTGGTCTGTCATAATATAATAGAGACAGTAGATCTAGCTGGTCTGTCATAATATAATAGAGACAGCGAAATCTAGCTGGTCTGTCATAATATAATATAATATAGACAGTAGATCTAGCTGGTCTGTCATAATATAATAGAGACAGTCGATCTAGCTGGTCTGTCATATTATAATACAAACAGTAGATCTAGCTGGTCTGTCATAATACAATAGAGACAGTAGATCTACCTGGTCTGTCATAATAGAATAGAGACTGTAGATCTAGCTGGTCTGTCTTAATATAATAGACAGTAGATCTAGCTGGTCTGTCATAATATAATAGAGACAGTAGATCTAGCTGGTCTGTCATAATATAATAGAGACAGTAGATCTAGCTGGTCTGTCATAATATAATAGAGACAGTAGATCTAGATGGTCTGTCATAATATAATAGAAACATAGACAGTAGATCTAGCTGGTCTGTCATAATATAATAGAGCCAGTAGATCTAGCGGGTGTGTCATAATATAATAGAGACAGTAGATCTAGCTGGTCTGTCATAATATAATAGAAACATAGACAGTAGATCTAGCTGGTCTGTCATAATATAATAGAGCCAGTAGATCTAGCGGGTGTGTCATAATATAATAGAGACAGTAGATCTAGCTGGTCTGTCATATTATAATAGAGACAGTAGATCTAGCTGGTCTGTCATAATATAATAGAAACATACAGACAGTAGATCTAGCTGGTCTGTCATAATATAATATAGTAGAGAGTAGATCTAGCTGGTCTGTCATAATATAATAGAGACAGTAGATCTAGCTGGTCTGTCTTAATATAATATAGACAGTAGATCTAGCTGGTCTGTCTTAATATAATATAGACAGTAGATCTGGCTGGTCTGTCATAGTACAATAAGGACAGTAGATCTAGCTGGTCTGTCAAATTATAATAGAGACAGTAGATCTGGCTGGTCTGTCATAGTACAATAAGGACAGCAGATCTAGCTGGTCTGCCAAAATATAGTAGAGACAGTAGATCTAGCTGGTCTGTCATAATATAGAGACAGTAGATCTAGCTGGTCTGTCATAATATAATATAGACAGTAGATCTAGCTGGTCTGTCATAATATAATAGCTACAGTAGATCTAGCTGGTCTGTCATAATATAATAGAGACAGTCGATCTAGCTGGTCTGTCGTATTATAATAGAGACAGTAGATCTGGCTGGTCTGTCATAGTACAATAAGGACAGCAGATCTAGCTGGTCTGCCAAAATATAGTAGAGACAGTAGATCTAGCTGGTCTGTCATAATATAATAGAGACCGTAGATCTAGCTGGTCTGTCATAATATAGAGACAGTCGATCTAGCTGGTCTGTCATATTATAGTAGAGACAGTAGATCTAGCTGGTCTGTCATAATATAATAGAGACAGTAGATCTAGCTGGTCTGTCATAATATAGAGACAGTAGATCTAGCTGGTCTGTCATAATATAATAGAGACAGTAGATCTAGCTGGTCTCTCATAATGTAGACACAGTAGATCTAGCTGGTCTGTCATAATAAAATTGAAACATACAGACAGTAGATCTAGCTGGTCTGCCATAATATAGTAGAGACAGTAGATCAAGCTGGTCTGTCATAATACATTAAGGACAGTAGATCTAGCTGGTCTGTCATAATATAATAGACACAGTAGATCTAGCTGGTCTGTCATATTATAATAGAGACAGTAGATCTAGATGGTCTGTCATAATATAATAGAAACATAGACAGTAGATCTAGCTGGTCTGTCATAATATAATAGAGACAGTAGATCTAGCGGGTGTGTCATAATATAATAGAGACAGTAGATCTAGATGGTCTGTCATAATATAATAGAAACATACAGACAGTAGATCTAGCTGGTCTGTCATAATATAATAGCTACAGTAGATCTAGCTGGTCTGTCATAGTATAATAGAGACAGTAGATCTAGCTGGTCTCTCATAATGTAGAGACAGTAGATCTAGCTGGTCTGTCATAATATAATAGAGACAGTAGATCTAGCTGGTCTGTCATAATATAATAGAGACAGTAGATCTAGCTGGTCTGTCATAATATAATAGAGACAGTAGATCTAGCTGGTTTGTCATAATATAATAGAGACAGTAGATCTAGCTGGTCTGTCATAATTAATAGACAGTAGATCTAGCTGGTCTGTCATAGTATAATATAGACAGTAGATCTATCTGGTCTGTCATAATATAATAGAGACAGTCGTTCTAGCTGGTCTGTCATATTATAATAGAGACAGTATATCTGGCTGGTCTGTCATAGAACAATAAGGACAGTAGATCTAGCTGGTCTGTCATAATATAAGAGACAGTAGATCTAGATACTCTATTATAATACAATAGAGACAGTAGATCTAGCGAGTCTGTCATAATAAAATTGAAACATACAGACAGTAGATCTAGCTGGTCTGCCATAATATAGTAGAGACAGTAGATCAAGCTGGTCTGTCATAATACATTAAGGACAGTAGATCTAGCTGGTCTGTCATAATATAATAGACACAGTAGATCTAGCTGGTCTGTCATATTATAATAGAGACAGTAGATCTAGATGGTCTGTCATAATATAATAGAAACATAGACAGTAGATCTAGCTGGTCTGTCATAATATAATAGAGACAGTAGATCTAGCGGGTGTGTCATAATATAATAGAGACAGTAGATCTAGCTGGTCTGTCATAATATAATAGAAACATACAGACAGTAGATCTAGCTGGTCTGTCATAATATAATATAATAGAGAGTAGATCTAGCTTGTCTGTCATAATATAATAGAGACAGGAGATCTGGCTGGTCTGTCATAATATAGTAGAGACAGTAGATCTAGCTGGTCTCTCATAATATAGAGACAGTAGATCTAGCTGGTCTCTCATAATATAATAGAGACAGTAGATCTAGCTGGTCTCATAATATAGAGACAGTAGATCTAGCTGGTCTGTCATAATATAGACAGTAGATCTAGCTGGTCTGTCATATTATAATAGAGACAGTATATCTGGCTGGTCTGTCATAATAAAACTGAAACATACAGACAGTAGATCTAGCTGGTCTGTCAAATTATAGAGACAGCAGATCTATCTGGTCTGACATAATATAGTAGAGACAGTAGATCAAGCTGGTCTGTCATAATACATTAAGGACAGTAGATCTAGCTGGTCTGTCATAATATAATAGACAGTAGATCTAGCTGGCCTGTCATAATATAATAGAGACAGTAAATCTAGCTGGTCTGTCATAATGTAGAGACAGTAGATCTAGCTGGTCTGTCATAATATAATAGAGACAGCGAAATCTAGCTGGTCTGTCATAATATAACAGAGACAGTAGATCTAGCTGGTCTGTCATAATATAATAGAGACAGTAGATCTAGCTGGTCTGTCATATTATAATAGAGACAGTAGATCTAGCTGGTCTGTCATATTATAATAGAGACAGTAGATCTAGCTGGTCTGTCATAATATAATATAGTAGAGAGTAGATCTAGCTGGTCTGTCATAATATAATAGAGACAGTAGATCTAGCTGGTCTGTCTTAATATAATATAGACAGTAGATCTAGCTGGTCTGTCGTAATATAATAGAGACAGTAGATCTGGCTGGTCTGTCATAGTACAATAAGGACAGTAGATCTAGCTGGTCTGTCAAATTATAATAGAGACAGTAGATCTGGCTGGTCTGTCATAGTACAATAAGGACAGCAGATCTAGCTGGTCTGCCAAAATATAGTAGAGACAGTAGATCTAGCTGGTCTGTCATAATATAATAGAGACAGTAGATCTAGCTGGTCTGTCATAATATAATACAAACAGTAGATATAGCTGGTCTGTCATAATATGAGACAGTAGATCTAGCTGGTCTGTCATAATATAATATAGACAGTAGATCTAGCTGGTCTGTCATAATATAATAGAGACAATAGATCTAGCTGGTCTGTCATAATATAATAGAGACAGTAAATCTAGCGGGTGTGTCATATTATAGAGAGATTAGATCTAGCCGGTCTGTCATATTATAATAGAGACAATAGATCTAGCTGTTCTGTCATAATACATTAAGGACAGTAGATCTAGCTGGTCTGTCATAATACACTAAGGAATGTGGATCTAGCTGGTCTGTCATAATATAATAGAAACAATAGATCTAGCTGGTCTGTCATAATATAATAGAGACAGTAGATCTAGCTGGTCTGTCATAATATAATAGAGAGTCGATCTAGCTGGTCTGTCATATTACAATACAAACAGTAGATCTAGCTGGTCTGTCATAATATAATAGAGACAGTCGATCTAGCTGGTCTGTCATAGTACAATAAGGACAGCAGATCTAGCTGGTCTGCCAAAATATAGTAGAGACAGTAGATCTAGCTGGTCTGTCATAATATAATAGAGACAGTAGATCTAGCTGGTCTGTCATAATATAATAGAGACAGTAGATCTAGCTGGTCTGTCATAATATAATAGAGACTGTAGATCTAGCTGGTCTGTCTTAATATAATAGAGACAGTCGATCTAGCTGGTCTGTCATAATATAATAGAGACAGTAGATCTAGCTGGTCTGTCATAATATAATAGAGACAGTAGATCTAGCTGGTCTGTCATAATATAATAGAGAAAGTATATCTAGCTGGTCTGTCATAATATAATAGAGACAGTAGATCTAGCTGGTCTGTCATAATATAATACAAACAGTAGATATAGCTGGTCTGTCATAATATAATAGAGACAGTAGATCTAGCTGGTCTGTCATAATATAATATAGACAGTAGATCTAGCTGGTCTGTCATAATATAATAGAGACAATAGATCTAGCTGGTCTGTCATAATATAATAGAGACAGTAAATCTAGCGGGTGTGTCATATTATAGAGAGATTAGATCTAGCCGGTCTGTCAAATTATAATAGAGAGCAGTTCTAGCTGGTCTGTCATATTATAATAGAGACAATAGATCTAGCTGTTCTGTCATAATACATTAAGGACAGTAGATCTAGCTGGTCTGTCATAATACACTAAGGAATGTGGATCTAGCTGGTCTGTCATAATATAATAGAAACAATAGATCTAGCTGGTCTGTCATAATATAATAGAGACAGTAGATCTAGCTGGTCTGTCATAATATAATAGAGAGTCGATCTAGCTGGTCTGTCATATTATAATACAAACAGTAGATCTAGCTGGTCTGTCATAATATAATAGAGACAGTCGATCTAGCTGGTCTGTCATAATATAATAGAGACAGTAGATCTAGCTGGTCTGTCATAATATAATAGAGACAGTAGATCTAGCTGGTCTGTCATAATATAATAGAGACAGTATATCTAGCTGGTCTGTCATAATATAATAGAGACAGCGAAATCTAGCTGGTCTGTCATAATATAATAGAGACAGTAGATCTAGCTGGTCTGTCATAATATAATAGAGACAGTAGATCTAGCTGGTCTGTCATAATATAATAGAGACAGTAGCTCTAGATGGTCTGTCATAATATAATAGAGACAGTAGATCTAGCTGGTCTGTCATAATATAATAGAGACATACAGACAGTAGATCTAGCTGTTCTGTCATAATCTAATAGAGACAGGAGATCTGGCCTGTCTGTCATAATACACTAAGGAATGTGGATCTAGCTGGTCTGTCATAATATAATAGAAACAATAGATCTAGCTGGTCTGTCATAATATAATAGAGACAGTAGATCTAGCTGGTCTGTCATAATATAATAGAGAGTCGATCTAGCTGGTCTGTCATATTATAATACAAACAGTAGATCTAGCTGGTCTGTCATAATATAATAGAGACAGTAGATCTAGCTGGTCTGTCATAATATAATAGAGACAGCGAAATCTAGCTGGTCTGTCATAATATAATAGAGACAGTAGATCTAGCTGGTCTGTCATAATATAATAGAGACAGTAGATCTAGCTGGTCTGTCATAATATAATAGAGACAGTAGCTCTAGATGGTCTGTTGTATTATAATAGAGACAGTAGATCTGGCTGGTCTGTCATAGTACAATAAGGACAGCAGATCTAGCTGGTCTGTCAAATTATAATAGAGACAGTAGATCTAGCTGGTCTGTCATAATACATTAAGGACAGTAGATCTAGCTGGTCTGTCATAATATAATAGAGACAGTAGATCTAGCTGGTCTGTCATAATATAATAGAGACAGTCGATCTAGCTGGTCTGTCATATTATAATACAAACAGTAGATCTAGCTGGTCTGTCATAATATAATAGAGACAGTAGATCTAGCTGGTCTGTCATAATATAATAGAGACAGTAGATCTAGCTGGTCTGTCATAATATAATAGAGACAGCGAAATCTAGCTGGTCTGTTGTATTATAATAGAGACAGTAGATCTGGCTGGTCTGTCATAGTACAATAAGGACAGTAGATCTAGCTGGTCTGTCAAATTATAATAGAGACAATAGATCTAGCTGGTCTGTCATAATACATTAAGGACAGTAGATCTAGCTGGTCTGTCATAATATAATACAAACAGTAGATATAGCTGGTCTGTCATAATATAATAGAGACAGTAGATCTAGCTGGTCTGTCATAATATAGACAGTAGATCTAGCTGGTCTGTCATAATATAATATAGACAGTAGATCTAGCTGGTCTGTCATAATGTAGAGACAGTAGATCTAGCTGGTCTGTCATAATATAATAGAGACAGTAAATCTAGCTGGTCTGTCATAATATAATAGAGACAGTAGATCTAGCTGGTCTGTCATAATATAATAGAGACAGTAGATCTAGCTGGTCTGTCATAATATAATAGAGACAGTAGATCTAGCTGGTCTGTCATAATAGAATATAGACAGTAGATCTAGCTGGTCTGTCATAATATAATAGAGACAGTAGCTCTAGATGGTCTGTCATAATATAATAGAAACATACAGACAGCAGATCTAGCTGGTCTGTCATAATATAATAGAGACAGTCGATCTAGCTGGTCTGTTGTATTATAATAGAGACAGTAGATCTGGCTGGTCTGTCATAGTACAATAAGGACAGTAGATCTAGCTGGTCTGTCAAATTATAATAGAGACAGTAGATCTAGCTGGTCTGTCAAAATACATTAAGGACAGTAGATCTAGCTGGTCTGTCATAATATAATACAAACAGTAGATATAGCTGGTCTGTCAAATTATAATAGAGACAGTAGATCTAGCTGGTCTGTCATAATACATTAAGGACAGTAGATCTAGCTGGTATGTCATAATATAATACAAACAGTAGATATAGCTGGTCTGTCATAATATAATAGAGACAGTAGATCTAGCTGGTCTGTCATAATATAATATAGACAGTAGATCTAGCTGGTCTGTCATAATATAGAGACAGTAGATCTAGCTGGTCTGTCATAATATAATAGAGACAGTAAATCTAGCTGGTCTGTCATAATATAATAGAGACAGTAAATCTAGCTGGTCTGTCATAATATAATAGAGACAGTAGATCTAGCTGGTCTGTTATAATATAATGGAGACAGTAGATCTAGCTGGTCTGTCATAATATAATAGACAGTAGATCTAGCTGGTCTGTCATAATATAATAGAGACAGTAGATCTATCTGGTCTGTCATAATATAGAGACAGTCGTTCTAGCTGGTCTGTCATATTATAGAGACAGTAGATCTGGCTGGTCTGTCATAGTACAATAAGGACAGTAGATCTAGCTGGTCTGTCAAATTATAATAGAGACAGCAGATCTAGATACTCTATCATAATACAATAGAGACAGTAGCTCTAGCTGGTCTGTCATAATATAATAGAGACAGTAGATCTAGATGGTCTGTCATAATATAATAGAAACATACAGACAATAGATCTAGCTGGTCTGTCATAATATAATAGAGACAGGAGATCTTGCCTGTCTGTCATAAAATAGAGACAGTAGATCTAGCTGGTCTGTCATAATATAATAGAGACAGTAGATCTAGCTGGTCTGTCATAATATAATAGAGACAGTAGATCTAGCTGGTCTGTCATAATATAATATAGACATTAGATCTAGCTGGTCTGTCATAATATAATGGAGACAGTAGATCTAAATGGTGTGTCATAATATAATAGAGACAATAGATCTAGCTGGTCTGTAATAATATAATAGAGACAGTAGATCTAACTGGTCTGTCATAATATAATAGAGACAGTAGATCTAGCTGGTCTGTCATAATATAATAGAGACAGTAGATCTAGCTGGTCTGTCATAATATAATGGAGACAGTAGATCTAAATGGTGTGTCATAATATAATAGAGACAATAGATCTAGCTGGTCTGTAATAATATAGAGACAGTAGATCTAGCTGGTCTGTCATAATATAATAGAGACAGTAGATCTAGCTGGTCTGTCATAATATAGAGACAGTAGATCTAGCTGGTCTGTCATAATATAATAGAGACAGTAGATCTAGCTGGTCTGTCATATTATAATAGAGACAGTAGATCTAGATGGTCTGTCATAATATAATAGAAACATACAGACAGAAGATCTAGCTGGTCTGTCATAATCTAATAGAGACAGGAGATCTGGCTGGTCTGTCATAATATAATAGAGACAGTAGATCTAGCTGGTCTGTCATAATATAATAGAGACAGTAGATCTAGCTGGTCTGTCATAGTATAATAGAGACAGTAGATCTAGCTGGTCTGTCATAGTATAATAGAGACAGTTGATCTAGCTGGTCTGTCATATTATAATAGAGACAGTAGATCTGGCTGGTCTGTCATAGTACAATGAGGACAGTAGATCTAGCTGGTCTGTCATAATATAATAGCGACAGTAGATCTAGATGGTCTGTCATATTATAATAGAGACAGTAGATCTAGCTGGTCTGTCATAATATAATAGAAACATACAGACAGTAGATCTAGCTGGTCTGTCATAATATAATAGAGACAGGAGATCTGGCTGGTCTGTCATAATATAATAGAGACAGTAGATCTAGCTGGTCTGTCATAATATAATAGAGACAGTAGATCTAGCTGGTCTGTCATAGTATAATAGAGACAGTAGATCTAGCTGGTCTGTCATAGTATAATAGAGACAGTTGATCTAGCTGGTCTGTCATATTATAATAGAGACAGTAGATCTGGCTGGTCTGTCATAGTACAATGAGGACAGTAGATCTAGCTGGTCTGTCATAATATAATAGCGACAGTAGATCTAGATGGTCTGTCATATTATAATAGAGACAGTAGATCTAGCTGGTCTGTCATAATATAATAGAGACATTAGATCTAGCTGGTCTGCCATAATATAGTAGAGACAGTAGATCTAGCTGGTCTGTCATAATATAGAGACATTAGATCTAGCTGGTCTGTCATAGTATAATAGAGACAGTAGATCTAGCTGTTCTGTCATATTATAATAGAAACAGTAGATCTAGCTGGTCTGTCATAATAAAATTTAAACATACCGACAGTAGATCTAGCTGGTCTGTCATAATATAATAGAGACAGGAGATCTGGCTGGTCTGTCATAATATAATAGAGACAGTAGATCTAGCTGGTCTGTCATAGTATAATAGAGACAGTAGATCTAGCTGGTCTGTCATAGTATAATAGAGACAGTTGATCTAGCTGGTCCGTCATATTATAATAGAGACAGTAAATCTGGCTGGTCTGTCATAGTACAATGAGGACAGTAGATCTAGCTGGTCTGTCATAATATAATAGCGACAGTAGATCTCACTGGTCTGTCAGAATAGAATAGAGACAGTAGATCTAGCTGGTCTGTCATAATATAATAGAGACAGTAGATCTAGATGGTCTGTCATAATATAATAGAAACATACAGACAGTAGATCTAGCTGGTCTGTCATAATATAGTAGAGACAGTAGATCTAGTGGGTGTGTCATATTATAATAGAGAGAGTAGATCTAGCCGGTCTGTCAAATTATAATAGAGATAGCAGTTCTAGCTGGTCTGTCATAATAAAATTGAAACATACAGACAGTAGATCTAGCTGGTCTGTCAAATTATAATAGAGACAGCAGATCTAGCTGGTCTGCCATAATATAGTAGAGACATTAGATCTAGCTGGTCTGCCATAATATAGTAGAGACAGGAGATCTAGCTGGTCTGTCATAATATAATAGAGACAGTAGATCTAGCTGGTCTGTCATAATATAATAGAGACAGTAGATCTAGCTGGTCTGCCATAATATAATAGAGACAGTAGATCTAGCTGGTCTGCCATAATATAATAGAGACAGTAGATCTAGCTGGTCTGTCATAATATAGAGACAGTAGATCTAGCTGGTCTGTCATAGTATAATAGAGACAGTAGATCTAGCGGTTCTGTCATATTATAATAGAGACAGTAGATCTAGCTGGTCTGTCATAATAAAATTGAAACATACCGACAGTACATCTAGCTGGTCTGTCATAATATAATAGAGACAGTAGATCTAGCTGGTCTGTCATAATATAATAGAGACAGTAGATCTAGCTGGTCTGTCATAATATAGAGACAGTAGATCTAGCTGGTCTGTCATAATATAATAGAGACAGTAGATCTAGCTGGTCTGTCATAATATAATAGAGACAGTAGATCTAGCTGGTCTGTCATAGTATAATAGAGACAGTAGATCTAGCTGTTCTGTCATATTATTATAGAGACAGTATATCTGGCTGGTCTGTCATAATATAATAGAGACAGTAGATCTAGATGGTCTGTCATATTATAATAGAGACAGTAGATCTAGATGGTCTGTCATATTATAATAGAGACAGTAGATCTAGCTGGTCTGTCATATTATAATAGAGACAGTCGATCTAGCTGGTCTGTCATAATATAATAGCGACAGTAGATCTCGCTGGTCTGTCAGAATAGAGACAGCAGATCTAGCTGGTCTGTCATAATATAATAGAGACAGTAGATCTAGATGGTCTGTCATATTATAATAGAGACAGTAGATCTGGCTGGTCTGTCATAATATAATAGAGACAGTAGATCTAGATGGTCTGGCATATTATAATAGAGACAGTAGATCTAGATGGTCTGTCATATTATAATAGAGACAGTAGATCTAGCTGGTCTGTCATATTATAATAGAGACAGTCGATCTAGCTGGTCTGTCATAAGACATTAAGGACAGTAGATCTTGCTGGTCTGTCATAATATAATAGAGACAGTAGAACTAGCTGGTCTGTCATAATATAATGTAGACAGTAGATCTAGCTGGTATGTCAAAATGTAATAGAAACATACAGAGAGTAGATCTAGCAAGTCTGTCATATTATAATAGAGACAGTAGATCTAGCTGGTCTGTCAAAATATAGACAGTAGATGTAGCTGGTATGTCATAATATAATAGAGACAGTAGAACTAGCTGGTATGTCATAATATAATAGAGACAGTAGAACTAGCTGGTATGTCATAATATAATATAAACTAGTAGATCTAGCTGGTATGTCATAATATAATAGAGACAGTAGAACTAGCTGGTCTGTCATTAGACATTAAGGAAAGTAGATCTAGCTGGTGTCATAATATGAGACAGTAGAACTAGCTGGTCTGTCAAAATATAATAGACAGTAGATCTAGCTGGTCTGCCATAATAGAATAGAGACATTAGATCTAGCTGGTCTGCCATAATAGAATAGAGACAGTAGATCGAGCTGGTCTGTCATAATATAATAGAGACAGTAGATCTAGCTGGTCTGTCATAATATAATAGAGACAGTAGATCTAGCTGGTCTGTCATATTATAATAGAGACTGTCGATCTAGCTGGTCTGTCATTAGACATTAAGGACAGTAGATCTAGCTGGTCTGTCATAATATAATAGAGACAGTAGAACTAGCTGGTCTGTCAAAATATAATAGACAGTAGATCTAGCTGGTCTGTCATATTATAATAGAGACAGTAGATCTAGCTGGTCTGTCATAATCTAATAGAGACAGGAGATCTGGCTGGTCTGTCATAATATAATAGAGACAGTAGATCTAGCTGGTCTGTCATAATATAATAGAGACAGTAGATCTAGCTGGTCTGTCATAGTATAATAGAGACAGTAGATCTAGCTGGTCTGTCATAGTATAATAGAGACAGTTGATCTAGCTGGTCTGTCATATTATAATAGAGACAGTAGATCTGGCTGGTCTGTCATAGTACAATGAGGACAGTTGATCTAGCTGGTCTGTCATAATATAATAGAGACAGTAGAACTAGCTGGTCTGTCAAAATATAATAGACAGTAGATCTAGCTGGTATGTCATAATATAATATAAACAGTAGATCTAGGTGGTCTGTCATAATATAATAGAGACAGTAGATCTAGATATCTGTCATATTATAATAGAGACAGTAGATCTAGATATCTGTCATATTATAATAGAGACAGTAGATCTAGCTGGTCTGTCATAATATAATAGAGACAGTAGATCGAGCTCGTCTGTCATAATACAATAGAGTAGATCTAGCTGGTCTGTCATAATAAAATTGAAACATACAGACAGTAGATCTAGCTGGTCTGTCATAATCTAATAGAGACAGGAGATCTGGCTGGTCTGTCATAATACACTAAGGAATGTAGATCTAGCTGGTCTGTCATAACATAGTAGAGACAGTAGATCTAGTGGGTGTGTCATATTATAAACAGAGAGAGTAGATCTAGCCGGTTTGTCAAATTATAATAGAGAGAGCAGTTCTAGCTGGTCTGTCATAAAATAATAGAGACAGTAGATCTAGCTGGTCTGTCATAATATAATAGAGACAGTAGATCGAGCTCGTCTGTCATAATACACTAGAGACAGTAGATCTAGCTGGTCTGTCATAATAAAATTGAAACATACAGACAGTAGATCTAGCTGGTCTGTCAAATTATAATAGAGACAGCAGATCTAGCTGGTCTGCCATAATATAGTAGATACAGTAGATCTAGCTGGTCTGTCATAATATAGAGACAGTAGATCTAGCTGGTCTGTCATAATATAATAGAGACAGTAGATCTAGCTGGTCTGTCATAATATAATAGAGACAGTAGATCTAGCTGGTCTGTCATAATATAATAGAGACAGTAGATCTAGCTGGTCTGTCAGAATAGAGACAGCAGATCTAGCTGGTCTGTCATAATATAATAGAGACAGTAGATCTAGCTGGTCTGTCATATTATAATAGAGACAGGAGATCTGGCTGGTCTGTCATAATATAGAGACAGTAGATCTAGCTGGTCTGTCATATTATAGAGACAGGAGATCTGGCTGGTCTGTCATAATACACTAAGGAATGTAGATCTAGCTGGTCTGTCATAATATAGTAGAGAGTAGATCTAGTGGGTGTGTCATATTATAATAGAGAGAGTAGATCTAGCCGGTCTGTAAAATTATAGAGAGAGCAGATCTAGCTGGTCTGTCATAAAATAATAGAGACAGTAGATCTAGCTGGTCTGTCATAGTATAATAGAGACAGTAGATCTAGCTGGTCTGTCATAGTATAATAGAGACAGTTGATCTAGCTGGTCTGTCATATTATAATAGAGACAGTAGATCTGGCTGGTCTGTCATAGTACAATGAGGACAGTAGATCTAGCTGGTCTGTCATAATATAATAGAGACAGTAGAACTAGCTGGTCTGTCAAAATATAATAGACAGTAGATCTAGCTGGTATGTCATAATATAATATAAACAGTAGATCTAGGTGGTCTGTCATAATATAATAGAGACAGTAGATCTAGATATCTGTCATATTATAATAGAGACAGTAGATCTAGATATCTGTCATATTATAATAGAGACAGTAGATCTAGCTGGTCTGTCATAATATAATAGAGACAGTAGATCGAGCTCGTCTGTCATAATACAATAGAGTAGATCTAGCTGGTCTGTCATAATAAAATTGAAACATACAGACAGTAGATCTAGCTGGTCTGTCATAATCTAATAGAGACAGGAGATCTGGCTGGTCTGTCATAATACACTAAGGAATGTAGATCTAGCTGGTCTGTCATAATATAATAGAGACAGTTTATCTAGCTGGTCTGTCATATTATAATAGAGACAGTAGATCTGGCTGGTCTGTCATAGTACAATAAGGACAGTAGATCTAGCTGGTCTGTCATAATATAATAGCGACAGTAGATCTCGCTGGTCTGTCAGAATAGAGACAGTAGATCTAGCTGGTCTGTCATAATATAATAGAGACAGGAGATCTGGCTGGTCTGTCATAATATAATAGAGACAGTAGATCTAGCTGGTCTGTCATAATATAATAGAGACAGTAGATCTAGCTGGTCTGTCATAGTATAATAGAGACAGTAGATCTAGCTGGTCTGTCATAGTATAATAGAGACAGTTGATCTAGCTGGTCTGTCATAGTATAATAGAGACAGTAGATCTGGCTGGTCTGTCATAGTACAATGAGGACAGTAGATCTAGCTGGTCTGTCATAATATAATAGAAACATACAGACAGTAGATCTAGCTGGTCTGTCATAATATAATAGAGACATTAGATCTAGCTGGTCTGTCATAATATAATAGAGACAGTAGATCTAGATGCTCTGTCATAATATAGAGACAGTAGATCTAGCTGGTCTGTCATAATATAATAGAGACAGTAGATCTAGCTGGTCTGCCATAATATAGTAGAGACAGTAGATCTAGCTGGTCTGTCATAACATAGAGACAGTAGATCTAGCTGGTCTGTCATAGTATAATAGAGACAGTAGATCTAGCTGTTCTGTCATAGTATAATAGAGACAGTAGATCTAGCTGGTCTGTCATAATATAATAGAGACAGTAGATCTAGCTGGTCTGTCATAGTATAATAGAGACAGTTGATCTAGCTGGTCTGTCATATTATAATAGAGACAGTAGATCTGGCTGGTCTGTCATAGTACAATGAGGACAGTAGATCTAGCTGGTCTGTCATAATATAATAGAAACTAGTAGATCTAGCTGGTATGTCATAATATAATAGAGACAGTAGAACTAGCTGGTCTGTCAAAATATAATAGACAGTAGATCTAGCTGGTCTGCCATAATAGAATAGAGACATTAGATCTAGCTGGTCTGTCATAATATAATAGAGACAGTAGATCTAGCTGGTCTGTCATAATATAATAGAGACAGTAGATCTAGCTGGTCTGTCAAAATATAATAGACAGTAGATCTAGCTGGTATGTCATAATATAATATAAACAGTAGATCTAGGTGGTCTGTCATAATATGAGACAGTAGATCTAGATATCTGTCATATTATAATAGAGACAGTCGATCTAGATGGTCTGTCATAATATAATAGAAACATACAGACAGTAGATCTAGCTGGTCTGTCATAATATAATAGAGACAGTAGATCTAGCTGGTCTGTCATATTATAATAGAGACAGTCGATCTAGATGGTCTGTCATAATATAATAGAAACATACAGACAGTAGATCTAGCTGGTCTGTCATAATATAATAGAGACAGTAGATCTAGCTGGTCTGTCATAATATAATAGAGACAGTAGATCTAGCTGGTCTGTCATAATATAGAGACAGTAGATCTAGCTGGTCTGTCATAATATAATAGAGACAGTAGATCTAGCTGGTCTGTCATAATATAATAGAGACAGTAGATCTAGCTGGTCTGTCATAATATAATAGAGACAGTAGATCTAGCTGGTCTGTCATAGTATAATAGAGACAGTAGATCTAGCTGTTCTGTCATATTATAATAGCGACAGTAGATCTCGCTGGTCTGTCAGAATAGAGACAGCAGATCTAGCTGGTCTGTCAAAATATAATAGAGACAGGAGATCTAGCTGGTCTGTCATATTATAATAGAGACAGGAGATCTGGCTGGTCTGTCATAATACACTAAGGAATGTAGATCTAGCTGGTCTGTCATAATATAGTAGAGAGTAGATCTAGTGGGTGTGTCATATTATAATAGAGAGAGTAGATCTAGCCGGTCTGTAAAATTATAGAGAGAGCAGATCTAGCTGGTCTGTCATAAAATAATAGAGACAATAGATCTAGCTGGTCTGTCATAATATAATAGAGACAGTAGATCTAGCTGGTCTGTCATAATATAATAGAGACAGTAGATCTGGCTGGTCTGTCATAGTACAATAAGGACAGTAGATCTAGCTGGTCTGTCATAATATAATAGCGACAGTAGATCTCGCTGGTCTGTCAGAATAGAATAGAGACAGTAGATCTAGCTGGTCTGTCAAAATATAATAGAGAGTAGATCTAGCTGGTCTGTCATATAATAGAGACAGAAGATCTAGATGGTCTGTCATAATATAATAGAAACATACAGACAGTAGATCTAGCTGGTCTGTCATAATATAATAGAGACAGTAGATCTAGCTGGTCTGTCATATTATAATAGAGACAGTCGATCTAGCTGGTCTGTCATAAGACATTAAGGACAGTAGATCTTGCTGGTCTGTCATAATATAATAGAGACAGTAGAACTAGCTGGTCTGTCATAATATAATATAGACAGTAGATCTAGCTGGTATGTCAAAATGTAATAGAAACATACAGAGAGTAGATCTAGCTGGTCTGTCATATTATAATAGAGACAGTAGAACTAGCTGGTATGTCATAATATGATAGAGACAGTAGAACTAGCTGGTATGTCATAATATAATAGAAACTAGTAGATCTAGCTGGTATGTCATAATATAATAGAGACAGTAGAACTAGCTGGTCTGTCATTAGACATTAAGGACAGTAGATCTAGCTGGTGTGTCATAATATAATATATAGAATATAACTATTCTGCCTTATTATTATTCGACCATGCTGGTCATTTATGAACATTTGAACATCTTGACCATGTTTTGTTATAATCTCCACCCGGCACAGCCAGAAGAGGACTGGCCACCCCACATAGCCTGGTTCCTCTCTAGGTTTCTTCCTAGGTTTTGGCCTTTCTAGGGAGTTTTTCCTAGCCACCGTGCTTCTTCACCTGCATTGCTTGCTGTTTGGGGTTTTAGGCTGGGTTTCTGTACAGCACTTTGAGATATCAGCTGATGTACGAAGGGCTATATAAAATAAATTTGATTGATTGAAATATAATAGAGACAGTAGATCTAGCTGGTCTGCCATAATACAATAGAGACAGTAGATCTAGGTGGTCTGTCAAAATATAGAGACAGTAGATCTAGCTGGTCTGCCATAATACAATAGAGACAGTAGATCTAGGTGGTCTGTCAAAATATAGAGACAGTAGATCTAGCTGGTCTGTCATAATATAATAGAGACAGTAGATCTAGCTGGTCTGTCATATTATAATAGAGACTGTCGATCTAGCTGGTCTGTCATATTATAATAGAGACAGTAGATCTGGCTGGTCTGTCATAGTACAATAAGGACAGTAGATCTAGCTGGTCTGTCATAATATAATAGAGACAGTAGAACTAGCTGGTCTGTCAAAATATAATAGACAGTAGATCTAGCTGGTCTGTCATAATATAAATAGACAGTAGATCTAGCTGGTCTGTCATAATATAATAGAGACAGTAGATCTAGCTGGTCTGTCATAATACAATAGAGACAGTAGATCTAGCTGGTCTGTCATATTATAATAGAGACTGTCGATCTAGCTGGTCTGTCATATTATAATAGAGACAGTAGATCTGGCTGGTCTGTCATAGTACAATAAGGACAGTAGATCTAGCTGGTCTGTCATAATATAATAGAGACAGTAGAACTAGCTGGTCTGTCAAAATATAATAGACAGTAGATCTAGCTGGTATGTCATAATATAATAGAGACAGTAGATCTAGCTGGTCTGTCATAATATAATAGAGACAGTAGATCTAGCTGGTCTGTCATAATATAATAGAGACAGTAGATCTAGCTTGTCTGTCATAATATAATAGAGACAGTAGATCTAGCTGGTCTGTCATAATATAATAGAGACAGTAGATCTAGCTGGTCTGTCATAATATAATAGAGACAGTAGATCTAGCTGGTCTGTCATATTATAATAGAGACAGTAGATCTGGCTGGTCTGTCATAGTACAATAAGGACAGTAGATCTAGCTGGTCTGTCATAATATAATAGCGACAGTAGATCTCGCTGGTCTGTCAGAATAGAGACAGTAGATCTAGCTGGTCTGTCATAATATAATAGAGACAGTAGATCTAGCTGGTCTGTCATATTATAATAGAGACAGGAGATCTGGCTGGTCTGTCATAATACACTAAGGAATGTAGATCTAGCTGGTCTGTCATAATATAGTAGAGAGTAGATCTAGTGGGTGTGTCATATTATAATAGAGAGAGTAGATCTAGCCGGTCTGTAAAATTATAGAGAGAGCAGATCTAGCTGGTCTGTCATAAAATAGAGACAGTAGATCTAGCTGGTCTGTCATAATATAATAGAGACAGTAGATCTAGCTGGTCTGTCATAATATAATAGAGACAGTAGATCTGGCTGGTCTGTCATAGTACAATAAGGACAGTAGATCTAGCTGGTCTGTCATAATATAATAGAGACAGTAGATCTAGCTGGTCTGTCATAGTACAATAAGGACAGTAGATTTGGCTGGTCTGTCAGAATAGAATAGAGACAGTAGATCTAGCTGGTCTGTCAAAATATAATAGATCTAGCTGGTCTGTCATATTATAATAGAGACAGTAGATCTAGATGGTCTGTCATAATATAATAGAAACATACAGACAGTAGATCTAGCTAGTCTGTCATATTGTAATATAAACAGTAGATCTAGCTGGTCTGTCATAATATAATAGAGACAGTAGAACTAGCTGGTCTGTCATAATATAATAGAGACAGTAGAACTAGCTGGTCTGTCATAATATAATAGAGACAGTAGATCTAGCTGGTCTGTCATAATATAATAGAGACAGTAGATCTAGCTGGTCTGTCATAATACAATAGAGACTGTAGATCTAGCTGGTCTGTCATATTATAATAGAGACTGTCGATCTAGCTGGTCTGTCATATTATAATAGAGACAGTAGATCTGGCTGGTCTGTCATAGTACAATAAGGACAGTAGATCTAGCTGGTCTGTCATAATATAATAGAGACAGTAGAACTAGCTGGTCTGTCAAAATATAATAGACAGTAGATCTAGCTGGTATGTCATAATATAATAGAGACAGTAGATCTCGCTGGTCTGTCATAATATAATAGAGACAGTAGATCTAGCTGGTCTGTCATAATATAATAGAGACAGTAGATCTAGCTTGTCTGTCATAATATAATAGAGACAGTAGATCTAGCTGGTCTGTCATAATATAATAGAGACAGTAGATCTAGCTGGTCTGTCATAATATAATAGAGACAGTAGATCTAGCTGGTCTGTCATATTATAATAGAGACAGTAGATCTGGCTGGTCTGTCATATTATAATAGAGACAGTAGATCTAGCTGGTCTGTCATAATATAATAGCGACAGTAGATCTCGCTGGTCTGTCAGAATAGAGACAGTAGATCTAGCTGGTCTGTCATAATATAATAGAGACAGTAGATCTAGCTGGTCTGTCATATTATAATAGAGACAGGAGATCTGGCTGGTCTGTCATAATACACTAAGGAATGTAGATCTAGCTGGTCTGTCATAATATAGTAGAGAGTAGATCTAGTGGGTGTGTCATATTATAATAGAGAGAGTAGATCTAGCCGGTCTGTAAAATTATAGAGAGAGCAGATCTAGCTGGTCTGTCATAAAATAGAGACAGTAGATCTAGCTGGTCTGTCATAATATAATAGAGACAGTAGATCTAGCTGGTCTGTCATAATATAATAGAGACAGTAGATCTGGCTGGTCTGTCATAGTACAATAAGGACAGTAGATCTAGCTGGTCTGTCATAATATAATAGAGACAGTAGATCTAGCTGGTCTGTCATAGTACAATAAGGACAGTAGATTTGGCTGGTCTGTCAGAATAGAATAGAGACAGTAGATCTAGCTGGTCTGTCAAAATATAATAGATCTAGCTGGTCTGTCATATTATAATAGAGACAGTAGATCTAGATGGTCTGTCATAATATAATAGAAACATACAGACAGTAGATCTAGCTAGTCTGTCATATTGTAATATAAACAGTAGATCTAGCTGGTCTGTCATAATATAATAGAGACAGTAGAACTAGCTGGTCTGTCATAATATAATAGAGACAGTAGAACTAGCTGGTCTGTCATAATATAATATAGACAGTAGATCTAGCTGGTATGTCAAAATGTAATAGAAACATACAGAGAGTAGATCTAGCTGGTCTGTCATATTATAATAGAGACAGTAGATCTATCTGGTATGTCATAATATAATAGAGACAGTAGAACTAGCTGGTATGTCATAATATAATAGAAACTAGTAGATCTAGCTGGTATGTCATAATATAATAGAGACAGTAGAACTAGCTGGTCTGTCATTAGACATTAAGGACAGTAGATCTAGCTGGTGTGTCATAATATAATAGAGACAGTAGAACTAGCTGGTCTGTCAAAATATAATAGACAGTAGATCTAGCTGGTCTGCCATAATACAATAGAGACAGTAGATCTAGGTGGTCTGTCAAAATATAGAGACAGTAGATCTAGCTGGTCTGTCATAATACAATAGAGACAGTAGATCTAGCTGGTCTGTCATATTATAATAGAGACTGTCGATCTAGCTGGTCTGTCATTAGACATTAAGGACAGTAGATCTAGCTGGTCTGTCATAATATAATAGAGACAGTAGAACTAGCTGGTCTGTCAAAATATAATAGAGACAGTAGATCTAGATATCTGTCATATTATAATAGAGACAGTCGATCTAGCTGGTCTGTCATATTACAATATAAACAGTAGATCTAGCTGGTCTGTCATAATACAATAGAGACAGTAGATGTATCTGGTCTGTCTTAATATAATAGAGACAGTAGATCTAGCTGGTCTGTCTTAATATAATAGAGACAGTCGTTCCTAGCTGGTCTGTCATAATATTATAGAGACAGTAGATCTAGCTGGTATGTCATAATATAATAGAAACATATAGACAGTAGATCTAGCTGGTCTATCATATTATAATAGAGACAGTAGATCTGGCTGGTCTGTCATAGTACAATAAGGACAGTAGATCTAGCTGGTCTGTCATAATATAATAGCGACAGTAGATCTCGCTGGTCTGTCAGAATAGAGACAGCGGATCTAGCTGGTCTGTCATAATATAATAGAGACAGTAGATCTAGCTGGTCTATCATATTATAATAGAGACAGGAGATCTGGCTGGTCTGTCATAATACACTAAGGACAGTAGATCTAGCTGGTCTGTCAATATAATAGAGACAGTAGATCTAGCTGGTCTGTCATAGTACAATAAGGACAGTAGATCTAGCTGGTCTGTCATAATATAATAGCGACAGTAGATCTCGCTGGTCTGTCAGAATAGAATAGAGACAGTAGATCTAGCTGGTCTGTCAAAATATAATAGAGAGTAGATCTAGCTGGTCTGTCATATTACAATAGAGACAGTAGATCTAGATGGTCTGTCATAATATAATAGAAACATACAGACAGTAGATCTAGCTGGTCTGTCATAATATAATAGAGACAGTAGATCTAGCTGGTCTGTCATAATATAATAGAGACAGTAGATCTAGCTGGTCTGTCATAATATAATAGAGACAGTAGATCTAGCTGGTCTGTCATATTATAATAGAGACAGTCGATCTAGCTGGTCTGTCATAAGACATTAAGGACAGTAGATCTTGCTGGTATGTCATAATATAATAGAGAAAGTAGATCAAGCTGGTCAGTCATAATATAATAGACAGCAGATCTAGCTGGTCTGTTATATTATAATAGAGACGATAGATCTAGCTGCTCTGTCATAATACAATAGATACAGGAGATCTAGCTGGTCTGTCATATTAAAAAAGAGACAGTAGATCAAGCTGGTATGTCATAATATGAGAGAGTAGATCTAGCTGGTCTGTCATAATATAATATAGACAGGAGATCTATCTGGTCTGTCATAATACAATAGAGACAGTAGATCTAGCTGGTCTGTCATTTTATAATAGAAACAGTAGATCAACCTGGTCTGTCATAATATAATAGAGACAGATCTAGCTGGTCTGTCATAATAAAATAGAGAAAGTAGATCTAGCTGGTCTGTCATCATAAAATAGAGAAAGTAGATCTAGCTGGTCTGTCATCATAAAATAGAGAAAGTAGATCTAGCTGGTCTGTCATATTATAATAGAGACAGGAGATCTGGCTGGTCTGTCATAATACACTAAGGAATGTAGATCTAGCTGGTCTGTCATAATATAGTAGAGAGTAGATCTAGTGGGTGTGTCATATTATAATAGAGAGAGTAGATCTAGCCGGTCTGTAAAATTATAGAGAGAGCAGATCTAGCTGGTCTGTCATAAAATAGAGACAGTAGATCTAGCTGGTCTGTCATAATATAATAGAGACAGTAGATCTAGCTGGTCTGTCATAATATAATAGAGACAGTAGATCTGGCTGGTCTGTCATAGTACAATAAGGACAGTAGATCTAGCTGGTCTGTCATAATATAATAGAGACAGTAGATCTAGCTGGTCTGTCATAGTACAATAAGGACAGTAGATTTGGCTGGTCTGTCAGAATAGAATAGAGACAGTAGATCTAGCTGGTCTGTCAAAATATAATAGATCTAGCTGGTCTGTCATATTATAATAGAGACAGTAGATCTAGATGGTCTGTCATAATATAATAGAAACATACAGACAGTAGATCTAGCTAGTCTGTCATATTGTAATATAAACAGTAGATCTAGCTGGTCTGTCATAATATAATAGAGACAGTAGAACTAGCTGGTCTGTCATAATATAATAGAGACAGTAGAACTAGCTGGTCTGTCATAATATAATATAGACAGTAGATCTAGCTGGTATGTCAAAATGTAATAGAAACATACAGAGAGTAGATCTAGCTGGTCTGTCATATTATAATAGAGACAGTAGATCTATCTGGTATGTCATAATATAATAGAGACAGTAGAACTAGCTGGTATGTCATAATATAATAGAAACTAGTAGATCTAGCTGGTATGTCATAATATAATAGAGACAGTAGAACTAGCTGGTCTGTCATTAGACATTAAGGACAGTAGATCTAGCTGGTGTGTCATAATATAATAGAGACAGTAGAACTAGCTGGTCTGTCAAAATATAATAGACAGTAGATCTAGCTGGTCTGCCATAATACAATAGAGACAGTAGATCTAGGTGGTCTGTCAAAATATAGAGACAGTAGATCTAGCTGGTCTGTCATAATACAATAGAGACAGTAGATCTAGCTGGTCTGTCATATTATAATAGAGACTGTCGATCTAGCTGGTCTGTCATTAGACATTAAGGACAGTAGATCTAGCTGGTCTGTCATAATATAATAGAGACAGTAGAACTAGCTGGTCTGTCAAAATATAATAGAGACAGTAGATCTAGATATCTGTCATATTATAATAGAGACAGTCGATCTAGCTGGTCTGTCATATTACAATATAAACAGTAGATCTAGCTGGTCTGTCATAATACAATAGAGACAGTAGATGTATCTGGTCTGTCTTAATATAATAGAGACAGTAGATCTAGCTGGTCTGTCTTAATATAATAGAGACAGTCGTTCCTAGCTGGTCTGTCATAATATTATAGAGACAGTAGATCTAGCTGGTATGTCATAATATAATAGAAACATATAGACAGTAGATCTAGCTGGTCTATCATATTATAATAGAGACAGTAGATCTGGCTGGTCTGTCATAGTACAATAAGGACAGTAGATCTAGCTGGTCTGTCATAATATAATAGCGACAGTAGATCTCGCTGGTCTGTCAGAATAGAGACAGCGGATCTAGCTGGTCTGTCATAATATAATAGAGACAGTAGATCTAGCTGGTCTATCATATTATAATAGAGACAGGAGATCTGGCTGGTCTGTCATAATACACTAAGGACAGTAGATCTAGCTGGTCTGTCAATATAATAGAGACAGTAGATCTAGCTGGTCTGTCATAGTACAATAAGGACAGTAGATCTAGCTGGTCTGTCATAATATAATAGCGACAGTAGATCTCGCTGGTCTGTCAGAATAGAATAGAGACAGTAGATCTAGCTGGTCTGTCAAAATATAATAGAGAGTAGATCTAGCTGGTCTGTCATATTACAATAGAGACAGTAGATCTAGATGGTCTGTCATAATATAATAGAAACATACAGACAGTAGATCTAGCTGGTCTGTCATATTGTAATATAAACAGTAGATCTAGCTGGTCTGTCATAATATAATAGAGACAGTAGATCTAGCTGGTCTGTCATAATATAATAGAGACAGTAGATCTAGCTGGTCTGTCATATTATAATAGAGACAGTCGATCTAGCTGGTCTGTCATAATACAATAGATACAGGAGATCTAGCTGGTCTGTCATATTAAAAAAGAGACAGTAGATCAAGCTGGTATGTCATAATATGAGAGAGTAGATCTAGCTGGTCTGTCATAATATAATATAGACAGGAGATCTATCTGGTCTGTCATAATACAATAGAGACAGTAGATCTAGCTGGTCTGTCATTTTATAATAGAAACAGTAGATCAACCTGGTCTGTCATAATATAATAGAGACAGATCTAGCTGGTCTGTCATAATAAAATAGAGAAAGTAGATCTAGCTGGTCTGTCATCATAAAATAGAGAAAGTAGATCTAGCTGGTCTGTCTTAATATAGAGACAGAGACAGTAGATCTAGCTGGTCTGTCATAATATAATAGCGACAGTAGATCTCGCTGGTCTGTCAGAATAGAGACAGCAGATCTAGCTGGTCTGTCATAATATAATAGAGACAGTAGATCTAGCTGGTCTGTCATATTATAATAGAGACAGGAGATCTGGCTGGTCTGTCATAATACACTAAGGAATGTAGATCTAGCTGGTCTGTCATAATATAGTAGAGAGTAGATCTAGTGGGTGTGTCATATTATAATAGAGAGAGTAGATCTAGCCGGTCTGTAAAATTATAGAGAGAGCAGATCTAGCTGGTCTGTCATAAAATAATAGAGACAGTAGATCTAGCTGGTCTGTCATAATATAATAGAGACAGTAGATCTAGCTGGTCTGTCATAATATAATAGAGACAGTAGATCTGGCTGGTCTGTCATAGTACAATAAGGACAGTAGATCTAGCTGGTCTGTCATAATATAATAGAGACAGTAGATCTAGCTGGTCTGTCATAGTACAATAAGGACAGTAGATCTAGCTGGTCTGTCATATTATAATAGAGACAGTAGATCTATCTGGTATGTCATAATATAATAGAGACAGTAGAACTAGCTGGTATGTCATAATATAATAGAAACTAGTAGATCTAGCTGGTATGTCATAATATAATAGAGACAGTAGAACTAGCTGGTCTGTCATTAGACATTAAGGACAGTAGATCTAGCTGGTGTGTCATAATATAATAGAGACAGTAGAACTAGCTGGTCTGTCAAAATATAAGACAGTAGATCTAGCTGGTCTGCCATAATACAATAGAGACAGTAGATCTAGGTGGTCTGTCAAAATATAGAGACAGTAGATCTAGCTGGTCTGTCATAATACAATAGAGACAGTAGATCTAGCTGGTCTGTCATATTATAATAGAGACTGTCGATCTAGCTGGTCTGTCATAATATAATATAGACAGTAGATCTAGCTGGTATGTCAAAATGTAATAGAAACATACAGAGAGTAGATCTAGCTGGTCTGTCATATTATAATAGAGACAGTAGATCTATCTGGTATGTCATAATATAATAGAGACAGTAGAACTAGCTGGTATGTCATAATATAATAGAAACTAGTAGATCTAGCTGGTATGTCATAATATAATAGAGACAGTAGAACTAGCTGGTCTGTCATTAGACATTAAGGACAGTAGATCTAGCTGGTGTGTCATAATATAATAGAGACAGTAGAACTAGCTGGTCTGTCAAAATATAATAGACAGTAGATCTAGCTGGTCTGCCATAATATAATAGAGACAGTAGAACTAGCTGGTCTGTCAAAATATAATAGAGACAGTAGATCTAGATATCTGTCATATTATAGAGACAGTCGATCTAGCTGGTCTGTCATATTACAATATAAACAGTAGATCTAGCTGGTCTGTCATAATACAATAGAGACAGTAGATGTATCTGGTCTGTCTTAATATAATAGAGACAGTCGTTCCTAGCTGGTCTGTCATAATATTATAGAGACAGTAGATCTAGCTGGTATGTCATAATATAATAGAAACATATAGACAGTAGATCTAGCTGGTCTATCATATTATAATAGAGACAGTAGATCTAGCTGGTCTGTCATAATACATTAAGGACAGTAGATCTAGCTGGCCTGTCATAATATAATATAGACAGTAGATCTAGCTGGTCTGTCTTAATATAATAGAGACAGTAGATCTAGCTGGTCTGTCTTAATATAATAGAGACAGTCGATCCTAGCTGGTCTGTCATAATAAAATAGAGAAAGTAGATCTAGCTGGTCTGTCATCATAAAATAGAGAAAGTAGATCTAGCTGGTCAGTCATATTATATTATGGACAGATCTAGCTTGTCTGTCATGTCATACTACAATAGAGAAAGTAGATTTAGCTGGTCTGTCATAATAAAATAGAGACAGTAGATCAAGCTGATCTGTCATATTATAAAAGAGACTGTCGATCTAGCTGGTCTGTCATTAGACATTAAGGACAGTAGATCTAGCTGGTATGTCATAATATAATAGAGACAGTAGATCTAGCTTGTCTGTCATAATATAATAGAGACAGTAGATCTAGCTGGTCTGTCATAATATAATAGAGACAGTAGATCTAGCTGGTCTGTCATAATATAATAGAGACAGTAGATCTAGCTTGTCTGTCATAATATAAGACAGTAGATCTAGCTGGTCTGTCATAATATAATAGAGACAGTAGATCTAGCTGGTCTGTCATATTATAATAGAGACAGTAGATCTGGCTGGTCTGTCATAGTACAATAAGGACAGTAGATCTAGCTGGTCTGTCATAATATAATAGCGACAGTAGATCTCGCTGGTCTGTCAGAATAGAGACAGCAGATCTAGCTGGTCTGTCATAATATAATAGAGACAGTAGATCTAGCTGGTCTGTCATATTATAATAGAGACAGGAGATCTGGCTGGTCTGTCATAATACACTAAGGACAGTAGATCTAGCTGGTCTGTCATAATATAATAGAGACAGTAGATCTAGCTGGTCTGTCATAGTACAATAAGGACAGTAGATCTAGCTGGTCTGTCAAAATATAATAGAGAGTAGATCTAGCTGGTCTGTCATATTACAATAGAGACAGTAGATCTAGATGGTCTGTCATAATATAATAGAAACATACAGACAGTAGATCTAGCTGGTCTGTCATAATATAATAGAGACAGTAGATCTAGCTGGTCTGTCTTAATATAGAGACAGAGACAGTAGATCTAGCTGGTCTGTCATCATAAAATAGAGAAAGTAGATCTAGCTGGTCTGTCATCATAAAATAGAGAAAGTAGATCTAGCTGGTCTGTCTTAATATAGAGACAGAGACAGTAGATCTAGCTGGTCTGTCATAATATAATAGCGACAGTAGATCTCGCTGGTCTGTCAGAATAGAGACAGCAGATCTAGCTGGTCTGTCATAATATAATAGAGACAGTAGATCTAGCTGGTCTGTCATATTATAATAGAGACAGGAGATCTGGCTGGTCTGTCATAATACACTAAGGACAGTAGATCTAGCTGGTCTGTCATAATATAATAGCGACAGTAGATCTCGCTGGTCTGTCAGAATAGAATAGAGACAGTAGATCTAGCTGGTCTGTCAAAATATAATAGAGAGTAGATCTAGCTGGTCTGTCATATTACAATAGAGACAGTAGATCTAGATGGTCTGTCATAATATAATAGAAACATACAGACAGTAGATCTAGCTGGTCTGTCATAATATAATAGAGACAGTAGATCTAGCTGGTCTGTCTTAATATAGAGACAGAGACAGTAGATCTAGCTGGTCTGTCATCATAAAATAGAGAAAGTAGATCTAGCTGGTCTGTCATCATAAAATAGAGAAAGTAGATCTAGCTGGTCTGTCTTAATATAGAGACAGAGACAGTAGATCTAGCTGGTCTGTCATAATATAATAGCGACAGTAGATCTAGCTGGTCTGTCAAAATATAATAGAGAGTAGATCTAGCTGGTCTGTCATATTACAATAGAGACAGTAGATCTAGATGGTCTGTCATAATATAATAGAGACAGTAGATCTAGCTGGTCTGTCATATTGTAATATAAACAGTAGATCTAGCTGGTCTGTCATAATATAATAGAGACAGTAGATCTAGCTGGTCTGTCATAATATAATAGAGACAGTAGATCTAGCTGGTCTGTCATAATATAATAGAGACAGTAGATCTAGCCTGTCTGTCATATTATAATAGAGACAGTCGATCTAGCTGGTCTGTCATAAGACATTAAGGACAGTAGATCTTGCTGGTCTGTCATAATATAATAGAGACAGTAGAACTAGCTGGTCTGTCATAAAATAATATAGACCGTAGATCTAGCTGGTCTGTCAAAATGTAATAGAAACATACAGAGAGTAGATCTAGCTGGTCTGTCATAATATAATAGAGACAGTAGAACTAGCTGGTATGTCATAATATGGTAGAGACAGTAGAACTAGCTGGTATGTCATAATATAATAGAAACTAGTAGATCTAGCTGGTATGTCATAATATAATAGAGACAGAACTAGCTGGTCTGTCATTAGACATTAAGGACAGTAGATCTAGCTGGTGTGTCATAATATAATAGAGACAGTAGAACTAGCTGTCTTAATATAGAGACAGAGACCGTAGATCCAGCTGGTCTGTCATAATACAATAGAGAAAGTAGATCAAGCTGGTCAGTCATAATATAATAGACAGCAGATCTAGCTGGTCTGTTATATTATAATAGAGACGATAGATCTAGCTGCTCTGTCATAATACAATAGATACAGGAGATCTAGCTGGTCTGTCATTAAAAAAGAGACAGTAGATCAAGCTGGTATGTCATAATATGAGAGAGTAGATCTAGCTGGTCTGTCATAATATAATATAGACAGGAGATCTAGCTGGTCAGTCAATACAATAGAGACAATAGATCTATCTGGTCTGTCATAATACAATAGAGACAGTAGATCTAGCTGGTCTGTCATTTTATAATAGAAACAGTAGATCAACCTGGTCTGTCATAATATAATAGAGACAGATCTAGCTGGTCTGTCATAATAAAATAGAGAAAGTAGATCTAGCTGGTCTGTCATCATAAAATAGAGAAAGTAGATCTAGCTGGTCTGTCATCATAAAATAGAGAAAGTAGATCTAGCTGGTCTGTCTTAATATAGAGACAGAGACAGTAGATCTAGCTGGTCTGTCATAATAAAAAAGAGAAAGTAGATCTAGCTGGTCAGTCATACTACAATAGAGAAAGTAGATCTAGCTGGTCTGTCATAATAAAATAGATCAAGCTGGTCTGTCATAATATAATAGAGACAGGAGATCTAGCTGGTCAGTCATAATATATTATGGACAGATCTAGCTGGTCTATCATGTCATACTACAATAGAGAAAGTAGATCTAGCTGTTCTGTCATAATAAAATAGAGACAGTAGATGCAACTGTTCTGTCATAATACAAAAGAGACAGTAGATCTAGCTGGTCGGTCATAATATAATAGAGACAGTAGATCTAGCTGGTCTGTCATAATAAAATAGAGACAGTAGATCTAGCTGGTCTGTCATATTATAATAGAGACAGTAGATCTCGCTGGTCTGTCTAAATATAATAGAGACAGTAGATCAAGCTGATCTGTCATATTATAGAGACAGTAGATGCAACTGTTCTGTCATAATGTAATAGAGGCAGTAGATCTAGCTGCTCTGTCATATTATAATAGCGACAGTAGATCTAGCTGGTCTGTCATAATAAAATAGAGAAAGTATATATAGCTGGTCTGTCATAATAAAATAGAGACAGTAGATCTAGCTGCTCTGTCAAATTATAGAGACGATAGATCTAGCTGCTCTGTCATATTATAATAGCGACAGTAGATCTAGCTGGTCTGTCATAATACAATAGAGACAGGAGATGTAGCTGGTCTGTCTTAATATAGAGATAGAGACCGTAGATCCAGCTGGTCTGTCATAATACAATAGAGACGATAGATCTAGCTGCTCTGTCATCATAAAATAGCGACAGTAGACCTAGCTGGTCTGTCATAATATAATAGAGACAGTAGATCTAGCTTGTCTGTCATATTATCATAGAGACGATAGATCTAGCTGCTCTGTCACAATAAAATAGCGACAGTAGACCTAGCTGGTCTGTCATAATATAATAGACACAGCAGATCTAGCTGGTCTGTCATATTATAATAGAGACGATAGATCTAGCTGCTCTGTCATAATAAAATAGCGACAGTAGACCTAGCTGGTCTGTCATAATATAATAGATACAGTAGATCTAGCTGGTCCGTCATAATATAATAGACAGCAGATCTAGCTGGTCTGCCATATTATAATAGAGACGATAGATCTAGCTGCTCTGTCATAATAAAATAGCGACAGTAGACCTAGCTGGTCTGTCATAATATAATAGAGACAGTAGATCTAGCTGGTCTGTCATAATAAATAGAGAAAGTAGTTCAAGCTGGTCAGTCATAATATAAGAGACAGTATATCTAATAGAGACAGTAGATCTTCCTGGTCTCATAATATAATAGAGACAGTAGATCTAGCTGGTCTGTCAAAATATAATAGAGACAGTAGATCAAGCTGATCTGTCATATTATAAAAGAGACAGTATATCTAATAGAGACAGTAGATCTTCCTGGTCTCATAATATAATAGAGATAGAGACAGTAGATCTCGCTGGTCTGTCTAAATATAATAGAGAAAGTATATATAGCTGGTCTGTCATATTATAATAGCGACAGTAGATCTAGCTGGTCTGTCATATTATAGAGACAGTAGATCTAGCTGCTCTGTCATATTATAATAGCGACAGTAGATCTAGCTGGTCTGTCATAATAAGATAGAGAAAGTATATATAGCTGGTCTGTCATAATAAAATAGAGACAGTAGATCTAGCTGCTCTGTCAAATTATAGAGACGATAGATCTAGCTGCTCTGTCATAATATAATAGAGACAGGAGATGTAGCTGGTCTGTCTTAATATAGAGATAGAGACCGTAGATCCAGCTGGTCTGTCATAATACAATAGAGACGATAGATCTAGCTGCTCTGTCATCATAAAATAGCGACAGTAGACCTAGCTGGTCTGTCATAATATAATAGAGACAGTAGATCTAGCTGGTCTGTCATAATAAATAGAGAAAGTAGTTCAAGCTGGTCAGTCATAATATAATAGAGACAGTAGATCTAGCTTGTCTGTCATAATATAATAGAGACAGTAGATCAAGCTGGTCTGTCATAATATAATAGCGAAAGTAGATCTAGCTGGTCATTCATAATATAGACAAGATCTAGCTGGTCTGTCATAATATAATAGAGACAGTAGATCTAGCTGGTCTGTCATAATAAAATAGAGACAGTAGATCTAGCTGGTCTGTCATAATATAATAGCGACAGTAGATCTAGCTGGTTTGTGTTAATATAATAGAGACAGTAGATCAAGCTGCTCTGTCATGTTATAATAGAGACAGTAGATCAAGCTGGTCTGTCATATTATAACAGACTGTCATTTTATAATAGAGACAGTAGATGCAACTGTTCAGTCATAATACAACAGAGACAGTAGATCTAGCTGGTCTGTCATAATATAATAGAGACAGTAGATCTAGATGGTCTGTCATAATACAATAGAGACAGTAGATCTAGCTGGTCTGTCATAATATAATAGAGACAGTAGATCTAGATGGTCTGTCATAATACAATAGATAGACAGTAGATCTCGCTGGTCTGTCATATTATAATAAGGACAGTAGATCTAGCTGGTCTGTCTTAATATAATAGAGACAGTAGATCTAGCTGCTCTGTCAAATTATAGAGACGATAGATCTAGCTGCTCTGTCATAATATAATAGCGACACTAGATCAGCTGGTCTGTCAAAATACAATATAGACTAGATCTAGCTGGTCTCATAATATAATATAGACAAGATCTAGCTGGTCTGTCATATTATAATAGAGACAGGAGATCTAGCTGCTCTGTCATAATATAATATAGACAAGATCTAGCTGGTTTCATATTATAATAGAGACAGACCGTAGATCTAGCTGGTCTGTCATAATACAATAGAGACAGAGACCGTAGATCTAGCTGGTCTGTCATAATACAATAGAGACAGGAGATGTAGCTGGTCTCTCTTAATATAGAGACAGAGAAAGTAGATCTAGCTGCTCTGTCATAATATAATAGAGACAGACAGTAGATCTAGCTGGTCTCATTATAATAGAGACAGGAGATCTATCTGGTCTTTCATAATATAATAGAGACAGTAGATCTAGCTGGTCTGTCATATTATAATAGAGACAGAAGATCTAGCTGGTCAGTCATAATATAATTTATACAATAGATCTAGCTGGTCTGTCATAATATAGAGACAGCAGATCTAGCTGGTCTGTCATAATATAATAGCGCCAGTAGATCTAGTTGGTCTGGCATAATATAATAGAGACAGTAGATCTCGCTGTTCTGTCATAATATAGACAGTAAATCTAGCTGGTCTATCATAATAAAATAGAGACAGTAGATCTAGAAGTTCTGTCATAATACAATAAAGACACTAGATCTCGCTGGTCTGTCTAAATATAATAGAGACAGTAGATGCAACTGTTCTTTCATAAAAAAATAGAGACAGTAGATCTAGCTGGTCTCATATTATAATAGCGACATTAGATCTAGCTGGTCTGTCAAATTAAAGTAGAGACGATCTAGCTGGTCTGTCATAATGAAATAGAGACAGTAGATCAAGCTGATCTGTCATAATATAAGAGACAGTAGATCAAGCTGGTCTGTCATATTATAATAGAGACAGTAGATCTACCTGGTCTGTCAAATTAAAGTAGAGACGATAGATCTAGCTGGTCTGTCATAATAAAATAGAGACAGATCTCGCTGGTCTGTCATAATACAATAGAGACAGTAGATCTAGCTGGTCTGTCATAATACAATAGAGACAGAGACAGTAGATCTAGCTGGTCTGTCATATTATAATAGAGACAGTAGATCAAGCTGCTCTGTCACATTGTAATAGAGACAGTAGATCATGCTGGTCATTCATAATATAATAGACAGCAGATCTAGCTGGTCTGTCATATTATAATAGAGACGATAGATCTAGCTGCTCTGTCATAATAAAATAGCGACAGTAGACCTAGCTGGTCCGTCATAATATAATAGACAGAGATAGTAGATCTAGCTGGTCCTTCATAATATGATAGAGACAGAGACAGTAGATCAAGCTGGTCTGTAATAATATAATAGCGACAGTAGATCTAGCTGGTCATTCATATTCTAATATAGACAAGATCTAGCTGGTCTGTCATAATATAATAGAGACAGGAGATCTAGCTGGTCTTTCATGATATAATAGAGACAGTAGATCTAGCTGGTCTGTCATATTATAATAGCGACATTAGATCTAGCTGGTCTGTCATGTCATACTACAATAGAGAAAGTAGATCTAGCTGGTCTGTCATAATAAAATAGAGCAAGTAGATCTAGCTGGTCTGTCATAATAAAATAGAGCAAGTAGATCTAGCTGGTCTGTCATAATAAAATAGAGCAAGTAGATCTAGCTGGTCTGTCATAATACAATAGAGACAGAGACCCTAGATCTAGCTGGTCTGTCATATTACAATAGAGACAGAGACCGTAGATCAAGCTGGTCTATCTTAATATAATAGAGACAGTAGTTCTAGCAGGTCATTCATAATCTAATATAGACAAGATCTAGCTGGTCTGTCATAATATAATATATACAATAGATCTAGCTGGTCTGTCATAATATGAGACAGCAGATCTACCTGGTAGTGTCATCATATAATAGCGACAGTAGATCTTGCTGGTCTGTCATAATATAGAGACAGTAGGTCTAGCTGGTCAGTCACAATATAATAGAGACAGTAGATCTAGCTGGTCTGTCATAATACAACAGAGACAGTAGATCTAGCTGGTGTGTCATAAAATAATTGAGACAGTAGATCTAGCCTGTCTGTCTTAATATATTATAGACAGTAGATCTAGCCTGGTCTATTATAATATAATAGAGACAGTATATCTAGCTGGTCCTTCGTAGTATAATAGACAGTAGACATAGTTGGTCTGTCCTAATATAATAGAGACCTCATATCTAGCTGGTATGTCATAATATAAAATAGACAGTAGAGTTTCGCGGTAGTGGATTTTGCTATAAGACCATTAAGGTACCCCCATCGAGAGTGATTCAAGTCGTCTCACTCAGGTTCTTATGTCACCAGGCTAACAGGTGACTCACAGGCCCGCCGGACTGGCCTAGTTATGTATCCTGCCCTTCTAGTCATTGATTAACCTTTGTGGTGCCGTCAGGCGTGTTTCGGGATCTTAGATAATATCAATCAGACTTAGAGTACCTCTGGGTTTTACTTTCGCTTTCCCCTTGTATGGTCTTATCTAGACTCATGCAAGCTATACCTTAGTTACGATTTACAGTCTATGTCCGTCGACTAATACTACTTGAGTATTAATATAGAGGATACCTGTTGCAATACAATGATTATTCTGTCCAAACCATCATATTGTCTTTAGTGTAGAAACTAGACTTGTTCCCCTAGAACGGGAGTGTCAGAGGCACTCTCCCCCCTAGGGTTTTGGGTCTAGTTTCCACTTTTTATTCAATGTTTGCAAGTCACAGTTGTACACGTTATTACAGTTTCCTCTTTGTCCTTAATCTATAACATCAACAATCATCAAAACACTTACTACTATTAATGCCTTATATATGTATTACAACAAGCGGTTAATTACCTTAGCGCAGGTTGACCTGGTTGGTCCCCAAAGAGTGTTCTTCCACTCACAATTTCTCCAGAGGCTTATCCAACCACTTAGTATCTGTTTCTCCTACTAGAAGTTTGTACTATGATTTACTGATTAGTGAAGAGAACGGTTCGAGACAAAACCCCCTTAACACCACAGTTGCTATTCATCCACCTCAGTTAGGAGATGGATTTATTCAGCACGAAGAGTGTGGAGGGTAGTTGTCTCAGTATGTCTCGTTCAGAAATCAGAAGTCAAGAGATACAATTGTTCTAGAGTATGAAAGTCAGATATTACCTTTTAGGTTGATGATAGTTGAAGTATCACGAGTTGTCTGTCGGTGATAAGTCAAGTAGCACTATCATGCAATCCTAAAACCTCTTGAAGCTAGGGGGTAGAATTTTCACTTTTGGATAAATAGCGTGCCCAATTTCAACTTCCTGCTACTCATGCCAAGAATATAAGACATGCATATTATTCATAGATTTTGATAGAAAACACTCAAGTTTCTAAAACTGGTTGAATCATGTCTGTGAGCCGACAAAAGACGCTCGTCAAAGGTAATGCATGTTTTATTTCAGCGTTTTGTGTAGCGCCTGCAGGGTTGAAATATGCTAGCTCCTTTGTTCACTGCTGATGCAGGCTATCAGATAATAGCTTCTTATGCTTTCGCTGAAAAGCATTTTTAAAATCTGACATGTTGGCTGGATTCAAAACGAGTGTAGCTTTAATTGAGTATCTTACATGTTTGATTTAATGAAAGTTTGAATTTTATTTGAATCTGGCGCTCTGCATTTCCCCTGGCAATTGGCCAGTTGAGACATTTGCGTCCCGCCTATCCCTAAGAGGATTTATTTTAAGGGAGGCATTCTCCTTATATACTATTTTCAGGAACAGGTCAGCTTTAGCACTGAGTCATATTCTAACCTTGTGGCGAGCTATTTCTGTAAAGGGTCAGTTTGACATGTTACTATGAAACATTCCTAATGACAGATGCATCCTCTATCCTCAACTCTTGCATCAGTTTAACCCATTAAAATTCTACTGATAGTCTAGCTCTTCCTCATTCCGTCAATGACCCGCTCTCTCCCCCTACTGGGGGCAGTGCCCGAATGCAAGGCATCCCCTCGGGCCAGCTATCCGGCCCCCAATCAAGAGGCGGAGCCGGTGGTGACTGTGTGTGCTGATCCAGCGAAGGAGGTGTCAGAGCCCCTTTCTGTGCTGCCGCATCAAGATCCAGCTGGTCTGTCATAATATAATAGAGGCAGTAGATCTAGCTGGTCTGTCATAATATAATATAGACAGTAGATCCAGCTGGTCTGTCATAATATAATAGAGACAGTAGATCTAGCTGGTCTGACATAATATAATAGAGACAGTAGATCTAGCTTGTGTGTTGTATGGAGACAGAAAAAACAGAGCTGGTATGTCGTAGTATAATAAAGACAGTAGTTGTAACTGGTCTGACATAATATAATAGATCTAGCTGGTCTGTCATAAGATAATAAAGACAGTAGATATAGCTGGCATGTCATAATATAATAAAGACAGAAGATGTAACTGGTCTGTCATAATATAATAGCTATAATAGAACTAGCTGGTCTGTCATAAAATAGTGGACACAGTAGATCTAGCTGGTCTAATAATAGAATAGAGGTAGTCGATATAGCTGGTCTGTCAATATAAATGAGACAGATCTTGCAGGTCTATCATAATATAATATAGACAGTAGATCCAGCTGGTCTGTCATAATATAATAGAGACAGTAATTCTAGCTGGTATTTCGCAATATAAATGAGACAGTAGACCTAGCTGTTCTGTCGAAATATGATAGAGACATTAGATATGTCAAAATAATTGAGAAAGTAGATCTAGCTGCTCTGTCGTCATATAAAACAGATTTTAGATATAGCTGTTCTGTCATATTATAATAATTACATTAGATGTAGTTGGTCTTTCATAATATAGTAGAGACAGTAGATCTCTCTCTTCTGTCATAATATATCAATGAGACAATATATAGCTGGTCTGTCATAATATATTAGAGACTGTGGATGTAGCTGTTCTGTCATAATATAATTGAGACAGTAAATGTAGCTGTTCTGTCATAATATAGAGACACTAGATCTATCTTGTCTGTGGTAATTTAATAGAGACAGTGGAATAAGCTGGTCAGTTGTAATATAAAAAGACAGTAGATGTAACTGGACTGTCATAATATCGCAATTCTTATGCTAAGGTTATAGTACCAACACAACTGTCATCTGTTAGTTCTGCTGTGGTTAAGGTACCAACACAACATTGTCATCTGTTAGTTATGCTGTGGTTATAGGATCAACACAACTGTCATCTGTTAGTTATGCTGTGGTTACAGCATACTACTCACCATATATACACACACACGACCAGCAGCCTACTCACCATATATACACACACACGACCAGCAGCCTACTCACCATATATACACACACACGACCAGCAGCCTACTCACCATATATACACACACACGACCAGCAGCCTACTCACCATATATACACACACACGACCAGCAGCCTACTCACCATATATACACACACGACCAGCAGCCTACTCACCATATATACACACACGACCAGCAGCCTACTCACCATATATACACACACGACCAGCAGCCTACTCACCATATATACACACACGACCAGCAGCCTACTCACCATATATACACACACGACCAGCAGCCTACTCACCATATATACACACACGACCAGCAGCCTACTCACCATATATACACACACGACCAGCAGCCTACTCACCATATATACACACACACGACCAGCAGCCTACTCACCATATATACACACACGACCAGCAGCCTACTCACCATATATACACACACGACCAGCAGCCTACTCACCATATATACACACACGACCAGCAGCCTACTCACCATATATACACACACGACCAGCAGCCTACTCACCATATATACACACACGACCAGCAGCCTACTCACCATATATACACACACGACCAGCAGCCTACTCACCATATATACACACACGACCAGCAGCCTACTCACCATATATACACACACGACCAGCAGCCTACTCACCATATATACACACACGACCAGCAGCCTACTCACCATATATACACACACGACCAGCAGCCTACTCACCATATATACACACACGACCAGCAGCCTACTCACCATATATACACACACGACCAGCAGCCTACTCACCATATATACACACACGACCAGCAGCCTACTCACCATATATACACACACGACCAGCAGCCTACTCACCATATATACACACACGACCAGCAGCCTACTCACCATATATACACACACGACCAGCAGCCTACTCACCATATATACACACACGACCAGCAGCCTACTCACCATATATACACACACGACCAGCAGCCTACTCACCATATATACACACACGACCAGCAGCCTACTCACCATATATACACACACGACCAGCAGCCTACTCACCATATATACACACACGACCAGCAGCCTACTCACCATATACACACACACGACCAGCAGCCTACTCACCATATACACACACGACCAGCAGCCTACTCACCATATACACACACGACCAGCAGCCTACTCACCATATACACACACGACCAGCAGCCTACTCACCATATACACACACGACCAGCAGCCTACTCACCATATACACACACGACCAGCAGCCTACTCACCATATACACACACGACCAGCAGCCTACTCACCATATACACACACGACCAGCAGCCTACTCACCATATAAACAACCAGCAGCCTACTCACCATATAAACAACCAGCAGCCTACTCACCATAACCAACCAGCAGCCTACTCACCATAAACAACCTGCAGCCTACTCAACATTTACACATACTACCAGCAGCCTACACAACATTTAAACATGTAAATATATCTGTATGTCAACCAGTAGGTAATGGTATCCTGAAGTGAAATGTTGTTGTTTCTAACCAGACACCTTTCTGTTTCACTCTGCTGCCCTGCAGTCTGAGCCCCTGTCCAAGCTGATGATTTGTTGCTCTCTCTATCTCACCAACCACATAACTACTCACTTGTGTCAGGACCCAGTTACGAACCCGGGTCTCCGGTGTGAGAAACAGTCACTTAGCAAACTGAGCCACGAATAGTCGGCAGAACCCAGAAGATGAGGTAGACACAGCAGTACTTGAGTGTTTTAATAAAGTAAAAAGGAAAGTTCTTCAGGCAAAATATAAATCCACAACGTCAAAAGTAATTCCAAGAGAACAAAGACAAAAAGGTAAATCCACAGGGTGGTAGGTACTGCAGAAAAAAGCCTCAAAAGATAATCAAAAATAAATAAACAAGAACAAAAACAGAGCACCACAAGCGAGTCCAACTGGCGCAACAAATGTTCACAGCATCACTGGGTCTGGGTGCCAACATTCAAACACAGAGCAAAGAACTGAGGAAAACTAAGGGTTTAAATACAATCAAGGGAAACGAGGCACAGGTGCAAATAATAACTGGAAACAAGGGGAAAGAAAAGGGTTAAAAAGCACAATGGGGGCATCTAGTGACCAAAACCGGAACAACCCTGGCCAAATCCTGACAACTTGCTGCTGCTCTGAGCCTCAGCACTTACAATTGTAATCACCAACTACATAACTACTCACTCGTTGCTGCATTGAGCCTCAGCACTTACAATTATAATCACCAATCACATAACTACTCACTCGTTGCTGCATTGAGCCTCAGCACTTACAATTGTAATCACCAACTACATAACTACTCACTTCTTGCTGCACTGAGCCTCAGCACTTACAATTATAATCACCAACTACATAACTACTCACTCGTTGCTGCACTGAGCCTCAGCACTTACAATTATAATCACCAACTACATAACTACTCACTCGTTGCTGCACTGAGCCTCAGCACTTACAATTATAATCACCAACCACATAACTACTCACTCGTTGCTGCTTAACAACAACCACATGACTGCTCCCTCTGCTGTTCTACCTACATGTACTGTACATATTACCTCAATTACCTCAATAACCGGTACCCCTGCACATCGACTCTGTACCGGTACCCCTGCACATCGACTCTGTACCGGTACCCCCTGTTTTTAGCCTCACTTGATATTTCATTGCTACTGTTGAATTATTTGTTACTTTTATTTTTGATTTTTGATTTAATACTTATTATATTATTTTTTTGTTAAATTCTTAAAGCATTGTTGGTTAAGGGCTTGTAAGTAAGCATTTCACTGTAAGGTTGTATTCGGCACATCAAATTTGATTTGACTTGATTTGAACCTCAGCCCCTCCAATTAATTATTTTTTTTAAATTGAAGCTCATTAACTGCATTTCTAAACAATTTAAAAAACTCTAAAATGCAATTCGGAGAAAAGCAGAAACAAGCCAAATGTTCTTCAGCTATTATCACCTTGCTGCTCTAACTTCATTCACCTCAGTCAATAGGAGACTGAACATTCACCTCAGTCAACAGGAGACTGAACATTCACCTCAGTCAACAGGAGACTGAACATTCACCTCAGTCAATAGGAGACTGAACATTCACCTCAGTCAATAGGAGACTGAACATTCACCTCAGTCAATAGGAGACTGAACATTCACCTCAGTCAATAGGAGACTGAACATTCACCTCAGTCAATAGGAGACTGAACATTCACCTCAGTCAATAGGAGACTGAACATTCACCTCAGTCAATAGGAGACTGAACATTCACCTCAGTCAATAGGAGACTGAACATTCACCTCAGTCAATAGGAGACTGAACATTCACCTCAGTCAATAGGAGACTGAACATTCACCTCAGTCAATAGGAGACTGAACATTCACCTCAGTCAATAGGAGACTGAACATTCACCTCAGTCAATAGGAGACTGAACATTCACCTCAGTCAACAGGAGACTGAACATTCACCTCAGTCAATAGGAGACTGAACATTCACCTCAGCCAATAGGAGACTGAACATTCACCTCAGTCAATAGGAGACTGAACATTCACCTCAGTCAACAGGAGACTGAACATTCACCTCAGTCAATAGGAGACTGAACATTCACCTCAGTCAACAGGAGACTGGACATTCACCTCATTCAATAGGAGACTGAACATTCACCTCAGTCAATAGGAGACTGAACATTCACCATTTTGAAAAGCCTGCCTTTGAGGGTAGGAACAAGGAAGTACGGCTCCTGTCAGGCTGTGGTATTTACAAAGCCAGGATAATTGAGTCAAACTAGATGTCCTGCAATGTCCTAGCAGATAGGAACATCGTTGAGACAAGTCCAATGGCTCTATTGAACAAGGACAACCATACTGTATCTATTTTTTGGTGCGGGCGCCCCATGCTGCCCCCGGCAAGATGCCACCCTGCTTGGCTGCCCATGCTGCCCCCGGCAAGATGCCACCCTGCTTGGCTGCCCATGCTGCCCCCGGCAAGATGCCACCCTGCTTGGCTGCCCATGCTGCCCTCGGCAAGATGCCACCCTGCTCGGATGCCCATGCTGCCCCCGGCAAGATGCCGCCCTGCTCGGCTGCCCATGCTGCCCCCAGGAAGATGCCACCCTGCTCGGCTGCCCATGCTGCCCCCAGGAAGATGCCGCCCTGCTCGGCTGCCCATGCTGCCCCCAGGAAGATGCCACCCTGCTCGGCTGCCCATGCTGCCCCCAGGAAGATGCCACCCTGCTCGGCTGCCCATGCTGCCCCCAGGAAGATGCCACCCTGCTCGGCTGCCCATGCCGCCCATATCCCTCACTGGTTGTTGTGAGGCTTGCTAAGTTGCTCTGGATAAGAGCATCTGCTAAATTACATCTTTATTTTTTTATTATTATGTTTTACATGCATATCTGTTATCATATTACTGTATTGAATATATTTTAAATATTTGCACTGTTCTTTATAAAAAATAAGTTATTTGTTACATTTGACTGTGTAAAACCCAGCTGTACTACTTATTTCTCTAAAAGTGAGGCAGATATAGTATTTTGCAAAAAAAACATATCTGAAAATGAAACCATCAAGTGATACATGTATACATGTCTGTCATTGAACAACCCCATGCCACGTTTAGATAGTGAAAAAACACACCAAACTCTTTCATAATTTCTTGAAACAATAAAAGCTAATTTACTAACATTTCTGAAAGTGGATATAAAGCATTTTGGAATGAAACTCTTTATAAATTGCAAGTTGTCTGGCTGTAGTCGTCCCTAAGGCATACATTAGCATGTTCTGTATTATTCCATTCGTGTTTTTTTAACATGTTATTGGGACATGGGAACAGTAAAACGTCTATAGGCTACATTTAGGAAAATAAAATCGTGAAAAAACGAATGATTGTGTATCATTCTCTTATAGCGACTGTTAATGGCGATATTACACATTAGAGTGCCAAATAACCACAAAAATAGCCGTTTCTAAAACCTGTTGTAGTAAAGATGTGTTGTGTGACGTAGACACTACATTACCCACAAAGCTTTGCAGGCGTTCAACAAATCAGATGGTCGCAACAAGAAGTGTAGAAAATAGCGTAAATGAGTATTGTGCAGGCGCTGCATAGAATAAAAACATGCGATTTGTGGGAAATTATAATAGCTTTCTTAACAAGGGAAGACGCTTTGTACGCCGTCGCATGGATACATGTATTAATATTGTGTCCGTTTTTATAATCGGACAGATCCTAAAAAACAGCCGCTGCTGTTTAATCGAAATGTAGAAGACCAAAACGGGTCTTTAATTCTAGGTTTACAGTCGCTATTTTCCTTTACACGCGAAGGTTGAAATCATTGATCGGTTCATATGCTATTCGTTTTTCATCTGATTGTATTTCGTTTTTGAATAATTATATTAATGGTAGGCTATATTATATCTAGTGCATTATTGATACACTGCTGAATTTCTATCTCTCTCAAACTGGGCCATGTTTTATTTTAAACTAGTTTTAATCTCTGAGATTATTTCTCGTTTATTGGATGGACTCCGGTCGTAACCCAGGATGGGGACTGTTGTGCAGCAAAGCGCTGCAACTGGACTCAACAAGCTCCCTAGCAGGGTGGAGCGGGAATGGGCCAAAAGTTCATGGACCGACAAACATGTGACGAGGTAGTAGTATCTGTTCTGTTCTAAATAGCAGTTAAAACCGGACCTACATACATCGAGCATATTACCAATGTAAAAATAAGCTTCAAATGTATTGTGCTTCTTTCCTATTTATACTTCGGCTATTCAAACCTCTAGCGTAGTCGTTTTAGTTTTATTTTCATACATTTTGCCCTAGCATAGCGTATATACACTATTTTATGCCTAAATCCAATGTATTGAATAGCACCAGAATGACGACCCAAAAGAAGCCTTTGCATCCCCAGATGATGATCCCAAGTGTGGACAACACTCACATTCCCACCCCGTCAGCAGACAAGGTAGGTCCTCCTGTCCATAGGAAAAATATGACATTAACAATGTATATATTAAAAAGTATTTATATTGACATGATCCTGCCTGAGAGCTGGGGCCCAGAGATCCTGCCTGAGAGCTGGGGCCCAGAGATCCTGCCTGAGAGCTGGGGCCCAGAGATCCTGCCTGAGAGCTGGGGCCCAGAGATCCTGCCTGAGAGCTGGGGCCCAGAGATACTGTCTGAGAGCTGGGGCCCAGAGATACTGTCTGAGAGCTGGGGCCCAGAGATCCTGTCTGAGAGCTGGGGCCCAGAGATACTGTCTGAGAGCTGGGGCCCAGAGATACTGTAAATCCCCATTGTACAGTAGTTTAGCTATTTTTAGGCTTGAAAAGATATCAGCATGACTGTCATAAAAGCTGCAGTTTTATTCTCAAGGCCTGCATCCAAAATGGCCCCCTGTTCCCTTTTTAATGACCTACGTTTGACCAGGGCCCATAGGGAATAGGGTACTGTCCTGGGTCTTCACTGTGTTTTTGATCTTAGAAGCAGCAAAGAAGACAGAAGCACAAACCAAACATTCCTTCAGTCAAACACAACACCAACACCTCTGAACTCAGGTGAGCTAGTTTCTCATACTACCTCATCCTGTATCACGCTGTAACATTCTATATGACCATGTCTGAGATGTTCTAACTGTGTCTGTTACTTCAGCACTCAGGGCCAGTTGGACCCTCCTTCATTGCCCCTGTTATCAGCTTTGGATGGGAAGGAGAGGAGAGAGAGGAGCAGGAGGAGAGAGCAGCAGGAGAGGAGGGAGAGGAGAGAGCAGAGGGAGAAGGAGAGGAGGGAGGATCAGGAGAGGGAGGCTCAGAGCAGCCATCACAGGGAACAGAAGCAGACTGTCTCCAGGAGGAGTAGACAAGCTGTGTCCCTTCCTCACAACCACAGTTCCAGCCATAGCTCCCAGGTCCTGCCTGGAGGTGTACCTGTGGGCCAGAGGACAGCCCAGGTGTCTGGGGGGTTGGGTTGTGTAGAGGGGGATGTAGGGGGGAAAGAGAAGGGAGAAGGGGACATATACAGTGACATAGACACAGACCTGTCTGAATCAGAGAGGCTCCCTCTCCCCTCCTACCCATCCTCCCCCGCTAACCTCGACCTCCGTCCAGAGGTCATCTTTCCCCATGACTTCCAACCTGATCTCCCTGGACCCCGAGGCCACGCCCCTGGTCTGTTCAGCTACCCAGATTTCCTCCCTCCACCCTTCAACTCCTGGAGCCTCCGGCAGCTGGCCGTGTTTCTCCACCCAGAGGGAAGACACCCCCCCCGCTCCAGACCTGCAGGCATGGCCCTGGACAGGTACTCTACTTACTTTACTAACATTACTTTTATACCGATGTGTTCTTTTATGATTTATTCCTTATTTTTATTGACATAGGGCCCGATTCAGACTTGAGATAAGTTGACTTAACATGGACTTATGTCAATAAAACATGGACTTAAGTCAACATTTTTTGACTCAGGTAGCCTAGTGGTGACAGTAACCGAAAAGTTGCTTGGTTGCTAGATCGAATCCCCGAGCTGACAAGGTAAAAATCTGTCTTTCTGCCCCTGAACAAGGCAGTTAATCCACTGTTCCTAGGCCGATATTGTAAATAAGAATTTGTTGTTAACCTACTTGCCTAGTTAAATAAAGGATAAAAATAAATAAGTCAACTTGTCTGAATCGGGCCCATAGTGTTGTTATCGTGCTTTTTTAAAGACCTTCTTTATTGAATATGTAGCTTTTTGAGAGGAGAGCTTGATTGGAAGCATGTAATTGTACTGTGTACACGATGCTGGATCCTGTGCATATGACAAATACACGTTGGCTGGATTCAGGTACCTGGAGCAGCTACTGCTGCTGGAGTGGCTCCGGATCCAGACGGTTCAGGAGGAGAGTGGGAGTGTGTCCTCTGTTCCAACCAGTCGCTACTGTTCCCACCATGGTGCACCCTCCCTCCATGGGAGACTCAGCTCTCCCAAATGCATCCTCCAGTGCCAGAGAGCTTTCCCTGTTACTCTCCTCTCCTCCCTGTCTCCCTCTGCCCCGCTGTCTGGCTGCTCACATTACCACGCTCGCTACCCGCCCTGTACTGGGACCTGCCACTCACACACCTCCCCCTGCCTCAACCCCTTCTCTGACCATCGGGGCCGTGTCTCTCTCCCCAAGAGGAGCTACAGTGAGAGTCGGGTCCACTCTGCTGAGAAGGCCTCTGGGCATCAGAGTTGTGGGAGCCCTGCCATGGGGATCGGCCACCTGAAACGGATGCAGGCTTTTGGGAACATCCGTAACCCTGTAGCCGTTAGTCCGACCAGAAGGCAGAGGTCATCGTCTGTAGTCAGGAACCCCAGTTTTGGGTCAGGGTCAGGGACTGGGTCAGGGACTGGGACTCCCAGAGGATGTAATTGTGTTGGGTCTGGATCTAGTGGTGCCCTCTATGAAGTCTCCAGTAGCGTGAGAAGGAGGAGGGGGAGAAGTGAATCTGAGCGAAGGAGAGGGACAGGGACTGGGTTTGGATCAGGGACTGGATCTGGATCAGGGACTGGGTGTGAGGCTTGGGAAAGGGCTATGGAGAGGGCTGGTTTTGGGATCGGGTTTGGGACTGGCAGGGGACTGCACTGGACAGGGTCTGGGTCTGGGACTGGGGCTTGGGCATGGTCTGCGGCTGGGGCAAGGGCTAGTAAGAGGGCTAGGGAGAGGGCTGGGGAGTGGTTTGGGGCTGGGGAGAGGGTTGGGGAGAGGGCTGGGGCTGGGGAGAGGGTTGGGGCTGGGGTGAGGGTTGGGGCTGGGGAGAGGGCTGGGGCTGGGGAGAGGGTTGGGGCTGGGGAGAGGGCTTGGGCTGGGGAGAGGGTTGGGGCTGGGGAGAGGGTTGGGGCTGGGGAGAGGGTTGGGGCTGGGGAGAGGGTTGGGGCTGGGGAGAGGGGTGGGGCTGGGGTGAGGGTTGGGGCTGGGGTGAGGGTTGGGGCTGGGGTGAGTGTTGGGGAGAGGGCTGGGGAGAGGGCTGGGGAGAGGGTTGGGGCTGGGGCTGGGGAGAGTGTTGGGGAGAGGGTGAGGGAGAGGACTGGAGAGAGCGTGAGGGCAGGGTCTAGCATCTGTAACCCTGGCCCCCTCATTCCCACCAGCAGGCCAAGGGCATCGACAGTAGTCAGGCACCCCAGACAGGCCAGGGTGAGGAGGAGGAGAAGTGGATCTGAGAAGAGGACAGTGGTCTGTGAAGGGGCTGGATCTGAGGCTGGGATTGGGTCTGAGGCTGGGATTGGGTCTGAGGCTGGGATTGGGGAGATGACTGGTTCTAGTGTTACTCTCTCTGTGGACTCCAGGGTGAGGAGGAGGAGAAGTGGATCTGAGAAGAGGACAGTGTTCTGGTCTGAGGACCAGGATGTACAACCAGACTCCAGGGTGAAGTTTCCCCTCAGTACAGATCTAGGATCAGCTCCCCCAATTCTAATTTTAACTACTAGTGGCAAAAATCCAGAACTGACCCAATATCAGCATCTAGGGGCAACTTCACCTCCCTACACCGTACAACCAGACTGTGCCACTGCAATAAGTGATCACCCACTTCCACGGACCAATACCTCAACTTCAATCAGGACAATAAATGGTAAACAGGTTGAATTTAATACCAAGTAGCAACTCACACAACTCCGATGGCACCAAACATCTGTATGCAAGGGTGTGAATCCACATTAAAATATTGTACAGACCAGATAAATCTCAATGATTATTGTTGCCTGAGTAAGATGTGATGAGTTTTGGCATGTATCTACAGATTGTGTATCTAATGTGTGATCAATACTACAAGTTTCTTCACTTTTTTAATGTTTTTTTGTGTGTGGATGTGACTGAGTAAGTTGCCAAATGTCTTTCGTCTAGAGAGACAGTACAGGTTTATCATGTTCAGGGGCAATAAGTTGTTTTATAAAGATATAGTATATCTTTTGAATACTACATCAAGTTATGTCTGTATTTATCCTTTAGTTATTTATGTATTAATTTATTAATGTAGCTATTTACATAACCGTGGGAAGTGGTTTTGGGGGGGTCGGGGTGCTGAAGGTTTTTCCCCTCGCTAGAGACTAATGGTTTGGGGGGGTCGGGGTGCAGCCCTCGCTAGAGACTATTGGTTTAGGGGGATTGGGGTGCTGCCCTCGCTAGAGACTAATGGTTTAGGGGGATTGGGGTGCTGCAGGTTTTTCCCCCTCACTAGAGACTAATGGTTTAGGGGGATCGGGGTGCTGCAGGTTTTTCCCCCTCGCTAGAGACTAATGGTTTGGGGGGGTCGGGGTGCTGCAGGTTTTTCCCCCTCGCTAGAGACTAATGGTTTGGGGGGGTCGGGGTGCTGCAGGTTTTACCCCTCACTAGAGACTAATAGTTTGTGGGGGACGGGGTGCTGCAGGTTTTTCCCCCTCGCTAGAGACTAATGGTTTGGGGGGGGACGGGGTGCTGCAGGTTTTTCCCCTCACTAGAGACTAATGGTTTGTGGGGGTCGGGGTGCTGCAGGTTTTTCCCCTCACTAGAGACTAATGGTTTGGGGGGGTCGGGGTGCTGCAGGTTTTTCCCCTCACTAGAGACTAATGGTTTGGGGGGGTCGGAATGCTGCAGGTTTTAGCCCTCACTAGAGACTAATGGTTTGGGGGGGTCGGGTGCTGCAGGTTTTTCCCCTCGCTGGAGACTAATGGTTTGCTAGTACAGGACTGGTAAATGCTGTGACTTCTGGCACTACTTTGGTGACATATTTTTTACTAAATGTATTTGAGTGTTCACCAGCATTTGTAACTTGAGTCTGATTTAATTATCTGTACAAAACAGTTAATCTGATAATACCTGTGGAATATAAAAATACTTGCTTGATATGTTTTCCAGTTTCTTAAAATGCAACTTCTTTCTAAATAAAAACTCAAATGTTTAATTTCATTTACAGCAGCTACTCTTCCTAGGGTTTATTACGGATCCCCATTAGTTCCTGCCAAGGCAGCAGCTACTCTTCCTGGGGTTTATTATGGATCCCCATTAGTTCCTGCCAAGGCAGCAGCTACTCTTCCTGGGGTTTATTATGGGTCCCCATTAGTTCCTGCCGAGGCAGCAGCTACTCTTCCTGGGGTTTATTATGGGTCCCCATTAGTTCCTGCCAAGGCAGCAGCTACTCGTCCTGGGGTTTATTATGAATCCCCAATAGTTCCTGCCAAGGCAGCAGCTACTCTTCCTGGGGTTTATTATGAATCCCCAATAGTTCCTGCCAAGGCAGCAGCTACTCTTCCTGGGGTTTATTATGGATCCCCATTAGTTCCTGCCAAGGCAGCAGCTACTCTTCTTGGGGTTTATTATAAATCCCCATTAGTTCCTGCCAATGTCGCTTCTACTCTTCCTGGGGTTTATTATGGAACCCCATTAGTTCCTGCCAAGGCCACAGCTACTCTTCCTGGGGTTTGTTATGGATCCCATTAGTTGCTTGATATGTTTTCCAGTTCCTTAAAATGCAACTTCTTTCTAAATAAAAACTCAAATGTTTAATTTCATTTACAGCAGCTACTCTTCCTGGGGTTTATTACGGATCCCCATTAGTTCCTGCCAAGGCAGCAGCTACTCTTCCTGGGGTTTATTATGGGTCCCCATTAGTTCCTGACAAGGCAGCAGCTACTCTTCTTGGGGTTTATTATGGATCCCCATTAGTTCCTGCCAAGGCAACAGCTACTCTTCCTGGGGTTTATTATGGGTCCCCATTAGTTCCTGTCAAGGCAGCAGCTACTCTTCCTGGGGTTTATTATGGGTCCCCATTAGTTCCTGCCAAGGCAGCAGCTATTCTTCCTGGGGTTTATTATGGATCCCCGTTAGTTCCTGCCAAGGAACCAGCTACTCTTCCTGGGGTTTACTATGGTTCCCCATTAGTTCCTTTCAAGGCAGCAGCTACTCTTCCTGGGGTTTATTATGGATCCCCATTAGTTCCTACCAAGGCAGCAGATACTCTTCCTGGGTTATTATGGATCCCCATTAGTTCCTGCCAAGGCAGCAGCTACTCTTCCTGGGTTATTATGGATCCCCATTAGTTCCTGCCAAGGCAGCAGCTACTCTTCCTGGGGTCCAGCAAAATGTAGGCAGTTTATACAATTTTTAAAACATTACAATCCATTCACATGTTTCACAACACACTGTGTGCCCTCAGACCTCTACTCCACCACTACCACATATCTACAGTACTAAATCCATGTGTATGTATAGTGCGTATGTTATTGTGTGTGTATGTGTGTGTATGCGTGTGTCTGTGCCTATGTTTGTGTTGCTTCACAGTCCCCACTGTTCCATAAGTTGTTTTTTATCTGTTTTTTAAAAATGATTCTACTGCTGCATCAGTTACTTGATGTGGAATCGACTTCCATGTAGTCATGGCTCTATGTAGTACTGTGTGCCTCCCATAGTATGTTCTGGATTTGGGGACTGTGAAGAGACCTCTTGTGGGATGTCTTCTGGGGTATGCATGGGTGTCCGAGCTGTGTGCAAGTGGTTTAGACAGACCGCTCGGTGCATTCAACATGTCAATACCGCTCATAAATACAAGTGGTGATGAAGTCAATCTCTACTCCACTTTCAGCCTGGAGAGATTGACATGCATATTATTAATGTTAGCTCTCTGTGTACATTTACAGCCGTATTGCAATTTTCCTAAGTCCTTGTTTGTGGCACCTGACCACACGACTGAACAGCAGTCCAGGTGCGACAGAACTAGGGCCTGTAGGACACTTGTATACAGAGAAACTTGCAGTAGTGAGAGCATACATATTCATACTAGTCCCCTGTGGGAATCAGACCCACAACCCTGGCATTGCAAGCACCATGCTCTACCAACTGAGCCACATCATCACAAACCGCTTGATGTCACAACGCACTCATTAACTGTATTGTGGACTGTTTTTTTTGTATTTCTTCATGGTGATAGAAAGTCTACAGGTACAACCCTAGAGGACCAACCCTAGATGACTTGTGCTTCTAGTCGGAACTAGAAGCACAAGCATTTCGCTAAACTCGCATTAACATCTGCTAACCATGTGTATGTTGCAAATCAAATTTGAATTGATTTGATGTACAATACTGTAATGTTCATTTACATGAAGTGGTTTGTAAGGATGGTAAATTAATACAGCACAAAAAGTGGTTGTTTTCCATGTTGATGTGGCTGTTTTGTGTCTTTGTCCATAGATTCTGCAAAAACATTTTTGCCCAGCTCTACGGAGGTCTGTATCAGTCTGCTATTACTAGTCAAGGCCCAGCGCTACGGAGGCCTACATCAGTCTGCTATTACTAGTCAAGGCCCAGCGCTACGGAGGTCTATATCAGTCTGCTATTACTAGTCAAGGCCCAGCACTACAGAGGTCTGTATCAGTCTGCTAATACTAGTCAAGGCCCACCCCTACGGAGGTCTATATCAGTCTGCTAATACTAGTCAAGGCCCAGCCCTAAGGAGGTCTGTATCAGTCTGTTATTACTAGTCAAGGCCCAGCGCTACGGAGGTCTATATCAGTCTGCTAATACTAGTCAAGGCCCAGCCCTAAGGAGGTCTGTATCAGTCTGCTATTACTAGTCAAGGCCCAGCGCTACGGAGGTCTATATCAGTCTGCTAATACTAGTCAAGGCCCAGCCCTAAGGAGGTCTGTATCAGTCTGCTATTACTAGTCAAGGCCCAGCGCTACGGAGGTCTATATCAGTCTGCTAATACTAGTCAAGGCCCAGCCCTAAGGAGGTCTGTATCAGTCTGCTATTACTAGTCAAGGCCCAGCGCTACGGAGGTCTATATCAGTCTGCTATTACTAGTCAAGGCCCAGCGCTACGGAGGTCTATATCAGTCTGCTATTACTAGTCAAGGCCCAGCACTACAGAGGTCTTTATCAGTCTGCTAATACTAGTCAAGGCCCACCCCTACGGAGGTCTATATCAGTCTGCTAATACTAGTCAAGGCCCAGCCCTACGGAGGTCTGTATCAGTCTGCTATTACTAGTCAAGGCCCAGCGCTACGGAGGTCTATATCAGTCTGCTATTACTAGTCAAGGCCCAGCGCTACAGACATCTATATCAGTCTGCTATTACTAGGTCAAGGCCCATCGCTACGGAGGTCTGTATCAGTCTGCTATTACTAGTCAAGGCCCAGCACTACAGAGGTCTGTATCAGTCTGCTAATACTAGTCAAGGCCCAGCGCTACGGAGGTCTGTATCAGTCTGCTATTACTATTCAAGGCCCAGCGCTACAGTGGTCTGTATCAGTCTGCTATTACTAGTCAAGGCCCAGCGCTACGGAGGTCTATATCAGTCTGCTATTACTAGTCAAGGCCCAGCCCTACAGAGGTCTGTATCAGTCTGCTAATACTAGTCAAGGCCCAGCCCTAAGGAGGTCTATATCAGTCTGCTAATACTAGTCACGGCCCAGCGCTACGGAGGTCTATATCAGTCTGCTAATACTAGTCAAGGCCCAGCCCTAAGGAGGTCTACATCAGTCTGCTAATACTAGTCAAGGCCCAGTGCTACGGAGGTCTTTATCAGTCTGCTAATACTAGTCAAGGCCCAGCCCTAAGGAGGTCTATATCAGTCTGCTAATACTAGTCAAGGCCCAGCCCTACGGAGGTCTACATCAGTCTGCTATTACTAGTCAAGGCCCAGTGCTACGGAGGTCTTTATCAGTCTGCTAATACTAGTCAAGGCCCAGCCCTAAGGAGGTCTATATCAGTCTGCTAATACTAGTCAAGGCCCAGCCCTACGGAGGTCTACATCAGTCTGCTATTACTAGTCAAGGCCCAGTGCTACGGAGGTCTATATCAGTCTGCTAATACTAGTCAAGGCCCAGCCCTAAGGAGGTCTATATCAGTCTGCTAATACTAGTCAAGGCCCAGCCCTACGGAGGTCTACATCAGTCTGCTATTACTAGTCAAGGCCCAGTGCTACGGAGGTCTATATCAGTCTGTTATTACTAGTAAAGGCCCAGTGCTACGGAGGTCTATATCAGTCTGTTATTACTAGTAAAGGCCCAGTGCTACGGAGGTCTTCATCAGTCTGATATTACTAGTCAAGGCCCAGTGCACTACTTTTGTGAAAAGTTATTTTCTTTATGAGAATATAACACATCTGGTAAAAGAAAATACAAAGAAAAACCAACCTTTTTTAAAATAAATTACAATTTGTTCCATCATCTTTGAAATGCAAGAGAAAGGTCACACATTCAGCTAGGAAGCTGATTTGCAGACAGTGTACGTGCAAAGTTCCAGACTGATAACGTCAAGAATGCGACATGACCTTTAGTATGAAGTCACCCAGGTGTCCGTCACGATTTGCCCAAATGTACCCAAGTGGCCTAATTGATATATTTTTATATTATTGTTGCAGTAAAAATCAGTCGAAGATGCTACAGAGGATGTTGTTGTAAACAAACAGCAGGTAATGTGGAATATTTGAATATATTTTATACGAAAACGGTTACTATAGAGGGATAATTCAATTGTTTTTAATTTGACCAAATGTTTGCTGGAATCAAAAAGGTCCCATCATCACCAATATGTGATGTTCATAGGAGCATATCAAATTGTGTCAAATGACAGCTACGAGTCTATATACAGTATTTGGGACATGAAGGCATAGATACATTTTTCAGCCATTTTCCATTTTAAAAAATGTGACATATACATAGACTTTGATTAATGGATAAACAGATGGAAAACAGTCTTAAATATATCAGAAATACATCAAAACAGTCTTAAATATCAGAAATACATCAAAACAGTCTTAAGGTATCAGCAACACATCAAAACAGTCTTAAGGTATCAGCAATACATCAAAACAGTCTTAAGGTATCAGAAATACATCAAAACAGTCTTAAATATATCAGAAATACATCAAAACAGTCTTAAATATATCAGAAATACATCAAAACAGTCTTAAATATATCAGAAATACATCAAAACAGTCTTAAATATATCAGAAATACATCAAAACAGTCTTAAAGGTATCAGCAACACATCAAAACAGTCTTAAAGGTATCAGCAACACATCAAAACAGTCTTAAATATATCAGAAATACATCAAAACAGTCTTAAATATATCAGAAATACATCAAAACAGTCTTAAGGTATCAGCAACACATCAAAACAGTATTAAGGTATCAGCAACACATCAAAACAGTCTTAAGGTATCAGAAACACATCAAAACAGTCTTAAGGTATCAGCAACACATCAAAACAGTCTTAAAGGTATCAGCAACACATCAAAACAGTCTTAAGGTATCAGCAACACATCAAAACAGTCTTAAAAATATCAGCAACACATCAAAACAGTCTTAAGGTATCAGAAATACATCAAAACAGTCTTAAAGGTATCAGAAATACATCAAAACAGTCTTAAAGGTATCAGCAACACATCAAAACAGTCTTAAATATATCAGCAATACATCAAAACAGTCTTAAGGTATCAGATATACATCAAAACAGTCTTAAGGTATCAGATATACATCAAAACAGTCTTAAGGTATCAGCAACACATCAAAACAGTCTTAAAGGTATCAGCAACACATCAAAACAGTCTTAAATATATCAGAAATACATCAAAACAGTCTTAAATATATCAGAAATACATCAAAACAGTCTTAAGGTATCAGCAACACATCAAAACAGTATTAAGGTATCAGCAACACATCAAAACAGTCTTAAGGTATCAGCAACACATCAAAACAGTCTTAAAGGTATCAGCAACACATCAAAACAGTCTTAAAGGTATCAGCAACACATCAAAACAGTCTTAAGGTATCAGCAACACATCAAAACAGTCTTAAAAATATCAGCAACACATCAAAACAGTCTTAAGGTATCAGAAATACATCAAAACAGTCTTAAAGGTATCAGAAATACATCAAAACAGTCTTAAAGGTATCAGAAATACATCAAAACAGTCTTAAAGGTATCAGCAACACATCAAAACAGTCTTAAATATATCAGCAATACATCAAAACAGTCTTAAGGTATCAGATATACATCAAAACAGTCTTAAGGTATCAGCAATACATCAAAACAGTCTTAAGGTATCAGATATACATCAAAACAGTCTTAAGGTATCAGCAACACATCAAAACAGTCTTAAAGGTATCAGAAATACATCAAAACAGTCTTAAAGGTATCAGAAATACATCAAACCAGTCTTAAAGGTATCAGAAATACATCAAAACAGTCTTAAGGTATCAGAAATACATCAAAACAGTCTTAAGGTATCAGCAACACATCAAAACAGTCTTAAACACATCAAAACAGTCTTAAAGGTATCAGAAATACATCAAACCAGTCTTAAAGGTATCAGAAATACATCAAAACAGTCTTAAACACATCAAAACAGTCTTAAAGGTATCAGAAATACATCAAAACAGTCTTAAAGGTATCAGAAATACATCAAACCAGTCTTAAAGGTATCAGAAATACATCAAAACAGTCTTAAGGTATCAGAAATACATCAAAACAGTCTTAAGGTATCAGCAACACATCAAAACAGTCTTAAACACATCAAAACAGTCTTAAGGTATCAGAAACACATCAAAACAGTCTTAAGGTATCAGAAATACATCAAAACAGTCTTAAAGGTATCAGAAACACATCAAAACAGTCTTAAGGTATCAGATATACATCAAAACAGTCTTAAAGGTATCAGCAATACATCAAAACAGTCTTAAAGGTATCAGAAATACATCAAAACAGTCTTAAAGGTATCAGCAATACATCAAAACAGTCTTAAAGGTATCAGAAATACATTAAAACAGTCTTAAAGGTATCAGAAACACATCAACAGTCTTAAAGGTATCAGAAATACATCAAAACAGTCTTAAGGTATCAGCAACACATCAAAACAGTCTTAAGGTATCAGAAATACATCAAAACAGTCTTAAGGTATCAGAAACACATCAAAACAGTCTTAAAGGTATCAGAAATACATCAAAACAGTCTTAAAGGTATCAGAAATACATCAAAACAGTCTTAAAGGTATCAGCAACACATCAAAACAGTCTTAAATATATCAGCAATACATCAAAACAGTCTTAAGGTATCAGATATACATCAAAACAGTCTTAAAGGTATCAGAAATACATCAAAACAGTCTTAAAGGTATCAGAAATACATCAAAACAGTCTTAAAGGTATCAGAAATACATCAAAACAGTCTTAAAGGTATCAGAAATACATCAAACCAGTCTTAAAGGTATCAGAAATACATCAAAACAGTCTTAAACACATCAAAACAGTCTTAAACACATCAAAACAGTCTTAAGGTATCAGAAACACATCAAAACAGTCTTAAGGTATCAGAAATACATCAAAACAGTCTTAAAGGTATCAGAAACACATCAAAACAGTCTTAAGGTATCAGATATACATCAAAACAGTCTTAAAGGTATCAGCAACACATCAAAACAGTCTTAAAGGTATCAGAAACACATCAACAGTCTTAAAGGTATCAGAAATACATCAAAACAGTCTTAAGGTATCAGCAACACATCAAAACAGTCTTAAGGTATCAGAAACACATCAAAACAGTCTTAAGGTATCAGAAACACATCAAAACAGTCTTAAAGGTATCAGCAACACATCAAAACAGTCTTAAATATATCAGAAATACATCAAAACAGTCTTAAATATATCAGAAATACATCAAAACAGTCTTAAGGTATCAGCAACACATCAAAACAGTATTAAGGTATCAGCAACACATCAAAACAGTCTTAAGGTATCAGCAACACATCAAAACAGTCTTAAATATATCAGCAACACATCAAAACAGTCTTAAGGTATCAGAAATACATCAAAACAGTCTTAAAGGTATCAGAAATACATCAAAACAGTCTTAAAGGTATCAGAAATACATCAAAACAGTCTTAAAGGTATCAGCAACACATCAAAACAGTCTTAAATATATCAGCAATACATCAAAACAGTCTTAAGGTATCAGATATACATCAAAACAGTCTTAAGGTATCAGCAATACATCAAAACAGTCTTAAGGTATCAGATATACATCAAAACAGTCTTAAGGTATCAGCAACACATCAAAACAGTCTTAAAGGTATCAGAAATACATCAAAACAGTCTTAAAGGTATCAGAAATACATCAAAACAGTCTTAAAGGTATCAGAAATACATCAAAACAGTCTTAAAGGTATCAGAAATACATCAAAACAGTCTTAAAGGTATCAGAAATACATCAAAACAGTCTTAAAGGTATCAGAAATACATCAAAACAGTCTTAAGGTATCAGAAATACATCAAAACAGTCTTAAAGGTATCAGAAATACATCAAAACAGTCTTAAAGGTATCAGAAATACATCAAAACAGTCTTAAACACATCAAAACAGTCTTAAAGGTATCAGAAATACATCAAAACAGTCTTAAAGGTATCAGAAATACATCAAACCAGTCTTAAAGGTATCAGAAATACATCAAAACAGTCTTAAACACATCAAAACAGTCTTAAGGTATCAGAAACACATCAAAACAGTCTTAAAGGTATCAGAAACACATCAAAACAGTCTTAAGGTATCAGAAATACATCAAAACAGTCTTAAAGGTATCAGAAACACATCAAAACAGTCTTAAGGTATCAGATATACATCAAAACAGTCTTAAAGGTATCAGCAACACATCAAAACAGTCTTAAAGGTATCAGAAACACATCAACAGTCTTAAAGGTATCAGAAATACATCAAAACAGTCTTAAGGTATCAGCAACACATCAAAACAGTCTTAAGGTATCAGAAATACATCAAAACAGTCTTAAGGTATCAGAAACACATCAAAACAGTCTTAAAGGTATCAGCAACACATCAAAACAGTCTTAAATATATCAGAAATACATCAAAACAGTCTTAAATATATCAGAAATACATCAAAACAGTCTTAAGGTATCAGCAACACATCAAAACAGTATTAAGGTATCAGCAACACATCAAAACAGTCTTAAATATATCAGCAACACATCAAAACAGTCTTAAGGTATCAGAAATACATCAAAACAGTCTTAAAGGTATCAGAAATACATCAAAACAGTCTTAAAGGTATCAGAAATACATCAAAACAGTCTTAAAGGTATCAGCAACACATCAAAACAGTCTTAAATATATCAGCAATACATCAAAACAGTCTTAAGGTATCAGATATACATCAAAACAGTCTTAAGGTATCAGCAATACATCAAAACAGTCTTAAGGTATCAGATATACATCAAAACAGTCTTAAGGTATCAGCAACACATCAAAACAGTCTTAAAGGTATCAGAAATACATCAAAACAGTCTTAAAGGTATCAGAAATACATCAAAACAGTCTTAAAGGTATCAGAAATACATCAAAACAGTCTTAAAGGTATCAGAAATACATCAAAACAGTCTTAAAGGTATCAGAAATACATCAAAACAGTCTTAAGGTATCAGAAATACATCAAAACAGTCTTAAGGTATCAGCAACACATCAAAACAGTCTTAAAGGTATCAGAAATACATCAAACCAGTCTTAAAGGTATCAGAAATACATCAAAACAGTCTTAAAGGTATCAGAAATACATCAAACCAGTCTTAAAGGTATCAGAAATACATCAAACCAGTCTTAAAGGTATCAGAAATACATCAAAACAGTCTTAAACACATCAAAACAGTCTTAAAGGTATCAGAAATACATCAAAACAGTCTTAAAGGTATCAGAAATACATCAAACCAGTCTTAAAGGTATCAGAAATACATCAAAACAGTCTTAAACACATCAAAACAGTCTTAAGGTATCAGAAACACATCAAAACAGTCTTAAGGTATCAGAAATACATCAAAACAGTCTTAAAGGTATCAGAAACACATCAAAACAGTCTTAAGGTATCAGATATACATCAAAACAGTCTTAAAGGTATCAGAAATACATCAAAACAGTCTTAAAGGTATCAGAAATACATCAAAACAGTCTTAAAGGTATCAGCAATACATCAAAACAGTCTTAAAGGTATCAGAAATACATCAAAACAGTCTTAAAGGTATCAGCGACACATCAAAACAGTCTTAAAGGTATCAGAAACACATCAACAGTCTTAAAGGTATCAGAAATACATCAAAACAGTCTTAAGGTATCAGCAACACATCAAAACAGTCTTAAGGTATCAGAAATACATCAAAACAGTCTTAAGGTATCAGAAATACATCAAAACAGTCTTAAAGGTATCAGAAATACATCAAAACAGTCTTAAATATATCAGAAATACATCAAAACAGTCTTAAAGGTATCAGAAATACATCAAAACAGTCTTAAGGTATCAGAAATACATCAAAACAGTCTTAAGGTATCAGAAATACATCAAAACAGTCTTAAATATATCAGAAATACATCAAAACAGTCTTAAGGTATCAGAAACACATAAAAACAGTCTTAAGGTATCAGAAATACATCAAAACAGTCTTAAGGTATCAGCAACACATCAAAACAGTCTTAAGGTATCAGAAACACATCAAAACAGTCTTAAGGTATCAGAAACACATCAAAACAGTCTTAAGGTATCAGCAACACATCAAAACAGTCTTAAGGTATCAGCAACACATCAAAACAGTCTTAAATATATCAGCAATACATCAAAACAGTCTTAAATATATCAGAAACACATCAAAACAGTCTTAAAGGTATCAGAAATACATCAAAACAGTCTTAAATATATCAGAAATACATCAAAACAGTCTTAAGGTATCAGCAACACATCAAAACAGTCTTAAATATATCAGAAACACATCAAAACAGTCTTAAAGGTATCAGAAATACATCAAAACAGTCTTAAGGTATCAGAAATACATCAAAACAGTCTTAAATATATCAGAAATACATCAAAACAGTCTTAAGGTATCAGCAACACATCAAAACAGTCTTAAAGGTATCAGCAACACATCAAAACAGTCTTAAGGTATCAGAAACACATCAAAACAGTCTTAAAGGTATCAGCAACACATCAAAACAGTCTTAAAGGTATCAGAAATACATCAAAACAGTCTTAAATATATCAGAAACACATCAAAACAGTCTTAAAGGTATCAGAAATACATCAAAACAGTCTTAAATATATCAGAAATACATCAAAACAGTCTTAAAGGTATCAGAAATACATCAAAACAGTCTTAAATGTATCAGAAATACATCAAAACAGTCTTAAGGTATCAGAAATACATCAAAACAGTCTTAAATATATCAGAAATACATCAAAACAGTCTTAAGGTATCAGAAATACATCAAAACAGTCTTAAGGTATCAGCAACACATCAAAACAGTCTTAAGGTATCAGAAACACATCAAAACAGTCTTAAGGTATCAGAAACACATCAAAACAGTCTTAAGGTATCAGCAACACATCAAAACAGTCTTAAGGTATCAGAAACACATCAAAACAGTCTTAAATATATCAGAAACACATCATCAGAAATACATCAAAAAAAGTCTTAAATATATCAGAAATACATCAAAACAGTCTTAAAGGTGTCAGAAACACATCAAAACAGTCTTAAATATATCAGATATACATCATAACAGTCTTAAGGTATCAGAAACACATCAAAACAGTCTTAAGGTATCAGCAACACATCAAAACAGTCTTAAAGGTATCAGAAATACATCAAAACAGTCTTAAGGTATCAGAAATACATCAAAACAGTCTTAAGGTATCAGCAACACATCAAAACAGTCTTAAGGTATCAGAAATACATCAAAACAGTCTTAAATATATCAGATATACATCAAAACAGTCTTAAAGGTGTCAGAAACACATCAAAACAGTCTTAAGGTATCAGCAACACATCAAAACAGTCTTAAGGTATCAGAAACACATCAAAACAGTCTTAAAGGTATCAGCAACACATCAAAACAGTCTTAAATATATCAGCAATACATCAAAACAGTCTTAAATATATCAGAAACACATCAAAACAGTCTTAAGGTATCAGCAACACATCAAAACAGTCTTAAATATATCAGAAACACATCAAAACAGTCTTAAAGGTATCAGCAACACATCAAAACAGTCTTAAAGGTATCAGCAACACATCAAAACAGTCTTAAGGTATCAGAAACACATCAAAACAGTCTTAAGGTATCAGAAATACATCAAAACAGTCTTAAGGTATCAGAAACACATCAAAACAGTCTTAAATATATCAGAAACACATCAAAACAGTCTTAAGGTATCAGAAATACATCAAAACAGTCTTAAGGTAAAACAGTCTTAAATATATCAGAAACACATCAAAACAGTCTTAAAGGTATCAGAAATACATCAAAACAGTCTTAAGGTATCAGAAATACATCAAAACAGTCTTAAATATATCAGCAACACATCAAAACAGTCTTAAGGTGTCAGAAATACATCAAAACAGTCTTAAGGTGTCAGAAATACATCAAAACAGTCTTAAGGTATCAGAAACACATCAAAACAGTCTTAAATATATCAGAAATACATCAAAACAGTCTTAAGGTATCAGCAACACATCAAAACAGTCTTAAATATATCAGAAATACATCAAAACAGTGTTAAATATATCAGAAATACATCAAAACAGTCTTAAGGTATCAGAAATACATCAAAACAGTCTTAAATATATCAGAAATACATCAAAACAGTCTTAAGGTGTCAGAAATACATCAAAACAGTCTTAAGGTGTCAGAAATACATCAAAACAGTCTTAAGGTGTCAGAAATACATCAAAACAGTCTTAAGGTGTCAGAAATACATCAAAACAGTCTTAAGGTATCAGCAACACATCAAAACAGTCTTAAGGTATCAGCAACACATCAAAACAGTCTTAAAGGTATCAGCAACACATCAAAACAGTCTTAAGGTATCAGAAACACATCAAAACAGTCTTAAGGTATCAGAAATACATCAAAACAGTCTTAAGGTATCAGAAATACATCAAAACAGTCTTAAGGTATCAGAAATACATCAAAACAGTCTTAAGGTATCAGAAATACATCAAAACAGTGTTAAATATATCAGAAATACATCAAAACAGTCTTAAGGTATCAGAAATACATCAAAACAGTGTTAAATATATCAGAAATACATCAAAACAGTGTTAAATATCAGAAATACATCAAAACAGTGTTAAATATCAGAAATACATCAAAACAGTCTTAAAGGTATCAGCAACACATCAAAACAGTCTTAAGGTATCAGCAACACATCAAAACAGTCTTAAGGTATCAGAAATACATCAAAACAGTCTTAAAGGTATCAGCAACACATCAAAACAGTCTTAAGGTATCAGCAACACATCAAAACAGTCTTAAGGTATCAGAAATACATCAAAACAGTCTTAAGGTATCAGAAATACATCAAAACAGTCTTAAGGTATCAGCAACACATCAAAACAGTCTTAAGGTATCAGCAACACATCAAAACAGTCTTAAGGTATCAGAAATACATCAAACACAACCATGTTTAAGTAAAGACCTATGTCAACTCATATAAGTTGTTTTTGAGAAATTGTTTACCTTATGTAAGTTTTAGAAATATTGCCTTGTCCCTGGTAATTCTGTTACCAAAAACCTTTAAGATTCTGTATTTTCTAATTTTCTCACTCGTGATGAGGGAGGATAATGAAAGTTCATGAGTAACAGGTAATGGATTTTCTCTCTCGTGATGAGGGAGGATAATGAAAGTTCATGAGCAACAGGTAATGGTAGACCTACCAATTAGTTATAGTGATCTTACTGCTACGTGATTTTTAACTCGTAATTCCATTATCTAATTGGTAACAGAGTTACCAAAAAATCTGCAACAGAATCACTGCAACTGAATTGGCTACAATAGGAAATGACAGTAGTCACAAACCACAGTTGGGTCTCCTGCTACTGTCCTCTCTTCCACTGACTGTTATGTTCAACTCATGGTGTCTCCTGTTACTGTCCTCTCTTCCACTGACTGTTATGTTCAGCTCATAGTGTCTCCTGTTATGTTCAGCTCATAGTGTCTCCTGTTACTGTCCTCTCTTCCACTGACTGTTATGTTCAGCTCATAGTGTCTCCTGCTACTGTCCTCCCTTCCACTGACTGTTATGTTCAGCTCATAGTGTCTCCTGTTATGTTCAGCTCATAGTGTCTCCTGTTACTGTCCTCCCTTCCACTGACTGTTATGTTCAGCTCAGTGTCTCCTGCTACTGTCCTCTCTTCCACTGACTTATGTTCAGCTCATAGTGTCTCCTGCTTACTGTCCTCTCTTCCACTGACTGTTATGTCCAGCTCATAGTGTCTCCTGTTACTGTCCTCTCTTCCACTGACTGTTATGTTCAGCTCATAGTGTCTGTTAGGAATCCCTTTTGGCCTTGACAGTCTAGGGGGGATGGTAATGAGACCCGTAACATAACTCATACAAATTCTAATAGTGACAAAGTTAAATTGAGAACAAAATAACTACGACAACTGAAATCTACCGTCAAACTCAGGGTTTATTAATAAACACACGGTAATGGGGGGAGCAGGAAAAGGGGCTGAGCTGGACCCAAGGAAAGAAACAATAAGTATTCAAAAACACCCCCAAGCTAGACTAGCCTACTTCAACAACAGCTAACTAACTAACCAAAATACAGTGGGTGGTCCGCCCAGTTCTAACTAGGGTATTTAACAAAGTTTACCTATGGGTAGTGTATGCCCATGGGCGACTTGTCTTGTTTCCCCCTTTTCCCACCAGCAAACAAACACCATAACCAAAAACAATACTCACAGGTGATGACAAAGTGATATGGAGGTGCTCAAACAAAAGAGAGCTCAATACATAAAGAGAGAGTGAAACAAAGAGACCTACAGACATGGCATTTACAGAGAGCTTGAGCTCCACAGCAAACTGACAAGGTTTTTAGGGAAAAGGGAAAAGAGGAAAGAACGGTGATTGGGTAGGAAACAGGAGGATGTGTGTCTTCTGATTGATGATTGGTGACTGATTGGGGAGTGATGATTTTCACCTGTGAGGGGAGAAGGAGAGAAAAGAAACACACACAGGATACTTGTATCCGTAACAGTGTCTCCTGATATGTTCAGCTCATTGTGTCTCCTGTTATGTTCAGCTCAGTGTGTCCTGTTATGTTCAGCTCACAGTGTCTCCTGTTATGTTCAGCTCATAGTGTCTCCTGTTATGTTCAGCTCATAGTGTCTCCTGCTACTGTCCTCTCTTCCATTGACTGTTATATTCAGCTCATAGTGTCTCCTGATATGTTCAGCTCATAGTGTCTCCTGTTATGTTCGGCTCATAGTGTCTCCTGTTACTGTCCTCGCTTCTACTGACTGTTATGTTCAGCTCATAGTGTCTCCTGTTACTGTCCTCTCTTCCACTGACTGTTATGTTCAGCTCATAGTGTCTCCTGTTATGTTCAGCTCATAGTGTCTCCCGTTACTGTCCTCCCTTCCACTGACTGTTATGTTCAGCTCATAGTGTCTCCTGTTACTGTCCTCTCTTCCACTGACTGTTATGTTCAGCTCATAGTGTCTCCTGTTATGTTCAGCTCATAGTGTCTCCTGATATGTTCAGCTCATTGTGTCTCCTGTTATGTTCAGCTCAGTGTGTCCTGTTATGTTCAGCTCATAGTGTCTCCTGTTATGTTCAGCTCATAGTGTCTCCTGATATGTTCAGCTCATAGTGTCTCCTGCTACTGTCCTCTCTTCCATTGACTGTTATATTCAGCTCATAGTGTCTCCTGATATGTTCAGCTCATAGTGTCTCCTGTTATGTTCGGCTCATAGTGTCTCCTGTTACTGTCCTCGCTTCTACTGACTGTTATGTTCAGCTCATAGTGTCTCCTGTTACTGTCCTCTCTTCCACTGACTGTTATGTTCAGCTCATAGTGTCTCCTGTTACTGTCCTCTCTTCCACTGACTGTTATGTTCAGCTCATAGTGTCTCCTGTTACTGTTCTCTCTTCCACTGACTGTTATGTTCAGCTCATAGTGTCTCCTGCTACTGTCCTCTCTTCCACTGACTGTTATGTTCAGCTCATAGTGTCTCCTGTTATGTTCAGCTCATAGTGTCTCCTGATATGTTCAGCTCATTGTGTCTCCTGTTATGTTCAGCTCAGTGTGTCCTGTTATGTTCAGCTCATAGTGTCTCCTGTTATGTTCAGCTCATAGTGTCTCCTGATATGTTCAGCTCATAGTGTCTCCTGTTACTGTCCTCTCTTCCACTGACTGTTATGTTCAGCTCATAGTGTCTCCTGATATGTTCAGCTCATTGTGTCTCCTGTTATGTTCAGCTCAGTGTGTCCTGTTATGTTCAGCTCATAGTGTCTCCTGATATGTTCAGCTCATAGTGTCTCCTGTTACTGTCCTCTCTTCTACTGACTGTTATGTTCAGCTCATAGTGTCTCCTGTTACTGTCCTCCCTTCCACTGACTGTTATGTTCAGCTCATAGTGTCTCCTGTTATGAAGTTTGGTACAGCGGGGGATAATATAAATCCAGCACTTAGTTTGGTACAGCGGGGGATAATATAAATCTAGCATTTAGTTTGGTACAGCGGGGGATAATATAAGAATAGCATTTAGTTTGGTACAGCGGGGGATAATATAAATCTAGCATTTAGTTTGGTACAGCGGGGGATAATATAAATCTAGCATTTAGTTTTGTACAGCGGGGGATAATATAAATCCAGCATGAAGTTTGGTACAGGGGGGGATAATATAAATCTAGCATTTAGTTTGGTACAGCGGGGGATAATATAAATCTAGCATTTAGTTTTGTACAGCGGGGGATAATTTAATCCTAGCATTAAGTTTGGTACAGGGGGGGATAATATAAATCTAGCATTTAGTTTGGTACAGCGGGGGATAATATAAATATAAGCATTTAGTTTGGTACAGCGGGGGATAATATAAGAATAGCATTTAGTTTGGTACAGCGGGGGATAATATAAATCTAGCATTTAGTTTGGTACAGCGGGGGATAATATAAATCTAGCATTTAGTTTTGTACAGCGGGGGATAATATAAATCCAGCATGAAGTTTGGTACAGGGGGGGATAATGTAAATGTAGCATTTAGTTTGGTACAGCGGGGGATAATATAAATCTAGCATTTAGTTTGGTACAGCTGGGGATAATATAAATCTAGCATTTAGTTTGGTACAGCGGGGGATAATATAATCCTAGCATTAAGTTTGGTACAGCGGGGGATAATATAAATCTAGCATTAAGTTTGGTAGGGCGGGGGATAATATAATTCCAGCATTTCGTTTGGTACAGCAAGGGATAATATAAATCTAGCATTTAGTTTGGTACAGCGGGGGATGATATAAATCTAGCATTTAGTTTTGTAAATGGGGGATAATATAAATCTAGCATTAAGTTTGGTAGGGCGGGGGATAATATAATTCCAGCATTTCGTTTGGTACAGCAAGGGATAATATAAATCTAGCATTCAGTTTGGTACAGCGGGGATAATATAAACCTAGCATTAAATTTGGAACAGCGGGGAATAATATCAGCCTAGCATAGAGTTTGGTACTGCGGGGATAATATAAATCTAGCATTTAGTTTGGTACACCGGGGGATAATATAAGTATAGCATTTAGTTTGGTACAGCGGGGGATAATATAAATCTAGCATTTAGTTTGGTACAGCGGGGGATAATATAAATCTAGCATTTAGTTTGGTACAGCGGGGGATAATATAAGTATAGCATTTAGTTTGGTACAGCGGGGGATAATATAAATCTAGCATTTAGTTTGGTACAGCGGGGGATAATATAAATCTAGCATTTAGTTTGGTACAGCGGGGGATAATATAAGTCCAGCATTTAGTTTGGTACAGCGGGGGATAATATAAGTATAGCATTTAGTTTGGTACAGCGGGGGAAAATATAAATTTAGCATTAAATTTGGAACAGCGGGGGATTATATCAGCCTAGCATAGAGTTTGGTACTGCGGGGATAGTATAAATCTAGCATTTAGTTTGGTACAGCGGGGCATAATATAAGTCTAGAATTTAGTATGGTACAGCGGGGGATAATATAGATCTAGCATTTAGTTTGGTACAGTGGGGGATAACATAAATCTAGCATTTAGTTTGGTACAGCGGGGGATAATATAAATCCAGCATGAAGTTTGGTACAGCGGGGGATAATATAAGTCTAGCATTTAGTTTGGTACAGCGGGGGATAATATAAATCCAGCATGAAGTTTGGTACAGCGAGGGATAATATCAGCCTAGGATGAAGTTTGGTACAGCGGGGGATAATATAAATCCAGCATGAAGTTTGGTACAGCGGGGTATAATATAAATCTAGCATTTAGTTTGGTACAGCAGGGGATAATATAAATCTAGCATTTAGTTTGGTACAGAAGGATAATATAAATCTAGCATTTAGTTTGGTACAGCAGGGGATAATATCAGCCTAGCATGAAGTTTGGTACAGCGGGGGATAATATAAATCTAGCATTTAGTTTGGTACAGTGGGGGATAATATAAATCTAGCATTTAGTTTGGTACAGTGGGGGATAATATCAGCCTAGCATTTAGTTTGGTACACCGGGGGATAATATAAATCTAGCATTTAGTTTGGTACAGGAGGATAATATAAATCTAGCATTTAGTTTGGTACAGTGGGGGATAATATCAGCCTAGCATTTAGTTTGGTACACCGAGGGATAATATAAATCTAGCATTTAGTTTGGTACAGCGGGGATAAAATAAATTTAGCATTTAGTTTCGTACAGCGGGGGATAATATAAATCTAGCATTTAGTTTGGTACAGTGGGGGATAATATAAGAATAGCATTTAGTTTGGTACAGCGGGGGATAATATAAATCTAGCATTTAGTTTGGTACAGCGGGGGATAATATAAATCTAGCATTTAGTTTTGTACAGCGGGGGATAATATAAATCCAGCATGAAGTTTGGTACAGGGGGGGATAATATAAATCTAGCATTTAGTTTGGTACAGCGGGGGATAATATAAATCTAGCATTTAGTTTTGTACAGCGGGGGATAATTTAATCCTAGCATTAAGTTTGGTACAGGGGGGGATAATATAAATCTAGCATTTAGTTTGGTACAGCGGGGGATAATATAAATCTAGCATTTAGTTTGGTACAGCGGGGGATAATATAAGAATAGCATTTAGTTTGGTACAGCGGGGGATAATATAAATCTAGCATTTAGTTTGGTACAGCGGGGGATAATATAAATCTAGCATTTAGTTTTGTACAGCGGGGGATAATATAAATCCAGCATGAAGTTTGGTACAGGGGGGGATAATGTAAATGTAGCATTTAGTTTGGTACAGCGGGGGATAATATAAATCTAGCATTTAGTTTGGTACAGCTGGGGATAATATAAATCTAGCATTTAGTTTGGTACAGCGGGGGATAATATAATCCTAGCATTAAGTTTGGTACAGCGGGGGATAATATAAATCTAGCATTAAGTTTGGTAGGGCGGGGGATAATATAATTCCAGCATTTCGTTTGGTACAGCAAGGGATAATATAAATCTAGCATTTAGTTTGGTACAGCGGGGGATAATATAAATCCAGCCTGAAGTTTGGTACAGCGGGGGATAATATAAATCTAGCATTTAGTTTGGTACACCGGGGGATAATATAAATCTAGCATTTAGTTTGGTACAGCGGGCGATAATATACATCTAGCATTTAGTTTGGTACAGCGGGGGATAATATAAATCTAGCATGAAGTTTGGTACAGCGGGGGATAATATAAATCTAGCATTTAGTTTGGTACAGCGGGGGATAATATAAATCTAGCATTTAGTTTGGTACTGCGGGGATAATATAAATCTAGCATTTAGTTTGGTACACCGGGGGATAATATAAGTATAGCATTTAGTTTGGTACAGCGGGGGATAATATAAATCTAGCATTTAGTTTGGTACAGCGGGGGATAATATAAATCTAGCATTTAGTTTGGTACAGCGGGGGATAATATAAGTATAGCATTTAGTTTGGTACAGCGGGGGATAATATAAATCTAGCATTTAGTTTGGTACAGCGGGGGATAATATAAATCTAGCATTTAGTTTGGTACAGCGGGGGATAATATAAGTCCAGCATTTAGTTTGGTACAGCGGGGGATAATATAAGTATAGCATTTAGTTTGGTACAGCGGGGGAAAATATAAATTTAGCATTAAATTTGGAACAGCGGGGGATTATATCAGCCTAGCATAGAGTTTGGTACTGCGGGGATAGTATAAATCTAGCATTTAGTTTGGTACAGCGGGGCATAATATAAGTCTAGAATTTAGTATGGTACAGCGGGGGATAATATAGATCTAGCATTTAGTTTGGTACAGTGGGGGATAACATAAATCTAGCATTTAGTTTGGTACAGCGGGGGATAATATAAATCCAGCATGAAGTTTGGTACAGCGGGGGATAATATAAGTCTAGCATTTAGTTTGGTACAGCGGGGGATAATATAAATCCAGCATGAAGTTTGGTACAGCGAGGGATAATATCAGCCTAGGATGAAGTTTGGTACAGCGGGGGATAATATAAATCCAGCATGAAGTTTGGTACAGCGGGGTATAATATAAATCTAGCATTTAGTTTGGTACAGCAGGGGATAATATAAATCTAGCATTTAGTTTGGTACAGAAGGATAATATAAATCTAGCATTTAGTTTGGTACAGCAGGGGATAATATCAGCCTAGCATGAAGTTTGGTACAGCGGGGGATAATATAAATCTAGCATTTAGTTTGGTACAGTGGGGGATAATATAAATCTAGCATTTAGTTTGGTACAGTGGGGGATAATATCAGCCTAGCATTTAGTTTGGTACACCGGGGGATAATATAAATCTAGCATTTAGTTTGGTACAGGAGGATAATATAAATCTAGCATTTAGTTTGGTACAGTGGGGGATAATATCAGCCTAGCATTTAGTTTGGTACACCGAGGGATAATATAAATCTAGCATTTAGTTTGGTACAGCGGGGATAAAATAAATTTAGCATTTAGTTTCGTACAGCGGGGGATAATATAAATCTAGCATTTAGTTTGGTACAGTGGGGGATAATATCAGCCTAGCATTTAGTTTGGTACACCGGGGGATAACATAAATCTAGCATTTAGTTTGGTACAGCGGGGATAAAATAAATCTAGCATGAAGTTTGGTACAGCGGGGGATAATATAAATCTAGCATTTAGTTTGGTACAGCGGGGATAATATAAACCTAGCATTAAATTTGGAACAGCGGGGGATAATATCAGCCTAGCATAGAGTTTGGTACTGCGGGGATAATATAAATCTAGCATTTAGTTTGGTACAGCGGGGGGTAATATAAGTGTAGCATTTAGTTTGGTACAGCGGGGGATAATATAAATTTAGCATTAAATTTGGAACAGCGGGGGATAATATCAGCCTAGCATAGAGTTTGGTACTGCGGGGATAGTATAAATCTAGCATTTAGTTTGGTACAGCGGGGGATAATATAGATCTAGCATTTAGTTTGGTACAGTGGGGGATAATATAAATCTAGCATTTAGTTTGGTACAGTGGGGGATAATATAAATCTAGCATTTAGTTTGGTACAGCGGGGGATAATATAAGTCTAATATGAAGTTTGGTACAGCGGGGGATAAAGAAATCTAGCATTTAGTTTGGTACAGCGGGGGATAATATAAGTCTAACATGAAGTTTGGTACAGCGGGGGATAAAGAAATCTAGCATTTAGTTTGGTACAGCGGGGGATAATATAAATCTAGCATTTAGTTTGGTACAGCGGGGGATAATATAAGTCTAACATGAAGTTTGGTACAGCGGGGGATAATATAAATCTAGCATTTAGTTTGGTACAGCGGGGGATAATATAAATCTAGCATGAAGTTTGGTACAGCGGGTGATAATATAAATCTAGCATTTAGTTTGGTGCAGCGGGGGATAATATAAATCTAGCATTTAGTTTGGTACAGCTTGGGATAATACCCCACACATACAATTATATGTAAATTCCCTAAGTCGAGCAGTGAATTTCAAACACAGATTCAACCACACAGACCTGGAAGGTTTTCCAATGCCATGCAAAAACTGAGAATGGATCAATGAAATTGTTGTTACTCCATAATACTAACCTAAATGACAGAGTGAAAAGAAGGAAGTCAGTACAGAATAAACATATTCCAAAACATCAGCAGTGTAAAGTACTTAATTAAAAATACTTTAAATACATTCTTCAAGCTCTGTCAAATTGGTTGATGACCACTTGAATTTGTTTTTTCTGTATCTGTTCTTTACTTTACTATTTATATTTGACAACTTTTACTTTTACTTCAGTACATTCCTGAAAGAAATCATGTACTTTTTACTCCATGCATTTTCCCTGCCATGCAAAAGTACAGTCGTGGCCAAAGGTTTTGAGAATGACACGAATATTAATTTTCACAAAGTCTGCTGCCTCAGTTTGTATGATGGAAATTTGCATATGCTCCAGAATTTTATGAAGAGTGATCAGATGAATTGCAAATAATTGCAAAGTCCCTCTTTGCCATGCAAATGAACTGAATCCCCCAAAAACATGTCCACTGCATTTCAGCCCTGCTACAAAAGGACCAGCTGACATCATGTTGACGAGGACAAGGCTGGAGATCACTCTGTCATACTGATTGAGTTCGAATTACAGACTGGAAGCTTCAAAGGGAGGGTGGTGCTTGGAATCATTGTTCTTCCTCTGCCAACCATGGTTACTTGCAAGGAAACATGTCCCATCATCATTGCTTTGCACAAAAAGGGCTTCACAGGCAAGGATATTGCTGCCAGTAAGATTGCACCTAAATCAACCATTTATTGGATCATCAAGAACAAGAACTTCAAGGAGAGCGGTTCAATTGTTTTGAAGAGGGCTTCAGGGTGCCCAAGAAAGTCCAGCAAGCGCCAATACCTTTTCCTAAAGTTGATTCAGCTGCAGGATTGGGGAAACACCAGTACAGAGCTTGCTCAGGAATGGCAGCAGGCAGGTGTGAGTGCATCTGTACGCACAGTGAGGCGAAGACTTTGGAGGATGGCCTGGTGTCAAGAAGGGCAGCAAAGAAGCCACTTCTCCCCAGGAAAAACATCATGGACAGACTGATATTCTGCAATAGGTACAGGGATTGGACTGCTGAGGACTGGGGTAAAGTTATTTTCTCTGATGAATCTCCTTTCTGATTGTTTGGGGCATCCAGAAAAAATCTTGTCCCGAGAAGACAAGGTGAGCGCTACCATCAGTCCTGTGTCATGCCAACAGTAAAGTATCCTGAGACCATTCATGTGTGGGGTTGCTTCTCAACCAAGGGAGTGGGCTCACTCACAATTTTGCCTAAGAACACAGCCATGAATAAAGAATGGTTCCAACACATCCTCCGAGAGCAACTTCTCCCAACCATCCAGGAATAAAACATAGATATTTTGGGTCCATTGCCAGGAAACTCCCCAGACCTTCATCCCATTGAGAACTTGTGGTCAATCCTCAAGAGGCGGGGGGACAAACAAAAAGCCACAAACTCCAAGCATTGATTATGCAAGAATGGGCTGCCATCAGTCAGGATGTGGCCCAGAAGTTAATTGACAGCATGCCAGGGCGGATTGCAGAGGTCTTGAAAAAGAAGGGTCAACACGGCAAATATTGACTCTTTGCATCAACTTCCTGTAATTGTCAATAAAGCCTTTGACACTTATGAAATGCTTGTAATAATATATTTCAGTATTCCATAGTAACATCTGACAAAAATATCTAAAGACACTGAAGCAGCAAACTTTGTGGAAATTAATATTTGTTCTCATTCTCAAAACTTTTGGCCACGACTGTACTCGTTCTATTTTGAATGCTTAGCAGGACAGGAAAATGGTCCATTCACAGACGTATCAAGAGAATATACTGCCTCTGATCTGGCGGACTCACTAAATACACATTCTTCATTTTGTAAATTATGGCTGAGTGTTGGAGTGTGACCGTGGCTTTCCGTAAATTAAAAAAACAAGAAAATGGTGATGTCAGGTTTTCTTAATATAAGGAATGTGAAAGGATTTATACATTTAGTAACAGAATCCTCCTGTTCCAGACCTGACAGAACCCTCCTGTTCCAGACCTGACAGAACCCTCCATTTCCATACCTGACATTACCCAGCTGGTTTTCATACCTGACAGATTCCTCCAGTTCCAGACCTGACAGAACCCTCCAGTTCCAGACCTGACAGAACCCTCCATTTCCATACCTGACATTACCCTGCTGGTTTTCATACCTGACAGAACCCTCCTGTTCCAGACCTGACAGAACCCTCCATTTCCATACCTGACATTACCCTGCTGGTTTTCATACCTGACAGATTCCTCCAGTTCCAGACCTGACATAACCCTCCAGTTCCAGACCTGACAGAACCCTCCAGTTCCAGACCTGACAGAATCCTCCAGTTCCAGACCTGACAGAACCCTCCAGTTCCAGACCTGACAGAACCCTCCAGTTCCAGACCTGACAGAACCCTCCATTTCCATACCTGACATTACCCTGCTGGTTTTCATACCTGACAGATTCCTCCAGTTCCAGACCTGACAGAACCCTCCAGTTCCAGACCTGACAGAATCCTCCAGTTCCAGACCTGACAGAACCCTCCAGTTCCAGACTAATGTTCCAGCAGAGAAGGGTATTGTAGCTGCCTGCTGAAAGTCTGTTGAAAGATGTCCAGCTGGCGATAGAGCACCTTAGTCTCTCCTCTCTCCTCTACTGTCATTGATGCAGATTTGAATGAGAGCTGATATCTCTGTGTCCCTCTTTGTTGCTGAGAGCTGATATCTCTGTGTCCCTCTGTGTTGCTGAAAGCTGATATCTCTGTGTCCCTCTCTGCAGCTGAGAGCTGATATCTCTGTGTCCCTCTTTGATGCTGAGAGCTGATATCTCTGTGTCCCTCTGTGTAGCTGAGAGCTGATATCTCTGTGTCCCTCTGTGTAGCTGAGAGCTGATATATCTGTCTCACTCTGTGTAGCTGAGAGCTGATATCTCTGTGTCTCTCTGTGTAGTTGAGAGCTGATATCACTGTGTCCCTCTGTATAGCTGAGAGCTGATATCTCTGTGTCCCTCTGTGTAGCTGAGAGCTGATATCTCTCTCCTCTGTGTAGCTGAGAGCTGATATCTCTGTGTCCCTATGTGTAGCTGAGAGCTGATATATCTGTGTCCCTCTTTGATGCTGAGAGCTGATATCTCTGTGTCCCTCTGTGTAGCTGAGAGCTGATATCTCTGTGTCCCTCTGTGTAGCTGAGAGCTGATATCTCTGTGTCCCTCTGTGTAGCTGAGAGCTGATATATCTGTCTCCCTCTGTGTAGCTGAGAGCTGATATCTCTGTGTCCCTCTGTGTAGCTGAGAGCTGATATCTCTGTGTCCCTCTTTGTTGCTGAGAGCTGATATCTCTGTGTCCCTCTGTGTAGCTGAGAGCTGATATCTCTGTGTCCCTCTGTGTAGCTGAGAGCTGATATATTTGTCTCCCTCTGTGTAGCTGAGAACTGATATCTCTGTGTCCCTCTGTGTAGCTGAGAGCTGATATCTCTGTCTCCCTCTGTGTAGCTGAGAGCTGATATCTCTGTGTCCCTCTGTATAGCTGAGAGCTGATTTCTCTGTCTCCCTCTGTGTTGCTGAGAGCTGATTTCTCTGTCTCCCTCTGTGTTGCTGAGAGCTGATATCTCTCTCCCTCTGTGTTGATGAGAGCTGATATCTTTGTGTCCCTCTTTGTTGCTGAGAGCTGATACATCTGTGTCCCTCTGTGTTGCTGAAAGCTGATATCTCTGTGTCCCTCTTTGTAGCTGAGAACTGATATCTCTCTCCCTCTGTGTAGCTGACAGCTGATATCTCTCCCTATGTGTTGCTGAGAGCTGATATCTCTCTCCTCTGTGTTGCTGAGAGCTGATATCTCTCTCCCTCTGTGTTGCTGAGAGCTGATATCTCTCTCCCTCTGTGTAGCTAAGAGCTGATATCTCTCTCCCTCTGTGTAGCTGAGAGCTGATATCTCTGTCTCCCTCTGTGTTGCTGAGAGCTGATATCTCGCTCCCTCTGTGTAGCTGAGAGCTGATATCTCTATGTCCCTCTGTGTACCTGAGAGCTGATATCTCTCCCTCTGTGTAGCTGAAAGGTTATGTCTCTACCCCTCAGTGTACACGCTCTTCATGTAGACCGACAGCAGTAAATGGGATATTCTTACACACACAGAACACCACCCTGCTAGACCAAAGCAAGCACTCTGTCTGTCTGTGGCAATGCCAGCTGTTATGGGTAGAGGACGGCTCCTGCAGGGAATTGCTCAATGAGCTATGGAGATGGAATTACTAAGACAGTTTAGTGAAAATACCTGCGGTTAATTTGTCTAAATCAATTCACATTTTGAAATATTAATAGTACATTTTGCACTCTAGCCGTGATTGGAATGCTGACTGTACAAACAGCAAGTTACATGTGACCAAATCTTATTTGTGTGTGTGAGACTTAGAGAACTTCCGGTTATTAACTGCAGTGACGTCAGAACTGAAGACTGTGGATGTGTCAGTACACTAATCTTGAAGGGCCAGTCATTATTTAACAGAAATAATAATATGCAACTTATGTAATATAATCTAAATGATTCATGTAAAGCAGTCTAGAGATATATATAAGGTATATAGACTTTCTTTATTTTCTATTGTATTATTGTCACGACTTCCGCCGAGGTCAGTCCCTCTCCTTGTTCGGGCGACGTTCGGCGGTCGACGTCACCGGTCTTCTAGCCGTCGCCGATCCACCTTTCATTTTCCATTTGTTTTGTCTTGTTTTCCCGCACACCTGATTTGCTTTCCCTCATTACTTGTCTTGTATATAACCCTCTGTTTCCCCCCCATGTCTGTGTGTGGAATTGTTATATGTAAATGTATGTGTACTCCAGGCTGGTTAGCGCCGGGTTATCGTAACCCGTGTGTGTTTAGTTTTCTGAGTGCCGTGTTTTGTTCGCCTCAATAAAGGGCTCCGTTGGCTCCCCATTTCTGCTCTCCTGCAGCCGGTTACACACTCCATTACAAATATTGACTGTATGTTTTTTTATTCCATGTGTACTTGTATTCCTTGTGCTTTGCGTTATCTTGGCCAGGTCGCAGTGTCACGACTTGCGCCGAAGTCGGTCCCTTTTCTTGTTCGGGTGGCGTTCGGCGGTCGACGTCACCGGCCTTCTAGCCACCGCCGATCCACTTTTCATTTTCTATTTGTTTTGTCTTTGTCTTACACGCCTGGTTTCAATCCCCCAATTACCTGTTCATTATTTAACCCTCTGTTCCCCCATGTTTGTTTGTGAGTGATTGTTTCTATGTAAGAAGGTCCGTTATTGCGGGCTCTGTTTTTGTATTGCATTTATATTATGTTGGGTAAAATATGTTTATTTACTCATATCTGCAGTCCTGCGCCTGACTCCTATACACCAGCTACACATAGACTTCTTGACACGCAGTTGTAAATGAGAACTTGGTCTCAACTAGCCTGCCTGGCTAAATAAAAGTGAAATAAAAAAATCATTAAAATAAATAAACACAATAAATGAATGTCTAGATTAGCTGAACGTGGTTTCAGATACAATTTTATCCAACTTTTATTTTTATAAAACACCTGAAAAACATCTGAAAAACAACATTAAACAATGTACACTATATTGATTAAACCAAATGTTTTCCTGTCACTTATATACAACATATGTCACTCCAGGTTAATTTGAGTCCCATAAAACAAAAACAATCAGAAGTGTATTAATGTAAAGTTGGATCCTGTATCAGTTTCTCCTGTCAAACAGTCGAGTCATCAGCTAGCAGGAGAGGCAGAGACACTGATGGAAAGAGGGTGAGTATCCTGACAGCTTGGTAACCAACATGGTCCTGTATATGACCCATGGTCCTGTTTATGACCCATGGTCCTGTATATGACCCATGGTCCTGTATATGACCCATGGTCCTGTATATGACCCAAGGTCCTGTTTATGACCCATGGTCCTGTATATGACCCATGGTCCTGTATATGACCCTTGGTCCTGTTTATGACCCATGGTCCTGTTTATGACCCAGAAAAAACCTTATCCCCTTGGTTAGGAGAGTCATCCTCATGCCCTCCCTCACTCTAATAATCACCCTGATGGGAGGCTGGATATTTAGCTGACACACTGCATGGCTGGCTGGAAGCAATTCCCGAGTATCGAGTTGGTGTTGAGTTAGGGTTAGGCTGTGTGTGTCTATGTGGTGTGTAGTGTCTATGTGTGTCTATGTGTGTGTCTATGTGTGTGTCTATGTTTGTGTCAATGTGTGTGCCTATGTGTATGTCTATGTGAGTGTGTGTGAGTGCTGAGTTAGGGTCTTGCTCCCCAGCCAATATCCTGCTAATCTCCATGCCTTCCCCACCCCAGCCAATATCCTGTTAATCTCCATGCGTTCCCCCACGCTAGTCAGTGTTCCTCAGGCCACCTCCTCTTCTTCTCCTCCCCTCTTCTTCCCTCTCCATGTTCCTCTCCTCCTCCCCTCCTCCTCCCCTCCTCCTCCCCATTCCCATCCACCTCCATCCTCCCTAGGTCTGCCAGAGGGATTCACTTCCTTTAAACAAGCTCGGAAAGAGGTCAAATTCCTGTAGGTTATTCCTCTTCTCCTCCCACCCTTCCTCTTCCACTCCTCCATTCCTCTCCTCCCTTCACCCTCTACCCTCCCCTCTTTTCCTCCCTCCCTCCACCCCTTCTCTCCTCCTCCCCTCTTCCCCTCCTCCATTCCTCTCCTCCCTTCGCCCTCCCTTCACCCTCCCCTTCTCTCCTCCCTCCTTCCCTCCTCTCCTCCTCCCCTCTTCCATTCCTCTCCTCCCTTTACCCTCTACCCTCCCCTTCTCTCCTACCTCCATCCTCTCCTGTCCTCCCTCTCCTCCCTCCACCCATTCTCTCCTCCTCCCCTCCTCCCCTCTTCCAGTCTGTCTGTATTCCATGTAGAAAATCTAACTCCTGTCTAAAGCTCAATAATCAGTTTCCCTTCATCATCACTACTGCTACTGTCCTCTTGATCCTCCAGGCTACTACTCTGCACTCCCCCAACCCTGCTCACACAGTCTGCTGTATGGGCCCTAACCCTGCTCACACAGTCTGCTGTATGGGCCCTAACCCTGCTCAAACAGTCTACTGTAGGGGCCCTAAACCTGCTCACACACTCTGTTGTAGGGGCCCTAAACCTGCTCACACACTGTGCTGCAGGGACCATAAACCTGCTCACGCACTGTGCTGTAGGGAAGGGGTGTGTCTGTCCTGCCCTGCTGGTATCACTAAAGACTGGGGTGCTGTGGCATACAGTGGGGTCAGGGTCATTTGAAGAGCTGGTCCGTGGTGGGGTCAGGGTGGTGGGGTCAGGGTCATTTGAAGAGCTGGTCCGTGGTGGGGTCAGGGTGGTGGGGTCAGGGTCATTTGAAGAGCTGGTCCGTGGTGGGGTCAGGGTGGTGGGTTCAGGGTCATTTGAAGAGGTGGTCCGTGGTGGGGTCAGGGTGGTGGGTTCAGGGTCATTTGAAGAGCTGGTCCGTGGTGGGGTCAGGGTGGTGGGGTCAGGGTCATTTGAAGAGCTGGTCCGTGGTGGTGTCAGGGTGGTGGGTTCAGGGTCATTTGAAGAGCTGGTCCGTGGTGGTGTCAGGGTGGTGGGGTCAGGGTCATTTGAAGAGCTGGTCTGTTGGTTATACAATGGGTCTTTTTCTGAAGTTAAGTTGATCTGCTGCTGAGGGGCCTTTGAAAGGTTGTGAGACACGTTGGTTGGTGTCTGATATAGATGACTGTAAAGTGGCAGCGATGTCCAGATGCTGTGACGGGAATCTGCTTCATCCTGCCATAGAGAGAAGTATCAGAGTTTTAGAGTTAGTATGTAAGCATGGGGAGGAAGGGCAACAGTTCCAGGTCATTCTTGTAGCTCCACAATGTCTTGGATAGTTTAAGAAGGAATGCCAGCAGCCCGAACAGACAGACCATCAGACAGACACATAGATAGTCTACTAACCCAGACTGACCCAGAGCTGTGTCCCAAATAGCAAACATTTCTCTTTATCAAAATAACATCAAAGTTTGTTGGTCATGTACACATATTTGCAGATGTTATCGCAGGTGCAATGAAATGCTTGTGTTTCTAGCTCCAACACTGCAGGAATAATACCAAGAAAACAATACAAAACTATAGTAACATACAGTGGGGCAAAAAAGCATTTAGTCAGCCACCAATTGTGCAAGTTCTCCCACTTAAAAAGATGAGAGGCCTGTAATTTCCATCATAGGTACACTTCAACTATGACAGACAAAATGAGAAAAAAATTCAGAAAATCACATTGTAGGATTTTGAATGAATTTATTTGCAAATTATGGTGGAAAATAAATATTTGGTCAATAACAAAAGTTTATCTCAATACTTTGTTATATACCCTTTGTTGGCAATGACAGAGGTCAAACGTTTTCTGTCAGTTTTCACAAGGTTTTCACACACTGTTGCTGGTATTTTGGCCCATTCCTCCATGCAGATCTCCTCTAGAGCAGTGATGTTTTGGGGCTGTTGCTGGGCAACACGGACTTTCAACTCCCTCCAAAGATTTTCTATGGGGTTGAGATCTGGAGACTGGCTAGGCCACTCCAGGACCTTGAAATGCTTGCAAAATCTCACAATACATGGCCCCATTCATTCTTTCCTTTGCACGGATCAGTCGTCCTGGTCCCTTTGCAGAAAAACAGCCCCAAAGCATGATGTTTCCACCCCCATGCTTCACAGTAGGTATGGTGTTCTTTGGATGCAATTCAGCATTCTTTGTCCTCCAAACACGACAAGTTGAGTTTTTGCCAAAAAGTTATATTTTGGTTTCATCTGACCATATGACATTCTCCCAATCTTCTTCTGGATCATCCAAATGCTCTCTAGCAAACTTCAGACGGGCCTGGACATGTACTGACTTAAGCAGGGGGACACGTCTGGCACTGCAGGATTTGAGTCCCTGGCGGCGAAGTGTGTTATTGATGGTAGGCTTTGTTACTTTGGTCCCAGCTCTCTGCAGGTCATTCACTAGGTCCCCCCGTGTGCTTCTGGGATTTTTGCTCACCGTTCTTGTGATCATTTTGACCCCACGGGATGAGATCTTGCGTGGAGCCCCAGATCGAGGGTGATTATCTGTGGTCTTGTATGTCTTCCATTTCCTAATAATTGCTCCCACAGTTGATTTCTTCAAACCAAGCTGGTTACCTATTGCAGATTCAGTCTTCCTAGCCTGGTGCAGGTCTACAATTTTGTTTCTGGTGTACTTTGACAGCTCTTTGGTCTTGGCCATAGTGGAGTTTGGAGTGTGACTGTTTGAGGTTGTGGACAAGTGTCTTTTATACTGATAACAAGTTCAAACAGGTGCCATTAATACAGGTAACGAGTGGAGGACAGAGGAGCCTCTTAAAGAAGAAGTTACGGGTCTGTGAGAGCGAGAAATCTTGCTTGTTTGTAGGTGACCAAATACTTATTTTCCACCATAATTTGCAAATAAATTCATTAAAAAGCCTCTCTCATCTTTTTAAGTGGGAGAACATGCACAATTGGTGGCTGACTAAATACTTTTTTGTCCCACTGTAATCCAAAAATAAAAATGGGTAGAGGGTAGAGTCGGGGGGCTGGGGTCAGTCTGTTATATCTGGAGTATTTCTCCTGTCTTATCTGGTGTCCTGTGTGAATTTAAGTATGCTCTCTCTAATTCTCTCTTTCTCTCTCTCGGAGGACCTGAGCCCTAGGACCATGCCTCAGGACTACCTGGCATGATGACTCCTTGCTGTCCCCAGTCCACCTGGCCTTGCTGCTGCTCCAGTTTCAACTGTTCTGCCTGTGGCTATGGAACCCTGACCTGTTCACCGGACATTCTACCTGTCCCAGACCTGCTGTCTCTAGAGACAGCAGGAGTGGTAGAGATACTCTTAATGATCATCTATGAAAAGCCAATTGACATTTACTCCTGAGGTGCTGACTTGTTGCACCCTCAACAACTCTGACCATGCTGGACATTTATGAACATTTGAACATCTTGGCAATGTTCTGTTATAATCTCCACCTGGCACAGCCAGAAGAGGACTGGCCACCCCTTATAGCCTGGTTCCTCTCTAGGTTTCTTCCTAGGTTCTGGCCTTTCTAGGAAGTTTTTCCTAGCCACCGTGCTTCTACACCTGCTTTGCTTGCTGTTTGGGGTTTTAGGCTGGGTTTCTGTAGATAGAGAAAATCATAGAATCTTTAACTCTAGACCAGCCAGGCCCCATGTTGTAATGGAACCTTTAACTCTGTGTCTGTGAGTTGTCTGTGTGGGAGAGCTGTCTGTGGATAATACTGTGTGTCTGTGTGGGAGAGATGTCTGTTGATAATACTGTGTGTCTGTGTGGGAGAGATGTCTGTTGATAATACTGTGTGTCTGTGTGGGAGGATGTTGCTTTTGTTTCTGTTATGGGATTTATTATGAATAATGTATACATTTAAAATAGAATTATAACTAACATAATTCTACCCTGTCTTTCTATTAGTGATAAATAATGTTTGTTCATTAGGAAGGGGTTATGTAGCATAGACCTAGGAAGAAAGGAATGTATGTGTGTGTCGGAAGAGAACAAAGAGACGCATTAACCTATGTTTGAACCAACCTGGCTGTAACTCTGGGGAGATAAGGTAGGACAGGGAGGGCCCCTCCAGAGCTCTTGTATCTGGGGAAGACTGGAACTGTCAGCTGAGTGGTAATAAACTGTGGTGAGACTCATGAGAAAATCCCTATGTTGGTGTGTATGTGTGTAGGGTAAGAGAAAGTTATAAAAGGAATGTCTTTATATATGCACAGCAGCGCTCTCCTAAATAAACCTTACTGACTATTGTAAACTGGCCTCTGAATATTTCATTTCAATAAGAACCTTACAAATTCTTAGTAACAGACAGAGTAATTTAAGTGAAGTTCCGTTTATGAACACAGTTTCATACAGTTGTCAGCAGGATTAAGGTCTGGTTCTAGTGAAAGTATTCTTGATTGATAGATGTATAGACAGATAGACACATCGCTTGACTTACCTCTCCTCTAAACCCATCAGAGGTATGGCCAGGTGTTTCCGTTGTCTCCTCACTCTCCTCCGTCTCTTCCAAAACCTCTTCTCTCTCTTCTAACACCTCTTCCCCCTCTTCTCTCTCCTCCCTCTCATTGAACACCTCCCTGTCCTCCCTCTTTTCAAACACCTGTTCCCTCTTCTCCCTCTCCTCCCTCTCTTCTCTCTCATCTCTCTCCTCCCTCTCTTCTCTCTCATCTCTCTCCTCCCTCTCTTCCAACCCCTCTTCTAACACCTCGTTCCTCTCCTCCCTCTCATCCCTTTCTTCTCTCTCCTCCCTCTCCTTGAACACCTTCCTGTCCTCCCTCTTTTCAAACACCTGTTCCCTCTTCTCCCTCTCCTCCCTCTCATCTCTCTCCTCCCTCTCTTCCAACCCCTCTTCTAACACCTCTTTCCTCTTCTCCCTCTCATCCCTTTCTTCTCTCTCATCTCTCTCCTCCCTCTCTTCCAACACCTCTTCCAACACCTCTTCCCTCTCCTCCCTCTCATCCCTCTCATCCCTCTCCACCCTCTCCTCCCACTCCTCCCTCTCCTCACTCTCTTCCAACACCTCGTCCCTCTCCTCTAACACCTCTTCATCTTTCAGACTCGTTCTTCTGGAGTCTTCCTCCTCCTCATCTCCTCCTCTCTTCTCCACCTCATCTCCTCCTCTGTCACAGCTCTTCTTGGTTCCTTTAGGACAAACCAGTTTAGTAAGACATTAGAGACAGTATGATTAGATATTAGAGACAGTTTAATAAGACATTAGACAGTTTAGTAAGACATTAGAGACAGTTTAATAAAACATTTAGAGACAGTTTAATAATACATTGGAGACAGTTTAATAACACATTAGAGACAGTTTAATAAGACATTGGAGACAGTTTAATAACACATTAGAGACAGTTTAATAAGACATTGGAGACAGTTTAATAAGACATTAGAGACAGTTTAATAAGACATTAGAAACAGTAGGATTAGACATTAGAGACAGTTTAATAAGACATTAGAAAAATATAAATAAGACAATAGAGACAGTTTTAATAAGACATTAGAAACAGTAGGAATAGACAATAGAGACAGTTTAATAAGACGTTAGAAACAGTAGGATTAGACATTAGAGACAGTTTAATAAGACATTAGAAACAGTATGATTAGACAATAGAGACAGTTTAATAAGACATTAGAAACAGTAGGATTAGACAATAGAGACAGTTTAATAAGACATTAGAAACAGTAGGATTAGACAATAGAGACAGTTTAATAAGACATTAGAAACAGTAGGATTAGACATTAGAGACAGTTTAATAAGACATTAGAAAAATATAAATAAGACAATAGAGATAGTATGATTAGTCTTGTATTTCATATTAGTTTGAAAGAGCCCTATGACCTTGGCTATACTGATATTATCAGCCATCTCCTGTCTCAACACGTAGGTTCACAGACAACTACTGCTACAGACGGCTACAGACTACTACAGACAGCTACAGACAGCTACAGACTGCGAAAGACATCTACAGACAGCTGTAGACAGCTACAGACAGCTGTAGACAACTACAGACTGCTACAGACTGCTACAGACAGCTGCATACAGCTACAGACTGCTACAGACTGCTACAGACAGCAGTAGACTGCTACAGACTGCTACAGACAGCAGTAGACAGCTACAGACAGCTACAGAATGCTACAGACTGCTACAGACAGCAGTAGACAGCTACAGACAGCTGTAGACTGCTACAGACTGCTCCAGACAGCAGTAGACAGCTACAGACAGCTACAGACTGCTACAGACTGCTACAGACAGCAGTAGACAGCTACAGACTGCTACAGACAGATAGAGACAGCTACAGACTGCTACAGACTGCTACAGACAGCAGTAGACAGCTACAGACTGCTACAGACAGCAGTAGACAGCTACAGACAGCTACAGACAGCTACAGACTGCTACAGACAGCAGTAGACAGCTACAGACAGCTGTAGACTGCTACAGACTGCTCCAGACAGCAGTAGACAGCTACAGACTGCTACAGACTGCTACAGACAGCAGTAGACAGCTACAGACAGCTACAGACAGCTACAGACTGCTACAGACAGCAGTAGACAGCTACAGGCAGCTACAGACTGCTACAGACTGCTACAGACAGCAGTAGACAGCTACAGACTGCTACAGACAGATAGAGACAGCTACAGACTGCTACAGACTGCAACAGACAGCAGTAGACAGCTACAGACTGCTACAGACAGCTACAGACAGCTACAGACTGCTACAGACAGCTACAGACTGCTACAGACTGCTACACACTGCTGTAGACTGCTACAGAATGCTACAGACTGCTGCAGACAGCTACAGACTTCTACAGACTGCTACTGACTGCTACAGACAGCTGCAGACGGCTACAGACTGCTACAGACAGCAGTAGACAGCTACAGACAGCAGTAGACAGCTACAGACTGCTACAGACAGCAGTAGACAGCTACAGGCTGCTACAGACTGCTACAGACAGCTGCTGACTGCTACAGACAGCTACAGACTGCAGTAGACAGCTACAGACTGATACAGACAGCAGTAGACAGCTACAGACAGCAGTAGACAGCTACAGACAGCTACAGACAGCTACAGACTGCTACAGACAGCAGTAGACAGCTACAGACAGCTGTAGACTGCTACAGACTGCTCCAGACAGCAGTAGACAGCTACAGACTGCTACAGACTGCTACAGACTGCTACAGACAGCAGTAGACAGCTACAGACAGCTACAGACAGCTACAGACTGCTACAGACAGCAGTAGACAGCTACAGGCAGCTACAGACTGCTACAGACTGCTACAGACAGCAGTAGACAGCTACAGACTGCTACAGACAGATAGAGACAGCTACAGACTGCTACAGACTGCAACAGACAGCAGTAGACAGCTACAGACTGCTACAGACAGCTACAGACAGCTACAGACTGCGACAGACAGCTACAGACTGCTACAGACAGCAGTAGACAGCTACAGACAGCAGTAGACAGCTACAGACTGCTACAGACAGCAGTAGACAGCTACAGGCTGCTACAGACTGCTACAGACAGCTGCTGACTGCTACAGACAGCTACAGACTGCAGTAGACAGCTACAGACTGATACAGACAGCAGTAGACAGCTACAGACAGCAGTAGACAGCTACAGACAGCAGTAGACAGCTACAGAATGCTACAGACAGCAGTAGACAACTACAGACTGCTACAGACAGCTGCAGGCAGCTACAGACAGCTACAGACATCTACAGACAGCTGCAGACAGCTGCAGACAGCAGTAGACAGCTACAGACAGCTACAGACTGCTACAGACTGCTACAGACAGCTGCTGACTGCTACAGACAGCTACAGACTGCAGTAGACAGCTGCAGACAGCAGTAGATAGCTACAGACTGATACAGACAGCAGTAGACAGCTACAGACTGCTACAGACAGCAGTAGACAGCTACAGACTGCTACAGACTGCTGCAGACAGCAGTAGACAGCTACAGACAGCAGTAGACAGCTACAGACTGCTACAGACTGCTACAGACAGCTACAGACAGCTACAGACTGCTACAGACTGCTGCAGACAGCAGTAGGCTACTACATACTGCTACAGACAGCAGTAGACAGCTACAGACTGCTACAGACTGCTACAGACAGCAGTAGACAGCTACAGACTGCTACAGACTGCTGCAGACAGCAGTAGACAGCTACAGACTGCTACAGACAGCTGCAGACAGCAGTAGACAGCTACAGCCTGCTACAGACAGCTACAGACAGCAGTAGACATCTACAGACTTCTACAGACTGCTACAGTATGCCCGCAAACCTTTAGGCACACTATTCCTTATTTACCAGGACACACAGGGTCAAAACTAGTGCACAATACAAGGAATAGAGTGTCATTTGGGACATACCCTCAGCCAGGCCATGACACCTTCCTGCCGAGGATGAACGCTCACCCACACAAACTAACATATACACAGACACACACACTAACATATATACAGACACACACACTAACATATACAAAGACACACACACTAACATATATACAGACACACAGACACACACACACTAACATATACACAGACACACAGACTAACATATACACAGACACACAGACTAATATATACACAGACTAACATATACACAGACACACAGACTACCATATACACAGACTAATATATACAAAGACTAATAGATACACAGACTAACATTTACACAGACTAACATTTACACAGACTAACATATACACAGACTAACATATACACAGACTAAACATATACATATACAGACTAACATATACAGACTAACATATACACAGACTAACAATACACAGACACACAGACTAACATATACACATATACACTGATTCCTGCTTACAAGCAAATACTAAAGCAGGAAGTACCAGTGACTCGATCTATAAAAAAGTGGTCAGATGAAGCAGATACTAAACTACAGGACTGTTTTGCTATCACAGACTGGAATATGTTCCGGGATTCTTCCGATGGCATTGAGGAGTACACCACGTCAGTCACTGGCTTTATCAATAAGTGCATTGAGGATGTCATCCCCACAGTGACTGTACGTACATACCCCAACCAGAAGCCATGGATTACAGGCAACATTCGCACTGAGCTAAAGGGTAGAGCTGCCTCTTTCAAGGAGCGGGACACTAACCCGGAAGCTTACTAGAAATCCTGCTATGCCCTGCGACGAACCATCAAACAGACAAAGCGTCAATACAGGGCTAAGATTGAATCATACTACACCGGCTCCAATGCTCGTCTTATGTGGCAGGGCTTGCAAACTATTACAGACTACAAAGGGAAGCACAGCCCGCGAGCTGCCCAGTGGCACGAGCCTACCAGATGAGCTAAATCACTTGTATGCTCGCTTCGAGGCTAACAATACTGAGGCATGCATGAGAGCATCAGGACGACTGTGTGATCACGCTCTCCTTGGCCGACGTGAGTATGACCTTTAAACAGGTCAACATACACAAGGCTGCGGGGCCAGACTGATTACAAGGATGTGTGCTCCGGGCATGTGCTGACCAACTGGCAGGTGTCTTCACTGACATTTTCAACATGTCCCTGATTGAGTCTGTAATACCAACATGTTTCAAGCAGACCACCATAGTCCCTATGCCCAAGAACACAAAGGCAACCTGCCTAAATGACTACCGACCCGTAGCACTCACGTCCGTAGCCATGAAGTGCTTTGAAAGGCTGGTAATGGCTCACATCAACACTATTATCCCAGAAACCCTAAACCCACTCCAATTTGCATACCGCCCAAACAGATCCACAGATGATGCAATCTCTATTGCACTCCACACTTCCCTTTCCCACCTGGACAAAAGGAACACTTATGTGAGAATGCTATTCATTGACTACAGCTCAGAGTTCAACACCATAGTACCCTCAAAGCTCATCACTAAGCTAAGGATCCTGGGACTAAACACCTCCCTCTGCAACTGGATCCTGGACTTCCTGACGGGCCGCCCCCAGGTGGTGAGGGTAGGTAACAACACATCTGCCTCGCTGATCCTCAACACTGGAGCTCCACCGGGTTGCGTGCTGCATGGCCAGGCACGACTCCAACACCATCCTTAAGTTTGCAGATGACACAACAGTGGTAGGCCTGATCACCGACAACGACGAGACAGCCTATAGGGAGGAGGTCAGAGACCTGGCCGAGTGGTGCCAGAATGCCATCCTGTCCCTCAACGTAACCAAGACTAAGGAGATGATTGTGGGCTACAGGAAAAGGAGGACCGAGCACGCCCCCATTCTCATCGACGGGGCTGTAGTGGAGCAGGTTGAGAGCTTCAAGTTCCTTGGTGTCCACATCAACAGCAAATTAGAATGGTCCAAACACACCTAGACAGTTATGAAGAGGGCACGACAAAGCCTATTTCCCCTCAGGAAACTGAAAAGATTTGGCATTGGTCCTGAGATCCTCAAAAGGTTATACAGCTGCAACATCGAGAGCATCCTGGCTGGTTGCATCACTGCCTGGTTGCATCACTGCCTGGTATGGCAATTGCTCGGCCTCTGACCGCAAGGCACTACAGACGGTAGTGCGTATGGCCCAGTACATCACTGGGGCTAAGCTGCCTGCCATCCAGGACCTCTATACCAGGCGGTGTCAGAGGAAGGCCCTAAAAAATGTCAAAGACTCCAGCCACCCCAGTCATAGACTGTTCTCTCTGCTACCACACAGCAAGCGGTACCGGAGCGCCAAGTCTAGGTCCAAAAGGTTTCTTGACAGCTTCTACCACCAAGACATAAGACTACTGAACAGCTAATCAAATGGGTACACAGACCCCTCTTTTACGTTGCTGCAACTCTCTGTTTATTATCTATACATAGTCACTTTAACTCTACCTACATATTACCTTAATTACCTCGACTAAGCGGTGCCCCCGCACATTGACTGGTTCCCCCTGTACATAGCATCGCTATTGTTATTTTACTGCTGCTGCTTAATTATTTGGTACTTTTATTTTTTATTTTTTATTTAACAACTTATTTTTTCTTAATACTTCTTAAAGTATTGTTGGTTAAGGGATTGTAAGTAAGCATTTTCCCGTAAGGTCTGCACCTTTTGTATTCTGCGCATGTGACAAATTCAATTTGATTTGATGTTCTGCAACACGTGAGAGGGGCGGAGTCCAGCTCTGCAGAGAGCAGCTGGAACAGAGAGTCATCGTGAGGCAGATTGGAAAGCACACACCTTCAGAACAGGGCAGCACAGCTGGACCTTGGATGTACACCGTGAGCTAATATTAATAATATGCATGTAAATCTCTCCTGGCTCAAAGTGGAGGAGAGATTGATTTCCTCCCTGCTTGTGTTTATGAGAGGTAGTGACATGTTGAATGCACCGAGCTGTCTGTTTAAACTACTGGCACACAGCTCAGACACCCAACATACCCCACAAGACATGCCACCAGAGGTCTCTTCACAGTCCCAAGTCCAGAACAGACTATGGAGGCGCACAGTACTACATAGAGCCATGACTACATGGAACTCTATTCCACATCAGGTAACTGATGCAGCAGTAGATTCAGATTTTAAAAAACAGATAAAAATATACCTTATGGAACAGCGGGGACTTTGAAGAGACACACGAACAAACACACACACACACGTACACATGGATTTTGAATTGTACATATGTGGTAGTGGAGAAGGGGTCTGAGGGAACCCAGTCTGCAGGTATTGTAATGTTATTAAAATTGTATAAACGGCCTTAGTTTTGCTGGACCCCAGGAAAAGTAGCTGCTGCTTTGGCAGGAACTAATGGCTTTCCATAACAAATACAAAATAAACAAGCTTTGGACGAAGGACTTCCATATCTCCACAAACTCCTAAAAGTTCTGGGACAATAAAGTCCACTAGTAGGACCTAACCTGTAAAGTCCATGGAGAATAAGAGCACCTCCTACCAGCTGCCCACTGCACTGAGGCTAGGAAACACGGTCACCACCGATAAATCCACAATAATCAAGAATTTCAACAAGCATTTCTCTACAGCTGGCCATGCTTTCCTCCTGGCTACCCCAACCCCAACCAACAGCTCCGTACCCCCTAAAGCTACATGCCCAAGCCTCGCCAGCTTCGCCTTCACCTAAATCCAGATAGCTGATGTTCTGAAAGAGCTGCAAAACGTGGACCCGTACAAATCAGCTGGGCTAGACAATCTGGACCCTCTCTTTCTAAAACTATCCGCCGCCATTGTTGCAACCCCTATTACCAGCCTGTTCAACCTCTCTTTCATATCATCCGTGATTCCTAAAGATTGGAAAGCTGCCGCGGTCATCCCCCTCTTCAAAGCGGGTGACACTCTAGACCTAAACTGTTATAGACCTATATCCATTCTGCCCTGCCTTTCTAAAGTCTTTGAAAGCCAAGTTAACAAACCGGTCACTGATTATTTCGAATCCCACCGTACTTTCTCCGCTGTGCAATCCTGGTCAAGGCCTTCGACTGTCAATCACCGCATTCTTATCGGCAGACTCAACAGCCTTGGTTTCTCAAATGACTGCCTCGCCTGGTTGACCAACTGCTTCTCAGATAGAGTTCAGTGTGTCAAATCGGAGGGGCTGTTGTCTGAACCTCTGGCAGTCTCTATGGGGGTGCCACAGGGTTAAATTCTCGGGCCGACTCTATTCTCTGTATACAGTGCCTTGCGAAAGTATTCGGCCCCCTTGAACTTTGCGACCTTTTGCCACATTTCAGGCTTCAAACATAAGGATATAAAACTGTATTTTTTTGTGAAGAATCAACAACAAGTGGGACACAATCATGAAGTGGAACGACATTTATTGGATATTTCAAACTTTTTTAACAAATCAAAAACTGAAAAATTGGGCGTGCAAAATTATTCAGCCCCTTTACTTTCAGTGCAGCAAACCCTCTCCAGAAGTTCAGTGAGGATCTCTGAATTATCCAATGTTGACCTAAATGACTAATGATGATAAATACAATCCACCTGTGTGTAATCAAGTCTCCGTATAAATGCACCTGCACTGTGATAGTCTCAGAGGTCCGTTAAAAGCGCAGAGAGCATCCTGAAGAACAAGGAACACACCAGGCAGGTCCGAGATACTGTTGTGAAGAAGTTTAAAGCCGGATTTGGATACAAAAAGATTTCCCAAGCTTTAAACATCCCAAGGAGCACTGTGCAAGCGATAATATTGAAATGGAAGGAGTATCAGACCACTGCAAATCTACCAAGACCTGGCCGTCCCTCTAAACTTTCAGCTCATACAAGGAGAAGACTGATCATAGATGCAGCCAAGAGGCCCATGATCACTCTGGATGAACTGCAGAGATCTACAGCTGAGGTGGGAGACTCTGTCCATAGGACAACAATCAATCGTATATTGCACAAATCTGGCCTTTATGGAAGAGTGGCAAGAAGAAAGCCATTTCTTAAAGATATCCATAAAAAGTGTCGTTTAAAGTTTGCCACAAGCCACCTGGGACACACACCAAACATGTGGAAGAAGGTGCTCTGGTCATATGAAACCAAAATTTAACTTTTTGGAAACAATGCAAAACGTTATGTTTGGCGTAAAAGCAACACAGCTCATCACCCTGAACACAACATCCCCACTGTCAAACATGGTGGTGGCAGCATCATGGTTTGGGCCTGCTTTTCTTCAGCAGGGACAGGGAAGATGGTTAAAATTGATGGGAAGATGGATGGAGCCAAATACAGGACCATTCTGGAAGAATGATGGTTTCATATCAGGGTGGTTGACTCTCTGTGTCTTGGGTGAGTCATGCTCTTACCTCGCTCTCTCTCTCTGTCTCAAACTCTATCGCTCATTCTCTCTCTCTCGTTCTCTTTCTTTCTCTTTCTCTCTCACTCTCATTCTCTCTCTCGTTCTTTTTCTTTCTCTCTCTCTTTCATTCTCTATCCAATATCCAATAAATGTCGTTCCACTTCATGATTGTGTCCCACTTGTTGTTGATTCTTCACAAAAAAATACAGTTTTACATCTTCATGTTTGAAGCCTGAAATGTGGCAAAAGGTCGCAAAGTTCAAGGGGGCCGAATACTTTCGCAAGGCACTGTACATCAATAATGTCGCTCCTGCGGGTGATTCCTTGATCCACCTCTACACAGACAAAACCATTCTGTATACTTCTGGCCCTTCTTTGGACACTGTGTTAACAAACCTCCAAACTAGCTTCAATGCCATACACCACTCCTTCCGTGGCATCCAACTGCTCTTAAATGCTAGTAAAGCCAAATGCATGCTCTTCAACCGATCGCTGCCCGCACCCGCCCGGCCGACTAGCATCACTGCTCTGGACGGTTCTGACTTAGAATATGTGGACAACTACAAATACCTAGGTGTCTGGTTAGACTGTAAACTCTCCTTCCAGACCCCTATTCAGCATCTCCAATCCAAAATTAAATCTAGAATCGGCTTCCTATTTCGCTACAAAGCCTCCTTCACTCACGCTGCCAAACATACCCTCGTAAAACTGACTATCCTGCCGACCCTTGGCTTTGGCGATGTCATTTACAAAATAGCCCTCAATACTCTACTCAGCAAACTGAATGCAGTCTATCACAGTGCCATCCGTTTAGTCACCAAAGCCCCACATACCACCCACCACTGCGACCTGTATGCTCTCACCTTACCTCCTTACTCCATTTGCACACACTGTATATCGATTTTTATATATTGTTATTGACTGTATGTTTTGTTTATTCCATGTGTAACTCTGTGTTGTTGTTTGTGCCGCACTGCTTTGCTTTATCTTGGCCAGGTCGCAGTTGTAAATGAGAACTTGTTCTCAACTGGCCAACCTGGTTAAATCAAGGTTAAATAAATAAAAAAAATCTACAAAGTTCACTCAAAAAGGCAACAGTCCTGAACTGGGTTTTATTTAGTTTTTATTTTGTAATTTTGTTAATTATCTTTTAAACTTCCATTGATATATATTTTATTTTTTATGTTATGTAACCTTTATTTAACTAATCAGTTAAGAACAAATTCTTATTTACAATGACATCCTACTGGGTAACAGTGGGTTAACTTATTTTTACCTAGTCACCTTTCGGTTACTGGCCCAACGATCTAACCAAGTTATCACTTGGCTCAGGTAAATAATTCTGTAGTTTCCCTTTTAACATCCTAAAGGTCAACATCCCCATGGTGTTCAAATTCCTGTCATGTAAATGTTGTAGCGACATAAAAAGACCAGTTAGTTGAGAATATCTGGTATTTTCTTCATTACCATGCGGATCATTTCAAGTTGCATGTATTTATATCTGTTAAAGACATTTAAAACAAGTTGTTTAGTATATTTACTACATTTAGTATGTTTACATTCTTTCTCTGTGAAGTCAGTTAATTTAAAGTTATGTGATTTGGTTTATAGATACATTTCAATGTTGTTTCACACACAATAACCAGAAACCTGATCTAATTTGCATGTTCATGCTGAGTTTGCAGCAAACAGAATGTTCACCACCAGAATTGTTTGCCACAAAACTAATTTGCATGTGAAAATATGAGCTTGCCGCAAAACAGCTATGAGCTGAACATAACAGTGGGTGAAAGGGAGGACAGTAACAGGAGACACTATGAGCTGAACATAACAGTCAGTGGAAGAGAGGACAGTAACAGGAGACACTATGAGCTGAACATAACAGTCAGTGGAAGAGAGGACAGTAGCAGGAGACACTATGAGCTGAACATAAGTCAGTGGAAGAGAGGACAGTAACAGTATGTTAGTGGAAGAGAGGACAGTAGCAGGAGACACTATGAGCTGAACATAACAGTCAGTGGAAGAGAGGACAGTAACAGTATGTTAGTGGAAGAGAGGACAGTAACAGTATGTCAGTGGAAGAGAGGACAGTAACAGGAGACACTATGAGCTGAACATAACAGTCAGTGGAAGAGAGGACAGTAGCAGTATGTTAGTGGAAGAGAGGACAGTAGCAGGAGACCCAACTGTGGTTTGTGACTACTGTGATTTCCTTTTGTAGCCAATTCAGTTGCAGTGATTCTGTTGCAGGTTTTTTGGTAACTCTGTTACCAATTAGATAATGGAATTACGAGTTTTAATAATTTAATAATTCATAAACAACATGTATATCAGTAAAATCACTTTAACTAATTGGTAGGTCTACCATTGCCTGCACCTTCTGTAAATTTTCATTATCCTCCCACCTCATGAGGGAGAGCAACGAGACAATATCTTAAAGATATGGGGGTTTTTGGTAATGGAATGACAAGGAACACAGCAAATTTTCTTAAACTTACAGAAGGTAAAACATTTATCCAAATCTAATAAGGTTTTATATGAATTGGCAGGGGTCTTTACTTTAACATGGTTGTGTTTTGTTGATTCTGATGGGACCTTTTACATGGAAATGCCCATCTGAGAACATTTGATAACATCTAGAGAGGATCTGAAAGGAACCACGATATCTTACTGACACCTTGTGGCACAAACAAAGATTTCAGAAATGTCTTCACAGTTCACAATAGTATTGACAATAATATTACATTTACAAAATTAATATTAGACTTGACCAGGAATCAGTGTTACATTAGAACATACTAATGAATAAGAGGTGTTCCTACCTGCTGTGAGGCTGTGGTTGACTGCAGGTGAGTTGGCTTCCCCAGCTGGCAGCCCAGTACAGACCAGTGGTCCAGGTGAATTGGGTTCTCCAGCTGGCAGCCCAGTACAGACCAGTGGTCCAGCTGAGTTGGGTTCTCCAGCTAGCAGTCCAGTACAGACCAGTGTTCCAGCTGAGTTGGGTTCTCCAGCTGGCAGCCCAGTACAGACCAGTGTTCCAGCTGAGTTGGGTTCTCCAGCTGGCAGCCCAGTACAGACCAGTATTCCAGCTGAGTTGGGTTCTCCAGCTGGCAGCCCAGTACAGACCAGTATTCCAGCTGAGTTGGGTTCTCCAGCTGGCAGCCCAGTACAGACCAGTGGTCCAGCTGAGTTGGGTTCTCCAGCTGGCAGCCCAGTACAGAGTGTTCCAGCTGAGTTGGGTTCCCCAGGACTGTCCCAGACATGATTGTAGAGAGACGAAACAGCGTTGCTAGGGAGGATGACAACATTGTTCTCAGTGGTATCAAGGCCCTGTTCAGACCAGACCTGATGAGAGGTGCTGACTACTTCACTGATGCCCTGTTCAGACCAGCCCTGATGAGAGGGGCTGACCACTTCACTGACTGTCCTGTCTGAAGAAAGGAGGAGGTGCAGAGGAAGGCCTTGTTCTTCTCCTCTGTCTGTCTGACTCCTGGCTGATTCCACACCTCCCAGAGAGGCAGAAGCTACACCACCTGGTGCCCTCGGTGGGAGAAATAGAGGCAGAGATAGACTGACTGGAGCCACATTGCTAGTGTCTATGTGGTTCTGAAGAAGCATTGTGACTGTGTTGGTGTCTGGGTGGTTCTGGAGAGTTCTAGACTGGGCACCAAGGTTGTGAGGCAGAGCTGGAGTCACGTTGCTAGTGTCTATGTGGTTCTGAAGAAGCATTGTGACCGTGTTGGTGTCTGGGTGGTTCTGGAGAGTACTAGACTGGGCACCCCGGTTGTGAGGCAGAGCTGGAGTCATGTTGCTAGTGTCTATGTGGTTCTGAAGAAGCATTGTGACTGTGTTGGTGTCTGGGTGGTTCTGGAGAGTTCTAGACTGGGCACCCCGGTTGTGAGGCAGAGCTGGAGTCACGTTGCTAGTATCTATGTGGTTCTGAAGAAGCATTGTGACCGTGTTGGTGTCTGGGTGGTTCTGGAGAGTTCTAGACTGGGCACCCTGGTTGTGAGGCAGAGCTGGAGTCATGTTGACAGAATCTGGGTGGTTCTGAGGATATAGCCCTGTAGTATCTAGGAAGGTGTTGGAGTCTGGGTGGTTCTGAGGAAATACTCCTGTAGTCTCTAGGACGGTGTTGGTGTCTGGGTGGTTCTGGAAAGATAGTCCTGTAGTCTCTAGGAAGGTGTTGGTGTCTGGGTGGTTCTGGAAAGATAGTCCTGTAGTCTCTAGGACGGTGTTGGTGTCTGGGTGGTTCTGGAAAGATAGTCCTGTAGTCTCTAGGACGGTGTTGGTGTCTGGGTGGTTCTGGAAAGATAGTCCTGGGTCAGGTGGTTCAAGTGAAACATAGCCATTACGAGACAGTTGCTGCTCTGTGTTGGTTAGAGGAGCAGCTTCCGTCATGTCTGATCTGTCCGTCTGAGTGAGAGGAGTTCCAGGACTACAGAGGGTGTCTGTTGAGGGATGGTCCAGGTCATGACAACATACTGCTGCTGAATGCTGCCACTCTTTATCGCCAGAGAAACCTCTGTTGTTCTCATGTTGTGATGAAGAAGGTTCTACTGGATCCAAAGTTCCAGTGACTTCCTGTGTCACATGCTTTGCTGTCCTCCTGTGTGTTACATCCTTCACTGTCCCCCCCTGTGTTTCAGCGTCAGGTAGAATAAATGAGCTGGTTTGGAGCGCTTCCTTTTTCATTGTGGTTCCTACTGGATCCACCGCTCCATGGACGCCACCATGAGAAGGCCCTGTCTCTGATGTCATATCCTGTTTCTCTATCTGAGGCTCTGATGTCGTATCCTGTCGTTCTATCTGAGGCTGTATGAGCGCCAGCTGTTCGTCTGAGATGAGCTGGAGACAGATGTGGAGGTCCGCTGTCCTCACGTGGAACACTTTCTGACCCTCTGACTGGCTGCTGTGACTAACAGTGAATGGAATAGCAGGGTATGCTACTGATGTATGGTATGGTGATGACTGTGTTTTAGTGAATGGTATGGTATGGCATGCTAAAGCTGCTATCGTATGACACGGAGGGTTGACCTCTGTTGTAACATAAGTTAGAGGGTTGACATGGTCTGCTACTGTGAGAGCAGGGTGGAGGGTTGTTGTGGAAGTGGTGTTGGCTGTAGGGCACTGACCATGTACTGATGTTTTCCAGGGCATGCTCTGTACTAAGGCTGTGGGTGCTGTGGCAGATTGCTTCTCCGCTGTGGCTGTGATGGTGGCAAACTGGCTTTGATCTAGAGCTGTCACAGGTGTAGCAGACTGGCTTTGATCTAGAGCTGTCACAGGTGAAGCAGACTGGCTTTGATCTAGAGCTGTCACAGGTGTAGCAGACTGGCTTTGATCTAGAGCTGTCACAGGTGTAGCAAACTGGCTTTGATCTAGAGCTGTCACAGGTGTAGCAGACTGGCTTTGAACTAGAGCTGTCACAGGTGTAGCAGACTGGCTTTGATCTAGAGCTGTCACAGGTGTAGCAGACTGGCTTTGATCTAGAGCTGTCACAGGTGTAGCAGACTGGCTTTGATCTAGAGCTGCCACAGGTGTAGCAGACTGGCTTTGAACTAGAGCTGTCACAGGTGAAGCAGACTGGCTTTGAACTAGAGCTGTCACAGGTGAAGCAGACTGGCTTTGATCTAGAGCTGTCACAGGTGTAGCAGACTGGCTTTGAACTAGAGCTGTCACAGGTGAAGCAGACTGGCTTTGATCTAGAGCTGTCACAGGTGTAGCAGACTGGCTTTGATCTAGAGCTGTCACAGGTGTAGCAAACCTGCCCTGACCCTGTCCTACGCCTGTGACTGATGAAACCCTGACAGGGCCTCTAGGTTGTGTTTGGGTGAGGCCCGTAGGCCCTGAGTCTGTAGGAAGCCTCAACTGGTACTTAGGGAGGAAACTGGTCTTGGCTGAATCAGAGGAGGAGGAGGGCTTGGCTATCCCACCTCTGACTGAGGATGGGAGTTGGTTCAGTTTACTGCTGCTGTGTAGGCCTCCTCCTCCCTCCAGAAGACAGACGTTATTCTCAATCTTCTGCTTCTTCCTCTCTGAGGGAACATGGCTTCCACATCGTTGAGACACACAGTTGGTGTGTTTCTCCTGGTGGGTCACTGTCATAGACACACAGTCAGTCCTGTTAAAAAACGATGCTTTTGAGACTGACTGGGTTCTCTGGAGGGGATGTTTGAGAGAGGAAGTGGGTCTGGTATGAAGATGACTAGGTGTGAGACAGGAAGTGGGTGTGGTATGGAGATGACTGGGTTTGAGACAGGAAGTGGGTGTGGTATGGAGATGACTGGGTGTGAGACAGGAAGTGGGTGTGGTATGGAGATGACTCGGTGTGAGACAGGAAGTGTGTGTGGTATGGAGATGGCTCGGTGTGAGACAGGATGTGTGTGTGGTATGGAGATGACTGGGTGTGAGACAGGAAGTGGGTGTAGTATGGAGATGACTGGGTATTCGACATGAGTGGACATGATTGACAGGTGAAAGGTTGTCTTGGAGACAGGATGGAAGACACACAGTGGCACTACTTGAGACCAGTGATGTCACCAGGTCTCTGCTTACTGCTGGGCCTCTCTGAACCACCAGGACCCTCTCTGGCTCCAGACCAGCTAATGACCTTTTAGCCTTCAACATACCAGGATCAGCTGCCTTCTCTGGGCTGTAGAGCTTTGTGAACGTCCCTCCTCCTCCTCCATACTTGTACCACTTACTATAGGCAAACTTCTGGGACTTCTTCCTACGACTCTTTCTACTCAGCTCTCCATCCACGCCTCCGTCTCCATCTGAGCCAAGACCGCAGGGAATGACATTGTCGCCGGCTGCTAATGTCAATGGTCCGTCCGTCGGGAGGTTGTCCACGGCCGCCTGTCTGACCAGCATGCGGTGGCCTGATGCGCGACGGTCAACAGACTTGGTGGCAAAGCCTACAGGGTAAAGTAGTCCAGAGCTGCCCTTACGGCCCAGGTATAGCCAGTCTCTTTGGTGAGGATGGGGGTTGTGCGGAGAGGCCGAGCTGGCTCTGACTGTACCCTGAAGGCCCACACAGTGGGGCAGGGAGCTACTGCGGGTCAGGGGGGCATGATGCCCCTGCTCCAGGCTGGTGGAGGTCTGGGTAGGTACCGAACTATACAGACCTGGCCACCCTCCTCCCCTGTCCCCTCTCTGCCAGGCCATCCCAGCGCTGGCTGTAGGAGGCCTGTTGCTGGTCTTCATATCGAAGTGGAAGGAATCTTTGTAGGTGTAGGGCATTGGCAGGTCGATGCTGCCCTGTTTGGACAGGAGGGTCTTCCTGGGTCGGACTGTGTTCAGGTGTTTGTCCTCCACCACTGCATCGTTCTCTGAGATCAGCTTGGAGATTCTCTCTTCAAGACTCTGCTGTGCCTGGACTGAAACTGTGCTCCTGGGCTGAGACACGGTGAGTTCTGGCTGTGTGGGTGTGTGTGTGGCGTTTAGCTGTGTGGGTGTGTGTGAAGGCTGTGTGAGTGTATGTGTGTGTGTGGTGTTAGTTTGGTCAGGCTGTGTGTGGAAGGTGTCCTGCTGGTCGTGTATCTCCATACTAGACTCTGCCACTGACTCCATGCTGTGGTTGTGTAGTCCAGACCCATGGTTGTGTGGTCCAGACCCAGGGCTGTGTGGTCCAGACCCAGGGTTGTTTTTGTGTGGTCCAGACCCAGGGTTGTGTGGTCCAGACCCAGAGTTGTGGGGTCCAGACCCAGGGTTGTGGCTTTGTGGTCCAGACCCAGGGTTGTGGTTGTGTAGTCCAGACCCAGGGTTGTGTAGTCCAGACACAGGATTGTGGTTGTGTAGTCCAGACCCAGGGTTGTGTGGTCCAGACCCAGGGTTGTGGTTGTGTAGGCCAGACCCAGGGTTGTATGGTCCAGACCCAGGGCTGGAGGTCTCGCTGTAGCCGGAGTCTGTGCTGTCGTGGCTCTGGGACTTCCCTCTAGACAGGAAGTTGTCTTGGTTCTGGGCCATCCCCCTAGCCAGAGAACCCTCCCACTGAGACAAGATGGCAGCCTGCTGTCTCCGCAGCGGGAGGTGGCGGGACAGGGTCAACACTGACTTCTCTCTATCTTTATCCTTCCTGCTCTCTCTCAGTTCATCCCTCGTATCCTCCGCTTCTCTCCTCCTCTTGGATAACTCTATACTCTGGTTCCCCCCAGCAGCCAGGAGGAGACCCTCTAACCCAGCCTGCTGCAGGGCCCAGCCTGTGTCTCTGTCTGTGTCTCTACCTGTTTCTGTCCCACTCCTCTGGCCAGGGCTGGGGGAGAGGGTGGTGGTGGTAGCAGAGAGAGAGCTGCCATTCTCCAGACTACCTGGGTCCTGGCTGAGGGTATCTAGAGAGGGGCTGGAGGTGAGGGTATCCCTGGAACCCTGTAAACTGAATACACTGTCCTGGTGACCTTGCAGACGATGTCCCTGCAGACTGTCCTGACTGCCCAGGGAGGAATAGCCCTGTAGACTGTCCAAGCTGCTCACTGAGGAATGGCCCTGTAGACTGCCCAGACTGTCCATCGATCCCAGGGATGAGTGACCTTGCAGACTTGCTTGGTGTCCCTGCAGAGTGTCCATGCTGCTCAGGGAGGAGTGACCTTGTAAACTGCCCAGAGATCCGAGCGACCTCTGCCCTGACCCGGAGCTGAGGCGTGCGTGGGCCTGTGTGCGGCGGTGCTTGTAGAGGTTGCTCTGGGTCTTGAAAGAGATGCCGCAGGTGGTGCAGGGGTAGGGCCGCTCCCCGGTGTGGCAGCGCAGGTGTTTCTCCAGGACACTGGGCTTCATGCAGTCCCGGCCACAGTGAGGACACAGGTGCTTCCCAGCGGACCTAGAGGGTCTGGCTGCAGACACAGAGGCCCTCAGGGACACATGCGCCCCCAGGCCTGATTGTGGGGCCTGCTGGTGCAGCTGCAGCCTGGCTGGTAGGTGGAGAGTCAGGAAGGGTGGGGAGTCTGTGGAGCCCTGCTGAGGGATGGACAGACGAAGGGTCGTGGAGTCCAAGGAGGCAGCTGGCTGAGCCTGGGGGTGTGAAGAAAGGCCTGGCACTGTGTGGAGGAACAAGGTGGTTAGAGGAGCCCGGAGTGGCATGCTGTTGTTGATGCTGTTCTCTCTCTGCTCTGACACGGAGCTGCTGCCAGGCGCTATCACATTCACCAAGCCTCGCTTGCCAGTCTCCATGGTAACAGCACTGCCAATGTTCTGACACAAGGTCTGTTGTTTAATTACCTGGAAAAGAAACAGTTTTCAGGATCACAGGATCTACTCAGCATTCTACGGATGATTACCAAGATCACAGCATAACTGGCTTACTGGTTGGCTGGCTGACTGACCAACCAGCATGTTAGAATAACTACACTCATGCTGTCCAGAGTCGCAGCGTAACCCTGTAGCCAGCATAACAAGATGCATTGGCTAACCAGGATCAACTCTAAGGTGTCTGAAAAGGAGTGCTGCAACTGGCTAGCTGCTAGCTTACTATGTCAACAATTAAAGGGGACATCATTTTCTGAAGAGAGTGGTGTGGAATATACAGATAGATGGAGATGAAATCCCATGCAGAGCAGAGAGAGAGAAGAGAATGAGAGAGAGAGAATGAGATTGAGAGAGAGAGAATGTGAGTGAGAGAGAAAGAAAGAGAACGAGAGAGAGAGAGAGAATGAGAATGAGAGAGAGAGAGAGAGAGAAAGGGGAGAAGAACAGACCACTAGAGAGAGAGAATGAGAGAGAGCGAGAATGAAAGAGAGAGAGAAAAAAAAAGAACGAGAGAGAGAATGAGAGTGAGAGAGAAAGAGAAAGAAAGAGAACGAGAGAGAGAGAATGAGAGAGAGAGTTTGAGACAGAGAGAGAGAGCGAGGTAAGAGCATGACTCACCCAAGACACAGAGAGTCAACCACCCTGATAGCCCCCCCCCACACACACACACCCACTGAGGACAAACACAAGACACAGATTGTACTCCTTATGGACTCAAACTGGAAATATATACAAGAAAACATGTGTCCAAACTCAGTGTGTCCAAACGCCCAGCGTGCCCTAGACCTTCTTTCTGAGTGAGGACCAACTAGGGTCACCCAGCAATAAAATAATACAGTGCCTTGCGAAAGTATTCGGCCCCCTTGAACTTTGCGACCTTTTGCCACATTTCAGGCTTCAAACATAAAGATATAAAACTGTATTTTTTTGTGAAGAATCAACATCAAGTGGGACACAATCATGAAGTGGAACGACATTTATTGGATATTTCAAACTTTAAAAAAAAATCCAAAACTGAAAAATTGGGCGTGCAAAATTATTAAGCCCCCTTAAGTTAATACTTTGTAGCGCCACCTTTTGCTGCGATTACAGCTGTAAGTCGCTTGGGGTATGTCTCTATCAGTTTTGCACATCGAGAGACTGACATTTTTTCCCATTCCTCCTTGCAAAACAGCTCGAGCTCAGTGAGGTTGGATGGAGAGCATTTGTGAACAGCAGTTTTCAGTTCTTTCCACAGATTCTCGATTGGATTCAGGTCTGGACTTTGACTTGGCCATTCTAACACCTGGATATGTTTATTTTTGAACCATTCCATTGTAGATTTTGCTTTATGTTTTGGATCATTGTCTTGTTGGAAGACAAATCTCCGTCCCAGTCTCAGGTCTTTTGCAGACTCCATCATTCTTCCAGAATGGTCCTGTATTTGGCTCCATCCATCTTCCCATCAATTTTAACCATCTTCCCTGTCCCTGCTGAAGAAAAGCAGGCCCAAACCATGATGCTGCCACCACCATGTTTGACAGTGGGGATGGTGTGTTCAGCTGTGTTGTTTTTACGCCAAACATAACGTTTTGCATTGTTGCCAAAAAGTTCAATTTTGGTTTCATCTGACCAGAGCACCTTCTTCCACATGTTTGGTGTGTCTCCCAGGTGGCTTGTGGCAAACTTTAACCGACACTTTTTATGGATATCTTTAAGAAATGCCTTTCTTCTTGCCACTCTTCCATAAAGGCCAGATTTGTGCAATATACGACTGATTGTTGTCCTATGGACAGAGTCTCCCACCTCAGCTGTAGATCTCTGCAGTTCATCCAGAGTGATCATGGGCCTCTTGGCTGCATCTCTGATCAGTCTTCTCCTTGTATGAGCTGAAAGTTTAGAGGGACGGCCAGGTCTTGGTAGATTTGCAGTGGTCTGATACTCCTTCCATTTCAATATTATCGCTTGCACAGTGCTCCTTGGGATGTTTAAAGCTTGGGAAATCTTTTTGTATCCAAATCCGGCTTTAAACTTCTTCACAACAGTATCTCGGACCTGCCTGGTGTGTTCCTTGTTCTTCATGATGCTCTTTGCGCTTTTAACGGACCTCTGAGACTATCACAGTGCAGGTGCATTTATACAGAGACTTGATTACACACAGGTGGATTGTATTTATCATCATTAGTCATTTAGGTCAACATTGGATCATTCAGAGATCCTCACTGAACTTCTGGAGAGAGTTTGCTGCACTGAAAGTAAAGGGGCTGAATAATTTTGCACGCCCAATTTTTCAGTTTTTGATTTGTTAAAAAAGTTTGAAATATCCAATAAATGTCGTTCCACTTCATGATTGTGTCGCACTTGTTGTTGATTCTTCACAAAAAAATACAGTTTTATATCCTTATGTTTGAAGCCTGAAATGTGGAAAAAGGTCGCAAAGTTCAAGGGGGCCGAATACTTTCGCAAGGCACTGTACACACAGGCACAAATGACCTGAGAGCACAGCACTGAAGGGAGTGATTGAAAAAGCTTCTTCTACTTTCCCCAATGCACAAGTGGTTATCTCCACCCTGCTACCATAAAAAGCAAGTATTTCCTGTGACTGTGCCTCAAAACCAAATGTTTTCCTGGCCAACCACTCCATCATGGAATAGAACAGCCTTAACGACCAGATCCAACTCTACAAGGCAGCAGTGCCCACCACTCCACCCTGGACTAGAACAGCCTCTATGACCAGGTCCACCTATACAAAGCAGCAGTGCCCACCACTCCACCCTGGACTTGAACAGCCTCTATGACCAGGTCCACCTCTACAAGACAGCAGTGCCCACCACTCCACCCTGGACTTTATGACCAGGTCCACCTATACAAGGCAGCAGTGCCCACCACTCCACCCTGGACTTGAACAGCCTCTATGACCAGGTCCACCTATAGACAGCAGTGCCCACCACTCCACCCTGGACTAGAACAGCCTCTATGACCAGGTCCACCTATAGACAGCAGTGCCCACCACTCCACCCTGGACTTGAACAGCCTCTATGACCAGGTCCACCTATAGACAGCAGTGCCCACCACTCCACCCTGGACTAGAACAGCCTCTATGACCAGGTCCACCTATAGACAGCAGTGCCCACCACTCCACCCTGGACTAGAACAGCCTCTATGACCAGGTCCACCTATAGACAGCAGTGCCCACCACTCCACCCTGGACTTGAACAGCCTCTATGACCAGGTCCACCAATAGACAGCAGTGCCCACCACTCCACCCTGGACTAGAACAGCCTCTATGACCAGGTCCACCTATAGAAGACAGGTAGCCCAAGCCAATGGCAAGTAACAGATGCTCAGCAGGCTCTGCTCACACTTACTGGTCTGAGGCCAAACCACACGACCAACAACATTGGACACTTTATGGAACACAAAGCCTTCATTATCTCTTCCTGGAATATCCAAGGCCTGAGGTCATCTGCCTTTGCCTAAAGAGCAGGAACCTGGACTTCATCAAAGAAATCGGAAATACAGACATTGTCATCCTACAAGAAACATGGTATAGAGGAGATGGACCCACTGCTTGTCCTCTAAGTTACAGAGAGCTGGTAGTCCCATCCACAAAACTACCAAGTGTGAAACAGGGAAGAAATTATGCTAATTTGGTATAGAGCAGCCCTAACGCACTCTATTAAATTAATGAAAATAGGATTTTTTTTGACTAGAAATTCAAAAGGAAATGATCTTAACAGAGGAAAATGTCCTCCTGTGTGCTACCTACATCCCCCCACTAGAATCCCCATACTTTAATGAAGACAGCTTCTCCATCCTGGAGGGGGAAATCAATCATTTCGGGCGTGGTTTGAGCATTGGGCGAGTAACTGAAAGGTTGCATGATCAAATCCCAGGGCTGACCAGGTACAAATGTGTCGTTCTGACCCGGAACAAGGCAGTTAACCCACTGTTCCTAGGCTGTCATTGTAAGTAAGAATTTGTTCTTAACTGACTTGCCTACTTAAATAAAGGTTTAAAAAAAAGTATTATTATTTTTAAACCAAGGAGAGCCTACAGCAGCACCTAGATCTTCTGCACAGATTCTGTCAGACCTGGGCCCTGACAGCAAACCTCAGTAAGATAAAAAAATAAATAATTGTGTTCCAAAAAAGGTCCAGTCTCCAGGACCACAAATACAAATTCCAACTAGACACCGTTGCCCAAGAGCACACAAAAAACGATGCATACCATGGCCACATCAGCGCCACAGGTAACTTCCACAAAACTGTGAACGATCTGAGAGACAAGGCATGAAGGACATTCTATGCCATCAAAAGTAACATAAAAATCGACATACCAATTAGGATCTGGCAAAAAATACTTGAATCAGTTATAGAACCCATTGCCCTTTATGGTTGTGAGGTCTGGGGTCCGCTCACAAACCAAGACTTCACAAAATGGGACAAATACCAAATTGAGACTCTGCATGCAGAGTTCTGCAAAAATATCCTCCGTGTACAATGTAAAACACCAAATAATGCATACAGAGCCGATACCCGCTAATTATCAAAATCCAGAAAAGAGCCGTTAAATTCTACAACTACCTAAAAGTAAGCGATTCCCAAACCTTCCATAACAAAGCCATCACCTACAGAGAGATGAACCTGGATAACAGTCCCCTAAGCAAGCTGGTCCTGGGGCTCTGTTCACAAACACAGCAGGACAGCAGCACAATTAGACCCAAACAAATCATGAGAAAACAAAAAGAGAATTACTTGACACATTGGAAGGAATTAACAAAAAACTGAGCAAACTAGAATGCTATTTGGCCCTAAACAGAGAGTACACAGTGGCAGAATACCTGACCAATGTGACTAACCCAAACTTAAGGAAAGCTTTGACTATGTACAGACTCAGTGAGCAGAGCCTTGCTATTGAGAAAGGCTGCCGTAGGCAGACATGACTCTCAAGAGAAGACAGGCTATGTACACACTGTCCACAAAATGAGGTGGAAACTGAGCTGCACTTCCTAACCTCCTGCCAAATGTATGACCATATTCGAGATACATATTTCCCTCAGATTACACAGAGCCCAAAATAATTCTGAAACAAACCCAATTTTGATAAACTCCCATATCTACTGGGTGAAATTCCAGTGTGCCATCACAGCAGCAAGATGTGACCTGTTGCCACAAGAAAAGGGCAACCAGTGAAGAACAAACAGCCGTGTAAATACAACCCACATTTATGTTATTTATTTTCCCTTTTGTACTTTAACCATTTGTACATCTTTACAACACTGTACATAGACATAATATGACATTTGAAATGTCTTTATTCTTTTGGAACTTCATTGAGTGTAATGTTTACTGTTCATTTTTATTGCTTATTTCACTTTTGTATATTATCTACTTCACTTGCTTTGGCAATGTTAACACATGTTTATCATTCCAATAAAACCCCTTGAATTGAGTTGAATTGAGAGAGACAGAGAGAGAGCGATAGAGAGGTCGATAAGAATGTGACTCACCGTAGAGAGAGAGAGAGAGAGAGAGAGAGAGAGAGAGAGAGAGAGAGAGGGGTAAAAGCATGACTCACCCTAGAGAGAAAGAGAAAGAGAGAGAGAGAGAGAGAGAGGGGTAAAAGCGTGACTCACCCTAGAGAGAAAGAGAAAGAGAGAGAGAGAGAGAGAGAGAGAGAGAGAGAGAGAGAGGGAGAGAGAGGTAGGAGTGTGACTCACCCTAAAGAGAAAGAGAAAGAGAAAGAGAGAGAGAGCATGACTCACCCTAAAGAGAAAGAGAGAGAGAGAAAGAGAGACAGGGGATGTTCAGTGTGCTGCTTTGCTATATTGATGAAAAACAGATTCCATGGGACTGAATGGTGGGCTTTTGTGCAGATGAGGCGCCATCTACCACGGGATAGAGAGAGAGATCAATAAGAGCTTGACTCACCCTAGAGAGAGAGAGCGATCAATAAGAGCTTGACTCACCCTAGAGCAGGGGTTCATGACCCCATTTTAATATCGGAGAATTCTTGCGACAAATTATGTAACGAACTGACAATGTTTAATTTTTTAATTGGGGCTGTCAATTGCAAATTATTCTAAGAGGATTTTTGATTGTATTCTCAACTCACCATCATATACTGTTAAAGGATTGGTGTGGCTCCCGCGGGATGGTTGAGTTTATGTAGGCTAATGAGATTATCATGAGGTTGTAAGTAACAAGAACATTTCCCAGGACATAGACATATCTGATATTGGCAGAAAGCTTAAATTCTTGTTAATGTAACTGCACTGTCCAATATACAGTAGCTATTACAGTGAAAGAATACTACGTAATTACTTGAGGAGAGTGCAGTTATTAACTTGAAAATGCATGAATAAACCAACTAGGCACCTTTGGGCAGTCTTTGTATTATATTTTACCAGATATCATGTGTTATACTCTCCTGCATTCATTTCTCATTTCCATAAATTTCAAAGTGTTTCCTTTCAAATGGTACCAAGAATATGCATACCCTTTCTTCAGGGCCTGAGCTACAGGCAGTTAGATTTGGGTATGTCATTTTAGGTCCTGAGCTACAGGCAGTTAGATTTGGGTATGTCATTTTAGGTGCTGAGCTACAGGCAGTTAGATTTGGGTATGTCATTTTAGGAGAAAATTGAAAAAAAGGGGTGGATCCTTAAGAGGTTTTTATTTTATTTTATTTAACCTATTTAACCAGGTAGGCTAGTTGAGAACAAGTTCTCATTTACAACTGTGACTTGGCCAAGATAAGCAAAGCAGTGCGACACAAACAACAGCACAGAGTTAACAAACATAGTCAATAATACAATAGAAAAATGCAGTGTGTGCAAATGTAGTGAGATTTGGGAGGTAAGGCAATAAATAGCCTATGGTGGCGAAGTAATTACAATTTAACAATTAAACACTGGAGTGATAGATGTGCAGAAGATGAATGTGCAAGTAGAGACACTGGGTTGCAAAGGAACAAGAAAATAAATAACAGTATGGGGATGAGGTATTTGGATGGGCTTAAAGTTAGTGAGGGAGATATGGGTCTCAAGCTTCAGTGATTTTTGCAATTTGTTCTAGTCACTGGCAGCAGAGAACTGGAAGGAAAGGCTGCCGAAGTAAGAATTGGTTTTGGGGGTGACCGGTGAGATATACCTGCTGGAGCGCGTGCTACGGCTGGGTGCTGCTATGGTGACCAGTGAGCTGAGATAAGGTGGGGCTTTACCTAGCAAAGACTTATAGATGGAAGGGTGGACGCCTCATAGATGGACGCCTTACTATCCAAGATGGCGTAGCAGTCAGACGTATTTGTCCTTCGTCTTGTCGTGTCCCATGTATATATATTTTTCTATATTTTTCTTTGCATATCTTTTTATATTTTTCTAAATCCTTACTTCAAAATACTCTCCTGCAACCCGCCTCAGCCAATGTGGTATGGAGCTGCTTTTTCTCTAAATTACTTTTCTTTGCCTCTATTACTGTAATCTCTCCAACATCAACTAGCCAGCTAACTAGCCAGCTAACGGTCATCAGCTAACCTCTAGCTCGGAAAGGTCTCGCCAGTTTGAACAACGCGATTCAACCAGAGCATACCAGACCTATTTTTCTCTCCATATCCCCGGATTCCTATCGCAAGCTCTGAACCTAGAACCTTCCGACCATCGCCGCTAAAGTCCCCTGAATGCTAGCTGTCTAGAGCACAACGAACTGTTGGCTTACGAGGCCCATCGAATGCATTCAAATGCAGTCAGCTATCCTTTGCTAGCGGTCATCAGCTACCTTTATCCCGGACAACTCTCGCCAGTCTGTACAGCGCGACTCAAACCAGAGCTAGTCGGACTTATTCTTCTCCATATCTCCGGATTCCTACCGCAAGCTCTGAACCTATTTCTATTTTTTATTATGATTTTTTTTGTTTTTTATGCCCCTGGAATTATAGCAGCTAACGACCCCTGAACGCACAGCCGCTAATCTGCGGCCTGCTAGCTATCTAAAGCACATTGGACTGCTGGCTTAAGAGGCCCTTCGGACATATTTCTTCGGCCTCTATACATATTTTGCCAATTGGCCTGGTTTACCACACGGAGCCCTGCTGATCCGTCCGCTGTCGCGTCATCCCTCTAAGGCCTTTCTGTTAGCCTGCTATCCCCGAGCCGCTGCCTGAAGCCTCACACTGGACTTGTATGATCACCCGGCTGGCTACGCATGCCTTTCCCTAACGTCACCATGCCGTGTCGATTGCTGTTCTGGTTTGTAACTACTGTTTTATTTCACAGTAGAGCCTCTAGCACTGCTCAACACGCCTCGGCTAACAATTTAGTTCCACCTCCCACACACGCAGTGACATCACCTGGTTTAAATGCTATTTCTAGAGACAATATCTCTTTCATTATCATTATATGCACAGGTTTACCCCCACTGTATTCACATCCTACTATACCTTTGTCTGTACATTATGCCTTGAAGATATTCTACCGTGCCCAGAAATCTGCTCCTTTTACTCTGTTCTGAACGTACTAGGCGTCCAGTTCTGTTAGCCTTTAGCCGTACCCTTATCCTACTCCTCCTCTGTTCCTCTGGTGATGTAGAGGTTAATCCAGGCCCTGCAGTGTCTACCTCCCCTCCCATCCCCCAGGCACTCTCATTTGTTGACTTCTGCAACCGTAAAAGCCTTGGTTTCATGCATGTTAACATTAGAAGCCTCCTCCCTAAGTTTGTTTTGTTCACTGCCCTAGCACACTCCACCAATCCGGATGTCCCAGCCGTGTCTGAATCCTGGCTTAGGAAGACCAACAAAAACCTTGAAATTTCCATTCCTAACTATTTACTAGCAATTTACTGCAAAGATAACCTGCAGAGTTCTGTCTTACTATCCAGGTCTGTACCTAAACCATTTAAGCTTCTACTTCTTCTAAAAATGAACCGTTCCAGAAACAAGTCTCTCACCATTGCCGCTTGCTATTGACCTCCCTCTGCCCCCAGCTGTGCCCTCGACACCGTATGTGATCTGATTGCCCCCTATCTATCTTGACCTAAACTGGGACATGCTTAACACCCCGGCCATCCTACAATCTAAGCTTGATGCCCTCAATCTCACACAATTTATCAATGAACCTACCAGATATAACCCCAAATCCATAAACACGGGCACCCTCATAGATATCATCCTAACTAACTCACCCTCCAAAAAAATACACCTCTGCTGTTTTCAACCAAGATCTCAGCGATCACTGCCTCATTGCCTGCATCCGTAAGGGGTCTGCGAGCAAACGACCACCACTCATCACTGTCAAACGCTCCCTAAAACACTTCTGCGAGCAGGCCTTTCTAATCTACCTGGAATGACATTGACCTCATCCCGACAGTAGAGGATGCCTGGTTATTCTTTAAAAGTGGCTTCCTCACCATCTTAAATAGGCATGCCCCATTCAAAAAATGTAGAACCAGGAATAGATATAGCCCTTGGTTCACTCCAGACCTGTCTGCCCTTGACCATCACCAAAACATCCTGTGGCGTTCTGCATTAGCATCGAATAGCCCCCGTGATATGCAACTTTTCAGGGAAGTCAGGAACCAATATACACAGGCAGTTAGGAAAGCTAAGGCTAGCTTTTTCAAACAGAAATTTGCATCCTGCAGTACAAACTCAAAAAAGTTCTGGGACACTGTAAAGTCCATGGAGAATTAGAGCACCTCATCCCAGCTACCCACTGCTCTGAGGCTAGGAAACACTGTTACAACCGACAAATCCACTATAATTGAGAATTTCAATAAGCGTTTCTCTACGGCTGGCCACGCTTTCCACCTGGCTACCCCTACCCTGTTCAACTGCCCGGTACCCTACACAGCAACCCACCCAAGCCCCCACCATTTCTCCTTCATCCATATCCAGATAGCTGATGTTCTGAAAGAGCGGCAAAATCTGGACCCCTACAAATCAGCTGTGCTAGACAATCTGTACTCTTTCTTTCTAAAATTATATGCCGAAATTGTTGCAACTCCTATTACTATCCTGTTCAACCTCTCTTTCGTATCTTCTGAGATTCCCAAAGATTGGAAAGCTGCCGCTGTCATCCCCCTCTTCAAAGGGGGAGACACTTTAAACCCAAACTGCTACAGACCTATATCTATCCTACCCTGCCTTTCTAAGGTCTTCGAAAGCCAAGTTAACAAACAGATTACCGACCATTTTGAATCCCACCATACCTTCTCTGCTATGCAATCTGGTTTCCGAGCTGGTCATGGGTTTACCTCAGCCACACTCAAGGTCCTTAACGATATCATAACCGCCATCGATAAGAGACATTACAGTGCAGCTGTATTCATCGACCTGGCCAAGGCTTTCGACTCTGTCAATCACCACATTCTTACTGGCAGACTCAACAGCCTTGGTTTCTCAAATGATTGCCTCGCCTGGTTCACCAACTACTACTCTGATAGAGCTCAGTGTGTCAAGTCGGAGGGCCTGTTGTCCAGACCTCTGGCAGTCTCTATGGGGGTGCCACAGGGTTCAATTCTCGGGCCGACTCTCTTCTCTGTATACATCAATGATGTCGCTCTTGCTGCTGGTGATTCTCTGATCCACATCTACGCAGACGACACCATTCTGTATACTTCTGGCCCTTCTTTGGACACTGTGTTAACTAACCTCCAGACGAGCTTCAATGCCATACACCACTCCTTCCGTGGCCTCCAACTGCTCTTAAACGCAAATAAAACTAAATGCATGCTGTTCAACCGATCATTGCCCGCACCTGCCCCTCAATCCAGCATCACTACTCTGGACGGCTCTGACTTAAAATACGTGGATAACTACAAATACCTAGGTGTCTGGCTTGACTGTAAACTCTCCTTCCAGACTCACATTATGCATCTCCAATCCAAAATTATATCTAGAATCGACTTCCTATTTTGCAACAAAGCATCCTTCCCTCATGATGCCAAACATACCCTCCTAAAACTAACTATCCTGCTGATCCTTGACTTCGGCGATGTCATTTACAAAATAGCCTCCAACACTCTACTCAGCAAATTGGGTGCAGTCTATCACAGTGCCATCCATTTTGTAACCAAAGCCCCATACACTACCCACCACTGCGACCTGTATGCTCTCGTTGGCTGGCAATCGCTTCATATTCGTCGCCAAACCCACAGGCTCCAGGTCATCTATAAGTCTTTGCTAGGTAAAGTCCCGCCTTATCTCAGCTCACTGGTCACCATAGCAGCACTACTGTTACTAGACCACTACTATACTGCTACCTGTCTACTACACTACTGTTACTACACCACTTCTATACTGTTCTACTCTGTTTCTCTGACGCTATGAACCTGCCTGAGCTTTTTCTTGTTCTTATGTTCCAGCTCTGTTCAATTCTCCATCCCTCTATGCTTTTCTGATACTGGGCTTTGGAGCGGTTTGTATGTAGCAAGCGTCTCAGATTAGGAGTGCTGATCGAGGATCAGGTCCTCCCCGTCCATTTAAGCAATAAGGCATGAGAACCTGGGGATTATCCTGAATAGGCTAACACCTGACTAAGGGTTGTTCTTAGACCCGAGGGAAATGAGAAGACTGGGGAAACAGCCCATAGCAGTGTGTTATTCACCATAATCCAGGTTCCACAGTCTTATTGCTTTTATAAAACGGTTGCCAACATATTGAAAACATATTAATGTTTTCATCCTTCCACCAGACAATATAGTACTGTCTCTCTAAGCCTGTCTCTATTTCTGAGATTCCCAAGTTGCTAGACAATTTGCTAGACAATTTTGCTAGCCATCAAAGCAAATGCAGGGTGGCTTCTACTCCTTTGCTACAAAATGAAGCCAACAAAACACACTCGCATCAAAAGTGAAAAAGAACCCAACTGTCATACTTGAGTAATAGAAAGTTACTCAAGAAAAAGTGGAAGTCATCCCAGAAAATACTACTTGAGTAAAAGTCTAAAAGTACTTAGTTCTAAATATACTTAGGTATAAAATGTTAATGGAATTGCTAAAATATACTTAAGTATCAAAAGTGAAAGTATAAATAATTTCAAATTCCTTATATTAAGCAAAGCAGACGCCATCATTTTCTTGTTTTGAAAATGTACAGATAGTCAGGGGCATACTCCAACACATAATTTACAAACAATACATTTGTGTTTAGTGAGTCCTCCAGATCAGAGGCAATAGATGACCAGGGATGTTATCTTGATAAGTGTGCGAATTGAATAATTATCCTGTTCTGCTAAGCATTAAAAATGTAACGAGTACGTTTAGGGGGTTTAGGGGGTTTAGGGTGTTTTGGGGGTTTAAGGTGTTTATGGTGTTTTGGGAATTTAGGGGGTTTAGGGTTTTTTTTTTTTTTAAGGGGGGGGGGGATTGAGGGGGGAGGGGGGGGGGGGTTAGGGTTTAGGTGTCAAGGAAAATGTATATTATTTTCATTTTGGAATTAGGTGAAGTAAAAGGATAAGTTGTCCAAAACATAAATAGTAAGGTAAAGAACAGTTACCGCAAAAAACGACTTAATTAGTAGTTATTTTTCTTAAAACTGCATTGTTGGTTAAGGGCTTGTAAGTAAGCATTTCACTGTAAGGTCCACACCTGTTGTATTCAGCATTTCACTGTTGTATGCGGCGCACGTTACAAATACAATTTGATTTGATTTGACTACTACTAGTATGGATGTATAGACTCTGGAGCCATGACTACTACTAGTATGGATGAATAGACTCTGGAGCCATGACTACTACTAGTATGGATGTATAGACTCTGGAGCAGGAGCCATGACTACTACTAGTATGGATGTATAGACTCTGGAGCCATGACTACTACCTGTAAGGATGTATAGACTCTGGAGTCATGACTACTACCAGTATTTATGTTTATACTCTGGAGAAATGACTACTATTAGTATGGATGAATAGACTCTGGAACCATGACTACTATTAGTATGGATGTGTAAACTCTGGAGCCATGACTACTACCTGTAAGGATGTATAGACTCTGGAGCCATGATTACTACCAGTATGGATGTATAGACTCTGGAGCCATGACTACTACTAGTATGGATGAATAGACTCTGGAACCATGACTACTATTAGTATGGATGTGTAAACTCTGGAGCAGGAGCCATGACTACTACTAGTATGGATGTATAGACTCTGGAGCCATGACTACTACCTGTAAGGATGTATAGACTCTGGAGTCATGACTACTACCAGTATTGATGTTTATACTCTGGAGAAATGACTACTATTAGTATGGATGAATAGACTCTGGAACCATGACTACTATTAGTATGGATGTGTAAACTCTGGAGCCATGACTACTACCTGTAAGGATGTATAGACTCTGGAGCCATGACTACTACTAGTTTGGGTGTATAGACTAAGGAGCCATGACTACTACTAGTATGGATGTATAGACTCAGGAGCAGGAGCTATGACTACTACTAGTATGGATGTATAGAATCTGGAGCCATGACTACTACTAGTATGGATGTGTAGACTTTGGAGCAGGAGCCATGACTACTACCAGTATCTATGTATAGACTCTGGAGCCATGACAACTACTAGTATGGATCTATTGACTCTGGAGCCATGACTACTACCTGTAAGGATGTATAGACTCTGGAGTCATGACTACTACCAGTATTGATGTTTATACTCTGGAGAAATGACTACTATTAGCATGGATGAATAGACTCTGGAACCATGACTACTATTAGTATGGATGTGTAAACTCTGGAGCAGGAACCATGACTACGACTAGTATGGAGGTATAGACTCTGGAGCAGGAGCCATGACTACTACTAGCATGGATTTATAGACTCTGGAGATATGACTACTACTAGTATGGATGTATAGACTCTGGAACCATCACTACTACTAGTATGGATGTATAGACTCTGGAGCCATGACTACTACTAGTATGGATGTATAGACTCTGGAGATATGACTACTACTAGTATGGATGTATAGACTCTGGAACCATCACTACTACTAGTATGGATGTATAGACTCAGGAGCTATGACTACTACTAGTATGGATGTATAGACTCTGGAACCATGACTACTACTGGTATGGATGTATAGACGCTGGAGAGAGACAAAGCAGTGTTCCCATAGAGACAGAACAGTGTTCCCATAGAACAGAACAGTTTACACATTGAGATAGACTGTGTTCCCATAGAGACAGAGCAGTGTTCCCATAGAACAGAACAGTGTTCCCATAGAGACAGAGCAGTGTTCCCATAGAACAGAACAGTGTTCCCATAGAGAAAGAACAGTGTTCCCATAGAACAGAACAGTGTTCCCATAGAACTGAATAGTGTTCCCATAGAGAAAGAACACTGTTCCCATAGAGACATAGCAATGTTCCCATAGAGAAAGAACAGTGTTCCCATAGAACAGAACAGTGTTCCCATAGAGACAGAAGTGTTCCCATAGAGACAGAACAGCGTTCCCATAGAACAGAACAGTGTTCCCATAGAGAGAGAACAGTGTTCCCATAGAGACAGAACAGTGTTCCCACAGTGTTCCCATAGAGACAGAACACTTTTCCCATAGAGACAGAACAGTGTTCCCGTAGAGACAGAACACTGTTCCCACAGTGTTCCCATAGAGACCGCGCAGAATTCCAATAGAGACAGAACAGTGTTCCCATAGAACAGAACAGTGTTCCCATAGAGACAGAACAGTGCTACCATAGAGACAGAACAGTGTTCCCATAGTACAGAACAGTGTTCCCATAGAACAGAACAGTTTACACATTGAGATAAACTGTGTTCCCGTTAGAGACAGAGCAGTGTTCCCATAGAACAGAACAGTGTTCCCACATAGAGAAAGAACAGTGTTCCCATAGAACAGAACAGTGTTCCCATAGAACAGAACAGTGTTCCCATAGAGAGAGAACAGTGTTCCCATAGAGACAGAGCAGTGTTCCCATAGAACAGAACAGTTTTCCCATAGAGACAGAACAGTGTTCCCATAGAACAGAACATTGTTCCCATAGAACTGAAAAGTGTTCCCATAGAGACAGAACACTGTTCCCACAGTGTTCCCATAGAGACAGAGCAATGTTCCCATAGAGACAGAACAGTGTTCCCATAGAACAGAACAGTGTTCCTATAGAACAGAACATTGTTCCTATTTAGACAGAACAGTGTTCCCATAGAGGCAGAACAGTGTTCCCATAGAGACAGAACAGTGTTCCCACAGTGTTCCCATAGAGACAGAACAGTGTTCCCATAGAGACAGAACAGTGTTCCCATAGAACAGAACATTGTTGCCATAGAGACAGAACAGTGTTCCCATAGAGACAAAACAGTGTTCCCACAGTGTTCCCATAGAGACAGAACAGTGTTCTGATAGAGACAGAACAGTGTTCCCATAGAGACAGAACAGTGTTCCCATAGAGACAGAACAGTGTTCCCATAGAGACAGAACAGCGTTCCCATAGAACAGAACAGTGTTCCCATAGAGACAGAACAGTGTTCCCATAGAACAGAACAGTGTTCCCATAGAGACAGAACAGTGTTACCATAGAGACAGAACAGTGTTCCCATAGTACAGAACAGTGTTCCCACAGGGGCAGAGCAGTTTTCCCATAGAGACTGAACATTGTTCACATAGAACAGGACATTGTTCCCATGGAGACAGAACAGTATTCCCATAGAGACAGAACAGTGTTCCCACAGTGTTCCCATAGAGACAGAACAGTGTTCCCACAGTGTTCCCATAGAGACAGAACAGTGTTCCCATAGAACAGACCAGTGTTCCCATAGAGACAAAACAGTGTTCCCATTGCACAGAACAGTGTTCCCATAGAGACAGAACAGTGTTCACATAGAACAGAACAGTGTTCCCATAGAACAGAACAGTGTTCCCATAGAGATAGAACAGTGTTCCCATAGAGACAGAACAGTGTTCCCATAGAACAGAACAGTGTTCCCATAGAACAGAACAGTGTTCCCACATAGAGAAAGAACAGTGTTCCCATAGAACAGAACAGTGTTCCCATAGAACAGAACAGTGTTCCCATAGAGAGAGAACAGTGTTCCCATAGAGACAGAGCAGTGTTCCCATAGAACAGAACAGTTTTCCCATAGAGACAGAACAGTGTTCCCATAGAACAGAACATTGTTCCCATAGAACTGAAAAGTGTTCCCATAGAGACAGAACACTGTTCCCACAGTGTTCCCATAGAGACAGAGCAATGTTCCCATAGAGACAGAACAGTGTTCCCATAGAACAGAACAGTGTTCCTATAGAACAGAACATTGTTCCTATTTAGACAGAACAGTGTTCCCATAGAGGCAGAACAGTGTTCCCATAGAGACAGAACAGTGTTCCCACAGTGTTCCCATAGAGACAGAACAGTGTTCCCATAGAGACAGAACAGTGTTCCCATAGAACAGAACATTGTTGCCATAGAGACAGAACAGTGTTCCCATAGAGACAAAACAGTGTTCCCACAGTGTTCCCATAGAGACAGAACAGTGTTCTGATAGAGACAGAACAGTGTTCCCATAGAGACAGAACAGTGTTCCCATAGAGACAGAACAGTGTTCCCATAGAGACAGAACAGCGTTCCCATAGAACAGAACAGTGTTCCCATAGAGACAGAACAGTGTTCCCATAGAGACTGAACATTGTTCACATAGAACAGGACATTGTTCCCATGGAGACAGAACAGTATTCCCATAGAGACAGAACAGTGTTCCCACAGTGTTCCCATAGAGACAGAACAGTGTTCCCACAGTGTTCCCATAGAGACAGAACAGTGTTCCCATAGAACAGACCAGTGTTCCCATAGAGACAAAACAGTGTTCCCATTGTACAGAACAGTGTTCCCATAGAGACAGAACAGTGTTCACATAGAACAGAACAGTGTTCCCATAGAACAGAACAGTGTTCCCATAGAGATAGAACAGTGTTCCCATAGAGACAGAACAGTGTTCCCATAGAACAGAACAGTGTTCCCATAGAGACAGAACAGTGTTCCCATAGAGACAGAACAGTGTTCCCATAGAACAGAACAGTGTTCCCATAGAAACAGAACAGTGCTCCCATAGAGACAGAACAGTGTTCCCACAGTGTTCCCATAGAGACAGAACAGTGTTCCCATAGAGATAGAACAGTGTTCCCATAGAGACATAACACTGTTCCCACAGTGTTCCCATAGAGACAGAACAGTGTTTCCACTTTGTTCCCATAGAGACAGAACAGTGTTCCCACAGGGGCAGAGCAGTTTTCCCATAGAGACTGAACATTGTTCACATAGAACAGGACATTGTTCCCATAGAGACAGAACAGTATTCCCATAGAGACTGAACAGTGTTCCCACAGTGTTCCCATAGAGACAGAACAGTGTTCCCACAGTGTTCCCATAGAGACAGAGCAGTGTTCCCATAGAGACAGAACAGTGTTCCCATAGTACAGACCAGTGTTCCCATAGAGACAAAACAGTGTTCCCATTGTACAGAACAGTGTTCCCATAGAGACAGAACAGTGTTCCCATAGAGACAGAACAGTGTTCCCATAGAACAGAACAGTGTTCCCATAGAACAGAACAGTGTTTCCATAGAGATAGAGCAGTGTTCCCATACAGACAGAACAGTGTTCCCATACAGACAGAACAGCGTTCCCATAGAACAGTACAGTGTTCTCAGAGACAGAGCAGTGTTCCCATAGAGACAGAGCAGTGTTCCCACAGTGTTCCCATAGAGACAGAACATACATAATAATGTTGTCATGGTGTTCCTTTAATCTGTAATCTATTTTAATTTCCTATCAGTAGGTTTCAACCACAGAAATGTAATCAATGGGCATTCCTATCAATGGGCATCCCTATCAATGGGCATCCCTATCAATGGGCATCCCTATCAATGGGCATCCCTATTCAAAGGGCATCCCTATTCAATGCCATGGTCAGAGGTACTATGTCTGGTCTAGTGACTTTTCATACACCCATGTACCGGAGTTCACTGTCTCAACTGCTAACAGCTGACTGGGTGAAGTGTCTTTGGGCAGATATGTTACTGACTGGGTAAAGTGTCTTTGGGCATATATGTTACTGACTGGGTGAAGTGTCTTTGGGCAGATATTTTACTGACTGGGTAAAGTGTCTTTGGGCAGATATGTTACTGACTGGGTAGTGTCTTTGGGCAGATATGTTACTGACAAGGTAAAGTGTCTTTGGGCAGATATGTTACTGACTGGGTAGTGTCTTTGGGCAGATATGTTACTGACTGGGTGAAGTGTCTTTGGGCAGATATGTTACTGACTGGGTGAAGTGTCTTTGGGCAGATATGTTACTGACTGGGTAAAGTGTCTTTGGGCAGATATGTTACTGACTGGGTAGTGTCTTTGGGCAGATATGTTACTGACTGGGTGAAGTGTCTTTGGGCAGATATGTTACTGACTGGGTGAAGTGTCTTTGGGCAGATATGTTACTGACTGGGTAAAGTGTCTTTGGGCAGATATGTTACTGACTGGGTAGTGTCTTTGGGCAGATATGTTACTGACTGGGTAGTGTCTTTGGGCAGATATGTTACTGACTGGGTGAAGTGTCTTTGGGCAGATATGTTACTGACTGGGTGAAGTGTCTTTGGGCAGATATGTTACTGACTGGGTAGTGTCTTTGGGCAGATATGTTACTGACTGGGTGAAGTCTATTCAGTTGTGTTTTCTTGATATTACTGTCCAGTCAATCAGACATTACAGTGCTGAAGTTTAAGACTGTTGAAACTGTTCAGATGACATTGTAAATACTAGGTTCTCAGAGAAATACGATCACAATCATGCTAAACATCACAGACCACATGAGTAACGCTGGACAGAGGTCATGTAGCCATATAAGATCACTCACCTATCCACTGAGGGTCTCTGGGCTGCAGTTCTACTATAGTTATCCCTCTGTTCTTGTTGCTGTTACTGTCTCTGTCTTCTGCCTCTGTTCACATTCCAGGTCCTGTAGACGCTCATCAGAACAGAGTCAGGGTTCTGTATCAACAGATCTTCCTCCAGAGCTAGGTGAAGGTATCAGTCCAGGGTTCTGTATCAACAGATCTTCCTCCAGAGCTAGGTGAAGGTATCAGTCCAGGGTTCTGTATCAACAGATCTTCCTCCAGAGCTAGGTGAAGGTATCAGTCCAGGGTTCTGTATCAACAGATCTTCCTCCAGATCTAGCTGAAGGTATCAGTCCAGGGTTCTGTATCAACAGATCTTCCTCCAGATCTAGCTGAAGGTATCAGTCCAGGGTTCTGTATCAACAGATCTTCCTCCAGATCTAGCTGAAGGTATCAGTCACCAGGGTTCTGTATCAACAGATCTTCCTCCAGAGCTAGGTGAAGGTATCAGTCCAGGGTTCTGTATCAACAGATCTTCCTCCAGATCTAGCTGAAGGTATCAGTCACCAGGGTTCTGTATCAACAGATCTTCCTCCAGAGCTAACTCTCTCTCTCCAGTGATGGTGCTTTTCAGAGGAGCTGATCTGTTCTGTGCTGTTCTGTTATGCAAATCTCTGTAGTTTGTTAGAACAGGTATTAGAGACAAACTGGTTCTGTTGTGCTCCTCTCTGTAGTCTGTTTGATCAGGTCTAACTGAGGAACTGCTACTGAGATGAGGAAACACACAGCCTGTAGCCAGCAGCACTCATGCAAATTAGAGAACAAGGAGAGAGAGAGAGAGAGAGAGAGAGAGAGAGAGAGAGAGAGAGGAGTAGGCAGTGTGAGAGCGAGAGAGAGAGAGAGAGGCAGAAAAAGAGAGAGCGGAAGGGTGGGGGGATAGTATGATAGCACTGTTAGATAAAGAGTTTCAGAGCAGAAGTTGACAATATGCTGAGAAACAGTCTAGTAGCGTGAAACATAGATAGACAGGTAGAGTATGAAAGGCAGAAGAGATTTTAAAAGACAGAGAAAGATTGCAAAAGTGAAAATGTCAACAACAACCCTGACAAAATGAGGAAGTACAGAGTAGAGTAAAGTGACAGGCTCTGAGGTTTACCTTTAACTGTAGCTACATCCCTCCCAGCCATCTCAGCCAACCTCGGCTTACCTTTAACTGTAGATACATCCCTCCCAGCCATCTCAGCCAACCTCGGCTTACCTTTAACTGTAGCTACATCCCTCCCAGCCATCTCAGCCAACCTCGGCTTACCTTTAACTGTAGCCAACTCATTCTACAGTATCTACCTCTACCTCATTCTACAGTATCTACTTCTATATAACTCTCTCTACCTCATTCTACAGTATCTACCTCTATATAGCTCTACCTCTAACTCATTCTACAGTAGGTACCTCTATACAACTCTACCTCATTCTACAATATCTACCTCTATATAACTCTACCTCATTCAACAGTATCTACCTCTATATAACTCTACCTCTAACTCATTCTACAGTATCTACCTCTAACTCATTCTATAGTATCTACTTCTATATAACTCTACCTCTACCTCATTCTACAGTATCTACCTCTATATAACTCTACAATGACTCAGTACCTGTCCTGTTCCAGCCTGCTCTACCTCCATAACACATTCTCCCTCTCACTCTCCCTCTCCCTTTCTCGCCCTCTCCCTCTCTACCTCCTCCCTCTCCCTCTCTACCTCCTCCCTCTCTCTCACACACCCTCTATCCCTCTCTCGCCCTCTCTTGCACTCTCCCTCTCTATCTCTCCCTCCTCCCTCTCTCCATCTCTCCCTCTCCATCTCTCCCTCCTCCCTCTCTCCCTCCTCCCTCTCTCCCTCTCCCTCTCTCCCTCTCCCTCTCTCCCTCTCTTGGGGAGGATGTTCTCGTGGTAATAGATGGAGCAGAATAGTGGAATGGTATCAAATACATCAAACACATGGTGTGAGCCGTCCTCCCTTTAGCAGCATCCTGTGGTGTGTCGTCAAGGCTATGAGGAATACCTCTGCTCCATAATGTTATGCCATTCCAGACAAAAAGAACAATAGCTCAAAATGTAAGTTATTAAGCTTGAAGTGACACGCACACACCGTGCACCACGTTGTCCAACGCGTGCAAACCTCCATCTGCCTGGCCGGCTGATGTGTGACTTTGTGGGCAGGAGGCAGTCTGCGTGTGTGTGTGTGTGTGTGTGTGTGTGTGTGTGTGTGTGTGTGTGTGTGTGTGTGTGTGTGACTGAGTGGGCAGAGCAATCTGCTGCCCCCTCTCTCTCTGATAAACAACAGTTCTCTCTGAAACATCACTATTCCTTTTCACATTGCAGGGAATATGACGGGAGGACACTGCAGAAACAGGGAATATGACGGGAGGACACTGCAGAAACAGGGAATATGACGGGAGGACACTGCAGAAACAGGGAATATGACGGGAGGACACTGCAGAAACAGGGAATATGACGGGAGGACACTGCAGAAACAGGGAATATGACGGGAGGACACTGCAGAAACAGGGAATATGACGGGAGGACACTGCAGAAACAGGAAATATGACGGGAGGACACTGCAGAAACAGGGAATATGACGGGAGGACACTGCAGAAACAGGGAATATGACGGGAGGACACTGCAGAAACAGGGAATATGACGGGAGGACACTGCAGAAACAGGGAATATGACGGGAGGACACTGCAGAAACAGGAAATATGACGGGAGGACACTGCAGAAACAGGAAATATGACGGGAGGACACTGCAGAAACAGGGAATATGACGGGAGGACACTGCAGAAACAGGGAATATGACGGGAGGACACTGCAGAAACAGGGAATATGACGGGAGGACACTGCAGAAACAGGGAATATGACGGGAGGACACTGCAGAAACAGGGAATATGACGGGAGGACACTGCAGAAACAGGGAATATGACGGGAGGACACTGCAGAAACAGGGAATATGACGGGAGGACACTGCAGAAACAGGGAATATGACGGGAGGACACTGCAGAAACAGGGAATATGACGGGAGGACACTGCAGAAACAGGGAATATGACGGGAGGACACTGCAGAAACAGGGAATATCTGCATGCTAGAGTAACAGTGACAGCATGTATCTGGGGGGGGGGGGGGGTCCAACTCACAGTGTCATAGAGAATGCACCCCCCTCCCCAATGTAAAACATATTTTTGATCATCCCTTTCCACTGTAAACAAATAGCACACATTCCCCCACAAATAACAATAGCTGTACCTTCCCTGTAAAGGAATATTATTATAAAGGGGAATATTGTCACCACTCGATGCAACGCAGAGCCAAAAGGTTGAGGGTTCGCTGACCTCCAAGGACGACCCTTCCCAAGGGAAAACAAGTATGCTAAAGTAAACTTAAATATACGACAAATTCAAATAATATACTTCAAATATGAGTTGTACTTTTCTAGTTTAACTTAAGTATACTATAAATATACTATCAACACAATTATTAAAAGTGTCCTTTAAATGAATAGTTTCTCCATTTTTAAGTATACTATATGTTAACTGTCATTACACTTAAACACACTCCTTAAAAGTGTATTTCAATTTCATATGCTTTCATTATAATTTACTATATTCATTCAAATTACACATGGAGTTGTTTTTGAGTTGAAGCATAGAGTTCTGAAGTACTGTCTGAATTCCTTTCTGAATTCCTGTTCAGAAGAGTGCAGAAAAAGTTGACAATGATAATGATTGTTATTTCCACATAAGGGAATAAGCACAGCTGAGGAACATGCTTCCTGAAAGTATACTTTTTCCATGTCTCAAGAAAATTGACTTCAGTATACTTTCAAAAAAGTATATTTATCTTAATTGCAGCTGAAGTTTTGATTGATAATATCATGTACCGGCATCCTTAGCATGCGTAGACCAGCTGACTGGTGTGTTTAGGGACATATTCAATCTCTCCCTATCCCAGTCTGCTGTCCCCACATGCTTCAAGATGGCCACCATTGTTCCTATACCCAAGAATGCAAAGATAACTGGACTAAATGACTACCGCCCCATAGAACTCACTTCTGTCATCATGAAGTATATTTATCACAAACATAGTTAAATATATGAATGAAGTATGACTTAAGTATATTTAAATATTTTTTTTTCCATATCATTACACTACAATCAGAGGGGGCTGTAAGACAATGATCAGCTAGGGACACAACCGATTTTAAAAATGTTGATTCTATGTTTGTAATTATATAAAATATATGCAACTAATTTTCCACAAACAGGTTTCTGTACCAATGCACCACACACAAACCATAAGCAACACTGTATATGGATTACCAACTTCGGAAACATCACCATCAGAGTTTTGCGTTTTCAACACCACAATCAAATAGACTATGTCAATCTTGATAAAGACAAAATACATTCCTCCCTACCCTGTACCCAGTATCGAAGGCTGTACTTGACCATCTCTGAATGTCATTAAACTTTTCTCTTTCCATTCCTCAAATGGCCTGCGCACAGTTCGGATGCTGGAAATATATCTGAGTGGAGTGGACAAACATGGCAGGTAGCATAATCAGATTAAAACATTGTGATTGGTTGAGGCTGGTAATGCCACATATAAAAGGTAATACATTTTAAAAGTAAAATTACTAATATTTAGGCTATATTGAAGCATTATGGTTCTAGGTGAGTGAGGAATAGCCACTTGGATCGGCGGCAGAGCGCATAAGCTTTCCTGAATAACTGGGCCTGCTGGGAGCATAAGCTTTCCTGAATAACTGGGCCTGCTGGGAGCATAAGCTTTCCTGAATAACTGGGCCTGCTGGGAGTATAAGCTTTCCTGAATAACTGGGCCTGCTGGGAGCATAAGCTTTCCTGAATAACTGGGCCTGCTGGGAGCATAAGCTTTCCTGAATAACTGGGCCTGCTGGGAACATAAGCTTTCCTGAATAACTGGGCCTGCTGGGAGTATAAGATTTCCTGAATAACTGGGCCTGCTGGGAGCATAAGCTTTCCTGAATAACTGGGCCTGCTGGGAGCATAAGCTTTCCTGAATAACTGGGCCTGCTGGGAGCATAATCTTTCCTGAATAACTGGGCCTGTTGGGAGCATAAGCTTTCCTGTATAACTGGGCCTGCTGTGAGCATAAGCTTTCCTGAATAACTGGGCCTGCTGGGAGCGTAAGATTTCCTGAATAACTGAGCCTGCTGGGAGCATAAGATTTCCTGAATAACTGGGCCTGCTGGGAGTATAAGATTTCCTGAATAACTGGGCCTGCTGGGAGCATAAGATTTCCTGAATAACTGAGACTGCTGGGAGCATAAGCTTTCCTAAATAACTGGGCCTGCTGGGAGCATAAGATTTCCTGAATAACTGGGCCTGCTGGGAGCATAAGCTTTCCTGAATAACTGGGCCTGCTGGGAGCATAAGATTTCCTGAATAACTGGGCCTGCTGGGAGCATAAGCTTTCCTGAATAACTGGGCCTGCTGGGAGCATAAGCTTTCCTGAATAACTGGGCCTGCTGGGAGCATAATCTTTCCTGAATAACTGGGCCTGTTGGGAGCATAAGCTTTCCTGTATAACTGGGCCTGCTGTGAGCATAAGCTTTCCTGAATAACTGGGCCTGCTGGGAGCGTAAGATTTCCTGAATAACTGAGCCTGCTGGGAGCATAAGATTTCCTGAATAACTGGGCCTGCTGGGAGTATAAGATTTCCTGAATAACTGGGCCTGCTGGGAGCATAAGATTTCCTGAATAACTGAGACTGCTGGGAGCATAAGCTTTCCTAAATAACTGGGCCTGCTGGGAGCATAAGATTTCCTGAATAACTGGGCCTGCTGGGAGCATAAGATTTCCTGAATAACTGGGCCTGCTGGGAGCATAATCTTTCCTGAATAACTGGGCATGCTGGGAGCATATGACTTCCTGAATAACTGGGCCTGCTGGGCGCATAATCTTTCCTGAATAACTGGGCCTGCTGGGAGCATAAGATTTCCTGAATAACTGGGCCTGCTGCGAGCATAACCTTTCCTGAATAACTGGGCCTGTTGGGAGCATAAGCTTTCCTGTATAACTGGGCCTGCTGGGAGCATAAGCTTTCCTGAATAACTGGGCCTGCTGGGAGCATAAGCTTTCCTGAATAACTGGGCCTGCTGGGAGCATAAGATTTCCTGAATAACTGGGCCTGCTGGGAGCGTAAGATTTCCTGAATAACTGGGCCTGCTGGGAGCATAACCTTTCCTGAATAACTGGGCCTGCTGGGAGCATAATCTTTCCTGAATAACTGGGACTGCTGGGAGCATAAGATTTCCTGAATAACTGAGCCTGCTGGGAGCATAAGCTTTCCTAAATAACTGGGCCTGCTGGGAGCATAAGATTTCCTGAATAACTGGGCCTGCTTGGAGCATAAGCTTTTCTGAATAACTGGGCCTCCTGGGAGCATAAGATTTCCTGAATAACTGGGCCTGCTGGGAGCATAATCTTTCCTGAAAAACTGGGCACGCTGGGAGCATAAGATTTCCTGAATAACTGGGCCTGCTGGGAGCATAATCTTTCCTGAATAACTGGGCCTGCTGGGAGCATAAGATTTCCTGAATAACTGAGACTGCTGGGAGCATAAGCTTTCCTAAATAACTGGGCCTGCTGGGAGCATAATATTTCCTGAATAACTGGGCCTGCTGGGAGCATAAGCTTTCCTGAATAACTGGGCCTGCTGGGAGCATAAGATTTCCTGAATAACTGAGCCTGCTGGGAGCATAATCTTTCCTGAATAACTGGGCATGCTGGGAGCATATGACTTCCTGAATAACTGGGCCTGCTGGGCACATAATCTTTCCTGAATAACTGGGCCTGCTGGGAGCATAAGATTTCCTGAATAACTGGGCCTGCTGGGAGCATAACCTTTCCTGAATAACTGGGCCTGTTGGGAGCATAAGCTTTCCTGTATAACTGGGCCTGCTGGGAGCATAAGATTTCCTGAATAACTGGGCCTGCTGGGAGCATAAGCTTTCCTGAATAACTGGGCCTGCTGGGAGCATAAGATTTCCTGAATAACTAGGCCTGCTGACAGCATAAGATTTCCTGAATAACTGGGCCTGCTGGGAGCATAAGATTTCCTGAATAACTGGGCCTGCTGGGAGCGTAAGATTTCCTGAATAACTGGGCCTGCTGGGAGCATAACCTTTCCTGAATAACTGGGCCTGCTGGGAGCATAATCTTTCCTGAATAACTGGGACTGCTGGGAGCATAAGATTTCCTGAATAACTGAGCCTGCTGGGAGCATAAGCTTTCCTAAATAACTGGACCTGCTGGGAGCATAAGATTTCCTGAATAACTGGGCCTGCTTGGAGCATAAGCTTTCCTGAATAACTGGGCCTCCTGGGAGCATAAGATTTCCTGAATAACTGGGCCTGCTGGGAGCATAATCTTTCCTGAAAAACTGGGCACGCTGGGAGCATATGACTTCCTGAATAACTGGGCCTGCTGGGCGCATAATCTTTCCTGAATAACTGGGCCTGCTGGGAGCATAAGATTTCCTGAATAACTGGGCCTGCTGGGAGCATAATATTTCCTGAATAACTGGGCCTGCTGAGAGCATAACATTTCCTGAATAACTGGGCCTGCTGGGAGCATAAGATTTCCAGAATAACTGGGCCTGCTGGGAGCATAAGATTTCCTGAATAACTGGGCCTGCTGGGAGCGTAAGATTTCCTGAAAACTGGGCCTGCTGGGAGCATAAGATTTCCTGAATAACTGGGCCTGCTGGGAGCATAAGATTTCCTGAATAACTGGGCCTGCTGGGAGCATAAGATTTCCTGAATAACTGGTCCTGCTGGGAGCATAAGATTTCCTGAAAACTGGGCCTTTTGGGAGCATAAGATTTCCTGAATAACTGGGCCTGCTGGGAGCATAAGATTTCCTGAATAACTGGGCCTGCTGGGAGCATAAGCTTTCCTGAATAACTGGGCCTGCTGGGAGCATAAGATTTCCTTAATAATTGGGCCTGCTGGGAGCATAAGATTTCCTGAATAACTGGGCCTGCTGGGAACATAAGCTTTCCTGAATAACTGGGCCTGCTGAGAGCATAATCTTTCCTGAATAACTGGGCCTGCTGGGATCATAGACCTACAGTTTAAGTGGGAAGTTTACGTACACTTAGGTTGGAGTCATTAAAACTAGTTTTTCAACCAATCCACTTCAACCACTCCATGGCTTTAGAAGCTTCTGATTGACATAATTTGAGTCAATTGGAGGTGTACCTGTGGATGTATTTCAAGGCCTACCTTCAAACTCAGTGCATCTTTGCCTGACATCATGGGAAAATCAAAAGAAATCAGCCAAGACTTCAGAAAAAAACTAAACAAAATGTTTGACCCAAGTTAAACAATTTAAAGGCAATGCTACCAAATACTAATTGAGCGTATGTAAACTTCTGAACCACTGGGAATGTGATGAAATAAATAAAAGTTGAAATAAATCATTCTCTCTGCTATTTCTCTCTACATTTCACATTCTTAAAATGAATTGGTGATCCTAACTGACCTATGACAGGGGATTTTTACTAGGATTAAATGTCAGGAATTGTGAAAAACTGAGTTTAAATGTAAACTTCCGACTGTATGTGGCCATATTATTATAGGAGGACTTGAGAGCATGATGATCTGCAACAGGCAGCACATCTCAATATCAGAAAATAAAATACAGCCAGACTGGCCTGCTTCTGTGTCTTTCTAAACCTTATAAAATGTCCAGAGTAAACCCACTACTGATCCAAATGGAATGAAACGTTCAACATTGTTGAACAGATGCCCAACATTCAGGGCTGTTTACAGCCTCGATTAGGATGTTGTACTCACTTGAAAACAGTGCTGTCTATCACCTGACCTCTCCACTTCCTATCACCTGACCTCTCCACTGTCTATCACCTGACCATCACCTGACCTCTCCACTGCCTGTCACCTGACCTCTCCCCTGCCTAACACCTGACCTCTCCCCTGCCTAACACCTGACCTCTCCCCTGTCTATCACCTGACCTCTCCACTGCCTATCACCTGACCATCACCTGACCTCTCCCCTGTCTATCACCTGACCTCTCCCCTGTCTATCACCTGACCTCTATGCTACCTATCACCTGACCTCTCCCCTGTCTATCACTTGACCTCTCCGCTGTCTATCACCTGACCTCTCTGCTGCCTATCACCTGACCTCTCCCCTGCCTATCACCTGACCTCTCCCCTGCCTATCATCTGACCTTTCCCCTGCCTATCATCTGACCTCTCTGCTGCCTATAAATAACCAAAAATACTATTTTGTTTGTTTTTCGCATTGTTTGTAACTCATTTTGTACATAATGTTTCTGCTACTGTCTCTTATGACCGAAAGGAGCTTCTGGACATCAGAACAGCAATTACTCACCTCGAATTGGACAAATAATTTTTCTTTAATGAGTCGGACGAGAAGGATTTACTCCAAACACCCAAACAGGCCCTCATCCACGTCATTCACTGGAGAAAGAAACTGAGATTTTGCGGAAAGAGATTGGGGTGCCTTGTGAGGATCAGGCGACAAGTGGCTAATCTGCCTTTGCCATCTGTACTGTTAGCCAACGTTCAATCACTGGAAACAAATGGGACAAACTGAAAGCACGTATAGCAATGGGACATTAAAAGCTGTCGGCTGGCGGGTTATACACTCTATCGGCAGGATAGAACAGCAGCCTCTGGTAAGACACGGGGCGGTGGCCTATGTATATTTGTAAACCACAAATGGTGCACGATATCACTTAAACCACACTCAATGAGCTGTAAACGGTCATAAACAAACAGGAAAATGCTCATTCAGAGCCGGCGCTCCGAGTGGCCGGGGACTTTAATACAGGGAAACTTGAATCAGTTTTACCACATTTCTATCAGCGTTCTATCGAGTTCCTAGGAAACTATGCAGTATTTTGTTTTTTTATGTACTATTTCTTACATTGTTACCCCAGGAAATCTGAAGTCTTATTACATTCAGCCGGGAGGAACTATTGGATATAAGAGCAACGTCAACTTACCAACATTACCACAAGGAATACGACTTTCCCGAAGCGGATCCTCTGTTCGGACCAACACCCAGGACAATGGATCTAATCCCAGCAGCTGACTGAAAACAACGGTGATGCAGAAGGGGCAGGCGGAGCGGTCTTCTGGTCAGGCTTCGAAAACGGGCACATTGCTCACCACTCCCAAGTATACTACTCGCCAATGTCCAGTCTCTTGACAACAAGGTAGACGAGCAAGGGTTGCCTTCCAGAGAGACTTCCGAGATTGTAACATTCTCTGTTTCATGGAAACATGGCTCTCTCGCGATATGTTGTCGGAATCGGTTCAGCCACCGGGCTTCTCCATGCATTGTGCCGACAGAGATAAACACCTCTCTGGGAAGAGGAAAGGTGGGGGCGTATGCTTCATGATTAAAAGACTCGTGGTTTAATCATAACATACAGGAACTCAAGTCCTTCTGCTCCCGAACTAGAAGTCCTTACAATCAAATGCCGGCCATTCTACCTACCAAGAGAATTCTCATCAGTTATAGTCACCACTGAGTACATCCCCCATCAAGCGAACACCAAGACGGCCCTCAAGGAACTTCAATGGACTCTACGTAAACTGGAAAATATATACCCGGAGGCTGCATTTATTGTAGCTGGGGATTTTAACAAAGCAAATTGGCGATGAATGTTACCTAAATTCTATCAGCATATAGGGCTAATACACTCAACCGCTACTACTCTAACTTAAGTGATGCATACAAAGCCCTCCCCCGCCCTCTCTTCGGCAAATCTGACCACGACGCCATCTTGCTCCTACCGTCCTATAGGCAGAAACTCAAACAGGATGTACCAGTGACAAGAACCAATGAACGCTGGTCTGACCAATCGGCTGCCACACTCCAAGATTGTTTTGATCAAGCAGACTGGAATATGTTCCGGTCAGTCTCAGAGAACGACATTGATCTATACGCTGACTCCGTGAGTTTATAAATTGCATTAGAGATGTTGTACCCACTGTGACTTAAAACTTACCCTAACCAGAAACTGTGGATGGATGGCGGCATTTGCGCAAAACTGAAAGTGTGAACCATCGCATTTAACCATGGAAAGAGGTCTGGAGATACGGCTGAATATAAACAGTGTAGTTATTCCCTCCAAGGTAATCAAACAAGCAAGGCAATCAAACAAGCAAAATGCCAGTACAGGGACAAGGTGGAGTCGCAATTCAAAGGCTCAGACACGAGACGTATGTGGCAGGGTCTACAGGAAATCATGGACTATAAAAACAAAAACAGGCACATTACGGATACCGATGTCACGCTTCCAGACAAACTAAACACCTTCTTTGCCCCGCTTTGAGGATAATACAGTGCCACCGTCGCGGATCGCTAACAAAGTCTGCGGCCCCTCCCCCTCTCAGTGGCTGATGTGGGTAAAACATTTAAACGTGTTAACCCTCGCAAGGCTGCTGGCCCGGACGGCATCCCTAGCCGCATACTCAGAGCATGCAGACCAGCTGTCTGGTATGTTAACAGACATATTTAATCTCTCCCTATCCCAGTATCTTGTCCCCATATGCTTCAAGATGAATACCATTGTTCCTGTACCCAAGAAGGCAAAAATAACTGAACTAAATGACTACTGCCCCGTAGAACTCACTTCTGTCATCATGACTTTGTACAGTACTTTGAGAGGCTAATCAAGGATCATATCACCGCCACTTTACCAGCCACCCTATTCCCACTTCAGTTTGTTTACTGCCCCAACAGGTCTACAGATGACGCAATCGCCATTGCACTGCCCTATCCCATCTGGACAAAAATAATACCTATGTAATAATGCTGTTCATTGACTACAGCTCAGCATTCAACACCATAGTACCCTCCAAGCTCATCATCAAGCTGGAGGCTCTGTGTTACGGTGCGTGAATGAGGACCCAAAAGCGAATTAACGTAAACAGAGCTTCTTTAATAACAAAACAAACGTAGGCTCAGATGGACCGGCAGATTCCGACAGGACAGGACAAGGTTGCAGCAAACATGACGATAGTCTGGTTCAGGAATGAAAAACACAAACAAGAATCCGACAAAGACAGAAACAAAACAGAGAGAGATATAGAGGACTAATCAGAGGGAAAAAGGGAACAGGTGGGAAAAGGGGTGACGAGGTAGTTAGGAGGAGACAAGGAACAGCTGGGGGAAAGAGGGGGAGAAAAGGTAACCTAATAACGACCAGCAGAGGGAGACAGGGTGAAGGGAAAGGACAGAAACAAGACACAACATGACAATACATGACAGTACCCCCCCACTCACCGAGCGCCACCTGGCGCACTCGAGGAGGAAACCTGGCGGCAACGGAGGAAATCATCGATCAGCGCACGGTCCAGCACGTCCCGAGAGGGAACCCAACTCCTCTCCTCAGGACCGTACCCCTCCCAATCTACTAGGTACTGATGACCACGGCCCCGAGGACGCATGTCCAAAATCCTACGGACCCTGTAGATGGGTGCGCCCTCGACAAGGATGGGGGGGGGGGGAAGACGAGCGGGGGCGCGAAGAACGGGCTTGACACAGGAGACATGGAAGACCGGGTGGACGCGACGAAGATATCGCGGAAGAAGAAGTCGCACTGCGACAGGATTAATGATCCGAGAAATACGGAACGGACCAATGAACCGCGGGGTCAACTTGCGAGAAGCGGTCTTAAGGGGAAGGTTCTGAGTGGAGAGCCAAACTCTCTGACCGCGACAATATCTAGGACTCTTAGTTCTACGCTTATTAGCAGCTCTCACAGTCTGCGCCCTATAACGGCAAAGTGCAGACCTGACCCTCTTCCAGGTGCGCTCGCAACGTTGGACAAAAGCCTGAGCGGAGGGGACGCTGGACTCGGCGAACTGAGATGAGAACAGCGGAGGCTGGTACCCGAGGCTACTCTGAAAAGGAGATAGCCCGGTCGCAGACGAAGGAAGCGAGTTGTGGGCGTATTCTGCCCAGGGGAGCTGTTCTGACCAAGACGCAGGGTTGCGAAAAGAAAGACTGCGTAAGATGCGACCAATAGTCTGATTGGCCCGTTCTGCTTGACCGTTAGACTGGGGGTGAAAGCCGGAAGAGAGACTGACGGAAGCCCCAATCAAACGGCAAAACTCCCTCCAAAATTGAGACGTGAATTGCGGACCTCTGTCCGAAACGACGTCTGACGGAAGGCCATGAATTCTGAAAACATTCTCGATGATGATTTGTGCCGTCTCTTTAGCAGAAGGAAGCTTAGCAAGGGGAATAAAATGAGCCGCCTTAGAGAACCTGTCGACAACCATAAGAATAACAGTCTTCCCCGCTGACGAAGGCAGTCCGGTGACAAAATCTAAGGCGATGTGAGACCACGGTCGAGAGGGAATGGGAAGCGGCCTGAGACGGCCGGCAGGAGGGGAGTTACCGGACTTAGTCTGCGCGCAGACCGAACAAGCAGCCACGAAGCGACGCGTGTCATGCTCCCGGGTGGGCCACCAAAAACGCTGGCGAATGGAAGCAAGCGTACCCCGAACGCCAGGATGGCCGGCTAACTTGGCAGAGTGAGCCCACTGAAGAACGGCCAGACGAGTAGGAACGGGAACGAAAAGAAGGTTCCTAGGACAAGCGCGTGGCGACGGAGTTTGAGTGAGTGCTTGCTTTACCTGCCTCTCAATTCCCCAGACAGTCAACCCGACAACACGCCCCTCAGGGAGAATCCCCTCGGGGTCAGTGGAGGCTACTGAAGAACTGAAGAGACGAGATAAAGCATCAGGCTTGGTGTTCTTAGAGCCCGGACGATAAGAAATCACGAACTCGAAACGAGCGAAAAACAGCGCCCAGCGCGCCTGACGCGCATTAAGTCGTTTGGCAGAACGGATGTACTCAAGGTTCCTATGGTCAGTCCAAACGACAAAAGGAACGGTCGCCCCCTCCAACCACTGTCGCCATTCGCCTAGGGCTAAGCGGATGGCGAGCAGTTCGCGGTTTCCCACATCATAGTTACGTTCCGACGGCGACAGGCGATGAGAAAAATACGCGCAAGGGTGGACCTTGTCGTCAGAGAGGGAGCGCTGAGAAAGAATGGCTCCCACGCCCACCTCTGACGCGTCAACCTCGACAACGAACTGTCTAGTGACGTCAGGTGTAACAAGGATAGGTGCGGATGTAAAACGATTCTTGAGGAGATCAAAAGCTCCCTGGGCGGAAACGGACCACTTAAAGCACGTCTTGACAGAAGTAAGGGCTGTGAGAGGAGCTGCCACCTGACCGAAATTACGGATGAAACGACGATAGAAGTTCGCGAAGCCGAGAAAGCGCTGCAGCTCGACGCGTGACTTAGGGACGGGCCAATCAATGACAGCTTGGACCTTAGCGGGATCCATCTTAATGCCTTCAGCGGAAATAACAGAACCGAGAAATGTGACGGAGGAGGCATGAAAAGAGCACTTCTAAGCCTTCACAAAAAGACAATTCTCTAAAAGGCGCTGGAGGACACGTCGAACGTGCTGAACATGAATCTGGAGTGACGGTGAAAAAATCAGGATATCGTCAAGGTAAACGAAAACAAAGATGTTCAGCATGTCTCTCAGGACATCATTGACTAATGCCTGAAAGACAGCTGGAGCGTTAGCGAGGCCGAAAGGAAGAACCCGGTATTCAAAGTGCCCTAACGGAGTGTTAAACGCCGTCTTCCACTCGTCCCCCTCCCTGATGCGCACGAGATGGTAAGCGTTACGAAGGTCCAACTTAGTGAAAAACCTGGCTCCCTGCAGGATCTCGAAGGCTGAAGACATAAGAGGAAGCGGATAACGATTCTTCACTGTTATGTCATTCAGCCCTCGATAATCTATGCAGGGGCGCAGGGACCCGTCCTTCTTCTTAACAAAAAAAAAACCCCGCTCCGGCGGGCGAGGAGGAGGGGACTATGGTACCGGCGGCAAGAGCTACAGACAAATAATCTTCGAGAGCCTTACGTTCGGGAGCCGACAGAGAGTATAGTCTACCCCGGGGGGGAGTGGTTCCCGGAAGGAGATCAATACTACAATCATACGACCGGTGTGGAGGAAGAGAGGTGGCCCTGGACCGACTGAACACCGTGCGCAGATCGTGATATTCCTCCGGCACCCCTGTCAAATCACCAGGCTCCTCCTGTGAAGAAGAGACAGAGGAAACAGGAGGGATAGCAGACATTAAACATTTCACATGACAAGAGACGTTCCAGGAGAGGATAGAATTACTAGACCAATTAATGGAAGGATTATGACAAACTAGCCAGGGATGGCCCAAAACAACAGGTGTAAAAGGTGAACGAAAAATTTAAAAAGAAATGGTTTCGCTATGATTACCAGAAACAGTGAGGGTTAAAGGTAGCGTCTCACGCTGAATCCTGGGGAGAGGACTACCATCCAGGGCGAACAAGGCCGTGGACTCCCTTAACTGTCTGAGAGGAATGTCATGTTCCCGAGCCCAGGTCTCGTCCATAAAACAGCCCTCCGCCCCAGAGTCTATTAAGGCACTGCAGGAAGCTGACGAACCGGTCCAGCGTAGATGGACCGACAAGGTAGTGCAGGATCTTGAAGGAGAGACAGGAGTAGTAGCGCTCACCAGTAGCCCTCCGCTTACTGATGAGCTCTGGCTTTTACTGGACATGAAGTGACAAAATGACCAGCAGAACCGCAATAGAGACAGAGGCGGTTGGTGATTCTCCGTTCCCTCTCCTTAGTCGAGATGCGGATACCTCCCAGCTGCATAGGCTCAGCACCCGAGCCGGCAGAGGAAGATGGTAGTGATGCGGAGAGGGGGGCAACGGAGAACGCGAGCTCCTTTCCACGAGCTCGGTGACGAAGATCAACCCGTCGCTCAATGCGAATAGCGAGTTCAATCAAGGAATCCACGCTGGAAGGAACCTCCCGGGAGAGAATCTCATCCTTTACCTCTGCGAGGAGACCCTCCAGAAAACGAGCGAGCAAAGCCGGCTCGTTCCAGCCACTGGAGGCAGCAAGAGTGCGAAACTCAATAGAGTAGTCTGTTATGGATCGATTACCTTGACATAGGGAAGACAGGGCCCTGGAAGCCTCCTCCCCAAAAACAGATCGATCAAAAACCCGTATCATCTCCTCCTTAAAGTCCTGATACTGGTTAGTACACTCAGCCCTTGCCTCCCAGATTGCCGTGCCCCACTCACGAGCCCGTCCAGTAAGGAGAGATATGACGTAGGCGACACGAGCAGTGCTCCTGGAGTAAGTGTTGGGCTGGAGAGAAAACACAATATCACACTGGGTGAGGAACGAGCGGCATTCAGTGGGCTCCCCAGAGTAACACGGCGGGTTATTGATTCTGGGCTCCGGAGATTCGAAAGCCCTGGAAGTGGCCGGTGGATCGAGGCGGAGATGGTGAACCTGTTCTGTGAGGTTGGAGACTTGGGTGGCCAGGGTCTCAACGGCATGTCGAGCAGCAGACAATTCCTGCTCGTGTCTGCCTAGCATCGCTCCCTGGATCTCGACGGCTGAGTGGAGAGGATCCGAAGTCGCTGGGTCCATTCTTGGTCGGATTCTTCTGTTACGGTGCGTGAATGAGGACCCAAAAGCGAATTAACGTAAACAGAGCTTCTTTAATAACAAAACAAACGTAGGCTCAGATGGACCGGCAGATTCCGACAGGACAGGACAAGGTTGCAGCAAACATGACGATAGTCTGGTTCAGGCATGAAAAACACAAACAAGAATCCGACAAAGACAGAAACAAAACAGAGAGAGATATAGAGGACTAATCAGAGGGAAAAAGGGAACAGGTGGGAAAAGGGGTGACGAGGTAGTTAGGAGGAGACAAGGAACAGCTGGGGGAAAGAGGGGGAGAAAAGGTAACCTAATAACGACCAGCAGAGGGAGACAGGGTGAAGGGAAAGGACAGAAACAAGACACAACATGACAATACATGACACTCTGGGTCTCAACCCCGCCCTGTGCAACTGGATCCTGGACTTCCTGACGGGCCGCCCCCAGGTGGTGAAGATAGGAAACAACATCTCCACTTCGCTGACCCTCAACACTGGGGCCCCACAAGGGTGTGTGCTCAGCCCTCTCCTGTACTCCCTGTTCACCCACGACTGTGTGGCCATGCACGCCTCCAACTCAATCATCAAGTTTGCAGACGACACAACAGTAGTGGGCCTGATAACCAACAACGACAAGACAGCCTACAGAAAGGAGGTGAGGGCACTGGGAGAGTGGTGTCAGGCAAACAACCTCTCACTCAACGTCAACAAAACAAAGGAGATGATTGTGGACTTCAGGAAACAGCAGAGGGAACACCCCCCTATCCACATTGAAAGAAACAAAACAAACGTGAAGCTATATAACAACGAGTGCTGACATGCAACTACACATAGACAATAACCCACAAAACCAAAATGGAAAATGGCAACCTAAATAGGATCCCCAATCAGAGACAATGATAAACAGCAGTTTTGTGAGTTGCATGTCAGCACTCGTTGTTATATAGCTTCACGTTCATTTTGTTTCTTTGTTAGTTTGTTTAGTGTTTTTTCCTTCATTAAAAGAAGCATGTATGCTTATCACGCTGCGTCTCATCAATATGACGAACGTGACAAAATAACAGGACCAAGCAGCGTGTAAAGGAGGAGCAGACGTTTTGGACTGGGTGGGTGGTTCAGAGAGGTTAAGAAAAGAAGAATGTATTCCAATCACGCTGCGCCTTGCTCTCCTCGTTACGACGAACGTGCCAGACGGGGCTGTAGTGGAGCAGGTTGAGAGCTTCAAGTTCCTTGGCGTCCACACCAACAACAAACTAACATGGTCCAAGAACACCAAGACAGTCGTGACAAAATCTATTCCCCCTCAGGAGACTGAAAAGATTTGGCATGGGTCCTCAAATCCTCAAAAGGTTTTACAGCTGCACCATCGAGAGCATCCTGACGGGTTGCATCACTGCCTGGTATGGCAGCTGCTCGGTCTCCGACCGCAAGGCTCTACAGAGGGTAGTGCGTACGGCCCAGTACATCACTGGGGCCAAGCTTCCTGCCATCCAGGACCTCTATACCAGGCGGTGTCAGAGAAAGGCCCTAAAAATTGTCAAAGACTCCAGCCACCCAAGCCCACTGAAGTTGGTTAAGACACCAATCTGCAGTCAGGTTAATATTCTGGTTAGGACAACGAGCACGCAGATGAGCTTCTCTGAGGCGGTTTTTGACAGTTTGCGCAGAAATTCTTCGGTTGTGCAAACCCACAGTTTCATCAGCTGTCCGAGTGGCTGGTCTCAGATGATCCCGCAGGTGAAGAAGCCGGATGTAGAGGTCCTGAGCTGGTGTGTTTACACGTGATATGCAGTTTTGAGGCCGGTTGGACGTATTGCCAAATTCTCAAAAAGGAATTTGGAGGCGGCTTATGGCAGAGAAATGAACATTAAATTCTCTGGCAACAGCTCTGGTGGACATTCTTGTAGTCAAAGTGCCAGTTGTACGCTCCCTCAACTTGAGACATCCGTGGCATTGGGTTGTGTGACAAAACTGCACATGTTAGATGTTGTCCCCAGCACATGTTGTCCCCAGCACAAGTTGCACCTGTGTAATGATCATGCTGTTTAATCAGCTTCTTGATATGCCGTACCTGTCAGGTGGATGGATTATCTTGGCAAAGGAGAAATGCCCACTGAACAGGATGTAAACAAATTTGTCCACAGAATTTGAGAGAAATAAGATGTTTGTGTGTATGGAACATTGCTGGGATCTGTTATTTCAGCTCATGAAACATAAGACCAACACTTCACATGTTTATATAGTTACTCAGTATAATTCTTCCTCCCCTCCCTCTTCAACCCCCCCCCCAACTGTATAATTTTATTTAACCATTATGTAACTAGGCAAGTCAGTTAAAAACAATTTCTTATTTTCAATGACAGCCTAGGAACAGTGGGTTAACTGCCTTGTTTGGGGCAGAACGAAAAAAATGTACCTTGTCAGCTTGGTGATTCAATCTAGCAACTTTGCGGTTACTGGCCCAAAGCTCTAACCATGAGCCTACCTGCCGCCCGAATGAGCCTACATGTTAACTGTCTCTAACTTTTTCTCTCTCCCTTTCTCTCTCTCTGTCCTTGTCTGTCCACAGGAACCAACTGTCTAATGATCCTACATGTTAACTCGCTCTCTCTCTCTGTGTCCTTGTCTGTCCACCGGAACCAACTGTCTAATGATGATCCATTTAATTCCCATGTTATTTTATGACCCATCCTAGACTACTACATTACATTTGACCATTGGATGACTCATTGTTATCTTTTTAGAAGAGAGAGAGATAGAGAGAGACACAGAGAGATAGAGAGAGACACAGAGAGACGGGGAGAGACACAGAGAGATGGGGAGAGACACAGAGAGATGGAGAGAGACACAGAGAGATGGAGAGAGACATCCAGAATGGGTGAGAGAAATCCAAAATGGAGATGTATGGTTAAACCACTTCTCCAATATTTTTGGCTCTATAACAAATAATAAAGAGAAAAAACATATACATGATCAAATACAGATCTTAGAATCAACTATTAAAGACTACCAGAACCCACTGGATTCTCCAATTACCTTGAATGAGTTACAGGACAAAATAAAAACCATGGTATCCTCAATAAAATGATCAAACATACAGACAACAAATTCCAATTGGCTATACTAAAACTCTTTAACATCATCCTTAGCTCTGGCATCTTCCCCAATATTTGGAACCAAGAACTGATCACCACAATCCACAAAAGTGGAGACAAATTTGACCCCAATAACTAATAACTAATAAATATGCGTCAACAGTAACCTTGGGAAAATCCTCTGCATTATCATTAACAGCAGACTCGTACATTTCCTCAATGAAAAACAATGTACTGAGCAAATGTCAAATTGGCTTTTTACCAAATTACCGTAAAACAGATCATGTATTCACCCTGCACACCCTAATTGACAACCAAACAAACCAAAACAAAGGCAAAGTCTTCTCATGCTTTGTTGATTTCAAAAAAGCCTTCGACTCAATTTGGCATGAGGGTCTGCTATACAAATTGATGGAAAGTGGTGTTGGGGGTAAAACATACGACATTATAAAATCCATGTACACAAACAACAAGTGTGCGGTTAAAATTGGCAAAAAACACACACATTTCTTTACACAGGGTCATGGGGTGAGACAGGGATGCAGCTTAAGCCCCACCCTCTTCAACATATATATCAACGAATTGGCGCGGGCACTAGAAAAGTCTGCAGCACTCGACCTCACCCTACTAGAATCCGAAGTCAAATGTCTAATGTTTGCTGATGATCTGGTGCTTCTGTCACCAACCAAGGAGGGCCTACAGCAGCACCTAGATCTTCTGCACAGATTCTGTCAGACCTGGGCCCTGATAGTAAATCTCAGTAATGGTGTTCCAAAAAAGGTCCAGTCACCAGGACCACAAATACAAATTCCATCTAGACACTGTTGCCCTAGAGCACACAAAAAACTATACATACCTTGGCCTAAACATCAGCGCCATAGGTAACTTCCACAAAGCTGTGAACGATCTGAGAGACAAGGCAAGAAGGGCATTCTATGCCATCAAAAGGAACATAAATTTCAACATACCAATTAGGATTTGGCTAAAAATACTTGAATCAGTCATAGAGCCCATTATGGTTGTGAGGTCTGGGGTCCGCTCACCAACCAAGACTTCACAAAATGGGACGAACACCAAATTGAGACTCTGCATGCAGAATTCTGCAAAAATATCCTCAGTGTACAACATACAACACCAAATATTGCATGCAGAGCAGAATTAGGCCGATACCCACTAATTATCAAAATCCAGAAAAGAGACGTTAAATTCTGCAACCACCTAAAAGGAAGCGATTCCCAAACCTTCCATAACAAAGCCATCACCTACAGAGAGATGAACCTAGAGAAGAGTCCCCTAAGCAAGCTGGTCCTGGGGCTCTGTTCACAAACACAACACACCCCACAACACACCCCACAGAGCCCCAGGACAGCAGCACAATTAGACCCAACCAAATCATAAGAAAACAAAACGATAATTACTTGACACATTGGAAAGAATTAACAAAAAACAGAGCAAAATAGAATGCTATTTGGCCCTAAACAGTGAGTACACAGTGGCAGAATACCTGACCACTATGACTGACCCAAACTTAAGGAAAGCTTTGACTATGTACAGACTCAGTGAGCATAGCCTTGCTATTGAGAAAGGCTGCCGTAGGCAGACATGACTCTCAAGAGAAGACAGGCTATGTGCTCACTGCCCACAAAATGAGGTGGAAACTGAGCTGCACTTCCTAACCTCCTGCCCAATGTATGACCATATTAGAGAGACATATTTCCCTCAGATTACACAGATCCACAAAGAATTCAAAAACAAATCCAATTTTGAAAAACTCCCATATCTACTGGGTGAAATTCCACAGTGTGCCATCACAGCAGCAAGATTTGTGACCTGTTGCCACGAGAAAAGGGCAACCAGTGAAGAACAAACACCATTGTAAATACAACCCATATTTATGCTTATTTAGTTTATCTTGTGTCCTTTAACCATGTGTACATTGTTAAAACACTGTATATATATAATATGACATTTGTAATGTCTTTATTGTTTTGAAACTTCTGTATGTGTAATGTTTACTGTTAATTTGTATTGTTTATTTCACTTTTGTATATTATCTACCTCACTTGCTTTGGCAATGTTAACACATATTTACCATGCCAATAAAGCCCCTTGAATTGAATTGAGAGACACAGAGAGATGGGGAGAGACACAGAGAGATGGGGAGAGACAGAGAGGTGGAGAGAGACACAGAGATGGAGAGAGACAGAGAGATGGAGAGAGACACAGAGAGATAGAGAGAGACAGAGAGGTGGGGAGAGAAAGAGAGAGACATAGGGGGACAGAGAGAGACAGAGAGATGGAGAAAGACAGAGAGAGACATAGGGGACAGAGAGAGACAGAGAGATGGAGAGAGACAGAGATGTGGAGAGAGACACAGAGATGGAGAGAGACAGAGAGATGGAGAGAGACACAGAGAGATAGAGAGAGACAGAGAGGTGGGGAGAGAAAGAGAGAGACATAGGGGGACAGAGAGAGACAGAGAGATGGAGAAAGACAGAGAGAGACATAGGGGGACAGAGAGAGACAGAGAGATGGAGAAAGACAGAGAGACACACAGAGAGATGGAGAAAGACACAGAGAAATGAAGAAAGACAGAGAGATGGAGAGAGAGAGACACAGAGAGATGGAGAAAGACAGAGAGAGATGGAGAGAGAGAGAGATACACAGAGATGGAGAAAGACAGAGAAAGATGAGGAGAGAGAGAGACACAGAGAGACACAGAGAGACGGAGAAAGACAGAGAGAGATGGAGAGAGAGAGAGACACAGAGAGACACAGAGAGATGGAAAAATACAGAGAGAGATGGAGAGAGAGAGAGACACAGAGAGATGGAGAAAGACAGAGAGAGATGAGGAGAGAGAGAGAGACACAGAGAGACACAGAGAGATGGAGAAAGACAGAGAGAGATGAGGAGAGAGAGAGATGGAGAAAGACAGAGAGAGATGGAGAGAGACAGAGAGAGACATACAGGACAGTTACTTTTCATATTATTCTCCCTGGGTGGTTGAAGCCTCTTGTTAGATTCTGGTCTCCACGACAACAGCCTGCTGCTCCGAGGAACCACGGTTAGTGTTGGCATGGTAACCAACAATCTCCGTCCGCTCTGGAGTTTGGGCAGAAGATGGAATCATGAACACATGGATTTCAAGCTAACTTCATATATTACACAGCATTTATTTGCATTTTTTCAAAGATTATGCTGTATTTTCTTTACAACCACTGCAATTATAATGTAGTACTGTAGTTAGGAACAACACGTTCTAGTAAAGTGGCACATCAAATTATATGAACAAATATACAACCTATTTTGGCACACTTCATATATTAAATAGTATTTATTTCCTTACTTTTCCAAAGATTATCCTGTATCTCTTACAAGCAGAGCCGTTAGTTGGAAACGCTTTCTTGCAGTGGCTACAGTGATAGATAGGTAAATTACGTCAAACTGCCTAGTTGTGCTGTGTATTAGACTGTGTTCTATGCAATGGCAGTTGGCAGAGATTCTGCTGTAAATCATGTGGGAAGCCACATGCAGGAAGTGAGAGCTCAGATGTGTGGGTGTTGCAAGCTGCACATGGTGCAACAACAAGCTATCAGAAAGATCAAACTTTAAAAACAACACTTAAAAGGGTCTTTCAATCCTGTTTCAATTAACTCTTTCAAAAAAAACTCTAAATAATATTTGAATCGGGTGTGAATTCAAGTCCCAACTATCATATTAAAATTGACATCAAAATCTTTACCACACACCTCCTGCGTTATGACATTGTGGACATTGCGCAGTTTGGTTTTCGCCAGGCATAATCAAATTAAGTTTATTTCACATGCGCCGAATACAACAGATGTAGTAGACCTTACAGTGATATGCTTACTTACAAGCCCTCAACCAACAATGCAGTTCAAGAAATAGAGTTTTTATATTAAATATTTACTAAATAAACTAAAGTAAAAATGTAAATAAAAAGTAGCACAATAAAATAACAATAACAAGGCTGTATACAGGGCGTACTGGTACCGAGTCAACGTGAGAGGATACAGGTTAGTTAATAAGGTAATTTGTACATATAGGTAGGGGTGAAGTGACTATGCATAGATAATTAACAGCGAGTAGCAGCAGTGTACAAACATCTGGGAGGGTTGTCAATGTAAATAGTCCGGTGGCGATTTGATTAACTGTTCAGCAGTCTTATGGCTTAGGGGTAGATGCTGTTTAGAAGTTCCGGACAACTGTGTGAAGACGCTCTCTGTAGGCAATGTGAGTAAGACCTTTAAACAGGTCAACATTCACAAGGCCGCGGGGCCAGACTGATTTTATTACGTTTGCAATTGCAACAACTAATCTGCTCAGACCCCAACCAAGGAACATCAAAAGTCGTGCTATAAATTCACAGACAACACAAAGATTCCTTGATGTCCTTCCAGATTCCCTCTGTCTACCCAAGGACGCCAGAGGACAAAAATCAGTTAACTGTTCAAGTGTTTAGGTACTATATCTCTTGACACAATGATGAAAATAATCATGGCCTCTAAACCTTCAAGCTGCATACTGGACCCTATTCCAACTAAACTACTGAAAGAGCTGCTTCCTGTGCTTGGCCCTCCTATGTTGAACATAATAAACGGCTCTCTATCCACCGGATGTGTACCAAACTTACTAAAAGTGGCAGTAATAAAGCCTCTCTTGAAAAAGCCAAACCTTGACCCAGAAAATATACACATTTATCGGCCTATATCGAATCTTCCATTCCTCTCAAAATGTTTAGAAAAGGCTGTTGCGCAGCAACTCACTGCCTTCCTGAAGACAAACAATGTATACGAAATGCTTCAGTCTGGTTTTAGACCCCATCATAGCACTGAGACTGCACTTGTGAAGGTGGTAAATGACCTTTTAATGGCATCAGACCGAGGCTCTGCATCTGTCCTCGTGCTCCTAGACCTTAGTGATGCTTTTGATACAATCAATCACCACATTCTTTTGGAGAGATTGGAAACACAAATTGGTCTTCACGGACAAGTTCGGGCCTGGTTTAGATCTTATCTGTCGGAAAGATATCAGTTTGTCTCTGTGAATGGTTTGTCCTCTGACAAATCAACTGTAAATTTCTGTGTTCCTCAAGGTTCCGTTTTAGGACCACTATTGTTTTCAAAATATATTTTACCTCTTGGGGATGTCATTCGAAAACATAATGTTAACTTTCACAGCTATGTGGATGACACACAGCTGTACATTTCAATGAAACATGGTGAAGCCCCAAAATTGCCCTCGCTAGAAGCATGTGTTTCAGACATAAGGAAGTGGATGGCTGCAAACTTTCTACTTTTAAACTCGGACAAAACAGAGATGCTTGTTCTAGGTCCCAAGAAACAAAGAGATCTTCTGTTGAATCTGACAATTAATCTTAATGGTTGTACAGTCATCTCAAATAAAACTGTGAAGGACCTCGGCGTTACTCTGGACCCTGATCTCTCTTTTGAAGAACATATCAAGACCATTTCAAGGACAGCTTTTTTCCATTTACGTAACATTGCAAAATTCAGAAACTTTCTTTCCAAAAATGATGCAGAAAAATTAATCCATGCTTTTGTCACTTCTAGGTTAGACTACTGCAACGCTCTACTTTCCGGCTACCCGGATAAAGCACTAAATAAAATTCAGTTAGTGCTAAATACGGCTGCTAGAATCCTGACTAGAACCAACAAATTTGATCATATTACTCCAGTGCTAGCCTTCCTACACTGGCTTCCTGTCAAGGCAAGGGCTGATTTCAAGGTTTTACTGCTAACCTACAAAGCATTACATGGGCTTACCTAAACGTACGCTACGGTCACAAGACGCTGCCTCTAACCCTATTACAGGGGCTGAGTCATTGGCTTACTGGGGCTCTTTCATACCGTCCCTAGGAGGGGTGCGTCACTTGAGTGGGTTGACTCACTGATGTGATCTTCCTGTCTGGGTTGGCGCCCCCCCTTGGGTTGTGCTGTGGCGGAGATCTTTGTGGGCTATACTCGGCCTTGTCTCAGGATGGTAAGTTGGTGGTTGAAGATATCCCTCTAGTGGTGTGGGGGCTGTGCTTTGGCAAAGTGGGTGGGGTTATATCCTTCCTGTTTGGCCCAGTCCGGGGGTGTCCTCGGATGGGGCCACAGTGTCTCCTGACCCCTCCTGTCTCAGCCTCCAGTATTTATGCTGCAGTAGTTTATGTGTCGGGGGGCTAGGGTCAGTTTGTTATATCTGGAGTACTTCTCCTGTCCTATTCGGTGTCCTGTGTGAATTTAAGTGTGCTCTCTCTAATTCTCTCTTTCTCTCTTTCTTTCTCTCTCTCGGAGGACCTGAGCCCTAGGACCATGCCTCAGGACCACCTGACATGATGACTCCTTGCTGTCCCCAGTCCACCTGGCCGTGCTGCTGCTCCAGTTTCAACTGTTCTGCCTTATTATTATTGGACCATGCTGGTCATTTATGAACATTTGAACATCTTGGCCATGTTCTGTTATAATCTCCACCCGGCACAGCCAGAAGAGGACTGGCCACCCCACATAGCCTGGTTCCTCTCTAGGTTTCTTCCTAGGTTTTGGCCTTTCTAGGGAGTTTGTGCTTCTACACCTGCATTGCTTGCTGTTTGGGGTTTTAGGCTGGGTTTCTGTACAGCACTTTGAGATATCGGCTGATGTACGAAGGGCTATATAAATACATTTGATTTGATTTGATTTTGATTTGATTACCAGGATGTGTACTCTGACAAAATCTATTCCCCCTCATGATATTGAAAAGATTTGGCATGGGTCCTGAAATCCTCAAAAGGTTCTACAGCTGCAACATCGAGAGCATCCTGATCGGTTGCATCAGCGCCTGGTATGGCAACTGCTCGGCATTCGACTGCAAGGCCAAGTATATCACTGGGGCCAAGCTTCTAGCAATCCTGGACCTATATACTAGGCGGTGTCAGAGGAAGGCCCTAAACATTTTCAAAGACTCCAGCCACCCAAGTCATAGACTGTTCTCTCTGCTACCGCACGGGAAACAGTACCGGAGGGCCAAGTCTAGGTCCTAAAGGCTTCTAAACCGCTTCTACCCCCAAGACAGGTATTTAAATGGCCAACCAGACCATTTACATTGACCCCCTTTACACACTGACTGGCTCTGTCCACACTGACTGGCTCTGTCCACACTGACTGGCTCTATCCACACTGACTGGCTCTATCCACACTGACTGGCTCTATCCACACCTAATAATGTACGCTGGCACAAAACACACACACATGCATTATTGACACCACACATAGCGCACACACTCACACAGACACACCTTCACACTCTTCACACTCTTCCCACTCACTGCTACTACTCTGTTTATTATCTATCCTGACTCGTACCTCTGCACTGACTTGGTGCCGGTATTCCTTGTATTGTTATTTTATTGTTACTATTTTATTTTATTTATTTGCTAATTATTCAAACTTTTAAGCTCTGCATTGTTGGTTAGGGGCTCATAATTATAAATAACATTTCACTGTAAAGTCCACACCTCTTGTATTCAGTGCATGTGACAAATACATTTGATTTTGATTTGACAAAGTGAATAATGTTCGGTTTAAATGATCAATTTAAATGAGCATTCAGTCTAACGTTTGTAAACTACATAACTTTTGACCCATATACGTTTCTGGTAGCAATATATAGAGGGATTAGGAATAGTTCTCATTTGGGATGAAGATTATACTGAATGTTCTCACTTACCAGGCTCTCATTTTCACCACATGTATTTTATTTAACTAGACAAGTCAGTTAAGAACAAATACCTATTTTCAATGGCGGCCTAGGAAAAATGGTATTAACTGACTTGTTCAGGGGCAGAACAACAGATTTTTACCTTGTCAGCTCCGGGATTTGATCTAGCAACCTTTCGGATACTGGCACAACGCTCTAACCACTAGGCTACCTGCCGCCCCTACACTCTAACCACTAGGCTACCTGCTGGCCCTACACTCTAACCACTAGGCTACCTGCTGGCCCTACACTCTAACTACTAGGCTACCTGATGGCCCTACACTCTAACCACTAGGCTACCTGCCGCCCCTACACTCTAACCACTGGGCTACCTGCTGGCCCTACACTCTAACCACTAGGCTACCTGCCGCCCCTACACTCTAACCACTAGGCTACCTGCTGGACCTACACTCTAACCACTAGGCTACCTGCTGGCCCTACACTCTAACCACTAGGCTACCTGCCGGCCCTACACTCTAACCACTAGGCTACCTGCCGCCCCAACACTCTAACCACTAGGCTACCTGCTGGCCCTACACTCTAACCACTAGGCTACCTGCCGGCCCTACACTCTAACCACTAGGCTACCACTAAGCTACCTAACCACTAGGCTACCTGCCGCCCCTACACTCTAACCACTAGGCTACCTGCCGGCCCTACACTCTAACCACTAGGCTACCTGCCGCCCCTACACTCTAACCACTAGGCTACCTGCTGGCCCTACACTCTAACCACTAGGCTACCTGCCGGCCCTACACTCTAACCACTAGGCTACCTGCCGCCTCTACACTCTAACCACTAGGCTACCACTAGGCTACCTGCCGCCCCTACACTATAACCACTAGGCTACCTGCCTCTACACTCTAACCACTTTGCTAACACTATGCTACCTAACCACTAGGCTACCTGCCGCCCCTACACTCTAACCACTAGGCTACCTGCCGCCCTACACTCTAACCACTAGGATACCACTAGGCTACCTAACCACTAGGCTACCTGCTGCCCCTATACTCTAACCACTAGAATACCTGCCGCCCCTACACTCTAACCACTAGGCTACCTGCCGACCCTACACTCTAACCACTAGGCTACCTGCCGACCCTACACTCTAACCACTAGGTAACTGGCCATCGCTACACTCTAACCACTAGGCTACCACTAAGCTACCTAACCACTAGGCTACCTGCCGCCCCTACACTCTAACCACTAGGCTACCTGCCTCTACACTCTAACCACTAGGCTACCACTATGCTACCTAACCACTAGGCTACCTGCCGCCCCTACACTCTAACCACTAGGCTACCTGCCGCCCCTACACTCTAACCACTAGGCTACCTGCTGGCCCTACACTCTAACCACTAGGCTACCTGCCTCCTCTACACTCTAACCACTAGGCTACCTGCCGCCCCTACACTCTAACCACTAGGATACCTGCTGGCCCTACACTCTAACCACTAGGCTACCTGCCGCCCCTACACTCTAACCACTAGGCTACCTGCCGCCCCTACACTCTAACCACTAGGCTACCTGCCGGCCCTACACTCTAACCACTAGGCTACCACTAAGCTACCTAACCACTAGGCTACCTGCCGCCCCTACACTCTAACCACTAGGCTACCTGCCACCCCTACACTCTAACCACTAGGATACCACTAGGCTACCTGCCGCCCCTACACTCTAACCACTAGGCTACCTGCCGCCCCTACACTCTAACCACTAGGATACCACTAGGCTACCTAACCACTAGGCTACCTGCTGCCCCTATACTCTAACCACCAGGCTACCTGCCGCCTATACACTCTAACCACTACGCTACCACTAGGCTACCTAACCACTAGGCTACCTGCCGCCCCTACACTCTAACCACTAGGCTACCTGCCGCCCCTATACTCTAACCACTAGGCTACCTGCCGCACCTACACTCTAACCACTAGGCTACCTGCCGCCCCTACACTCTAACCACTAGGCTTTCTGCCGTCCCTACACTCTAACCACTAGGCTACCTGCCGCCCCTACACTCTAACCACCAGGCTACCTGCCGCCTATACACTCTAACCACTACGCTACCACTAGGCTACCTAACCACTAGGCTACCTGCCGCCCCTACACTCTAACCACTAGAATACCTGCCGCCCCTATACTCTAACCACTAGGCTACCTGCCGCACCTACACTCTAACCACTAGGCTACCTGCCGCCCCTACACTCTAACCACTAGGATACCACTAGGCTACCTAACCACTAGGCTACCTGCCGCCCCTACACTCTAACCACTAGGCTACCTGCCGACCCTACACTCTAACCACTAGGCTACCTGCCGACCCTACACTCTAACCACTAGGTAACTGGCCATCGCTACACTCTAACCACTAGGCTACCACTAAGCTACCTAACCACTAGGCTACCTGCCGCCCCTACACTCTAACCACTAGGCTACCTGCCTCTACACTCTAACCACTAGGCTACCACTATGCTACCTAACCACTAGGCTACCTGCTGCCCCTACACTCTAACCACTAGGCTACCTGCCGCCCCTACACTCTAACCACTAGGCTACCTGCTGGCCCTACACTCTAACCACTAGGCTACCTGCCTCCTCTACACTCTAACCACTAGGCTACCTGCCGCCCCTACACTCTAACCACTAGGATACCTGCTGGCCCTACACTCTAACCACTAGGCTACCTGCCGCCCCTACACTCTAACCACTAGGCTACCTGCCGCCCCTACACTCTAACCACTAGGCTACCTGCCGGCCCTACACTCTAACCACTAGGCTACCACTAAGCTACCTAACCACTAGGCTACCTGCCGCCCCTACACTCTAACCACTAGGCTACCTGCCACCCCTACACTCTAACCACTAGGATACCACTAGGCTACCTGCCGCCCCTACACTCTAACCACTAGGCTACCTGCCGCCCCTACACTCTAACCACTAGGATACCACTAGGCTACCTAACCACTAGGCTACCTGCTGCCCCTATACTCTAACCACCAGGCTACCTGCCGCCTATACACTCTAACCACTACGCTACCACTAGGCTACCTAACCACTAGGCTACCTGCCGCCCCTACACTCTAACCACTAGGCTACCTGCCGCCCCTATACTCTAACCACTAGGCTACCTGCCGCACCTACACTCTAACCACTAGGCTACCTGCCGCCCCTACACTCTAACCACTAGGCTTTCTGCCGTCCCTACACTCTAACCACTAGGCTACCTGCCGCCCCTACACTCTAACCACCAGGCTACCTGCCGACTATACACTCTAACCACTACGCTACCACTAGGCTACCTAACCACTAGGCTACCTGCCGCCCCTACACTCTAACCACTAGGCTACCTGCCGCCCCTATACTCTAACCACTAGGCTACCTGCCGCACCTACACTCTAACCACTAGGCTACCTGCCGCCCCTACACTCTAACCACTAGGATACCACTAGGCTACCTAACCACTAGGCTACCTGCCGCCCCTACACTCTAACCACTAGGCTACCTGCCGACCCTACACTCTAACCACTAGGCTACCTGCCGACCCTACACTCTAACCACTAGGTAACTGGCCATCGCTACACTCTAACCACTAGGCTACCACTAAGCTACCTAACCACTAGGCTACCTGCCGCCCCTACACTCTAACCACTAGGCTACCTGCCGCACCTACACTCTAACCACTAGGCTACCTGCCGCCCCTACACTCTAACCACTAGGATACCACTAGGCTACCTAACCACTAGGCTACCTGCTGCCCCTATACTCTAACCACTAGAATACCTGCCGCCCCTATACTCTAACCACTAGGCTACCTGCCGACCCTACACTCTAACCACTAGGCTACCTGCCGACCCTACACTCTAACCACTAGGCTACCTGCCGACCCTACACTCTAACCACTAGGCTACCTGCCGCCCCTACACTCTAACCACTAGGCTACCTGCCGCCCCTATACTCTAACCACTAGGCTACCTGCCGCACCTACACTCTAACCACTAGGCTACCTGCCGCCCCTACACTCTAACCACTAGGCTACCTGCCGCCCCTACACTCTAACCACTAGGCTACCTGCCGCCCCAACACTCTAACCACTAGGCTTTCTGCCGTCCCTACACTCTAACCACTAGGCTACCTGCCGCCCCTACACTCTAACCACCAGGCTACCTGCCGCCTATACACTCTAACCACTACGCTACCACTAGGCTACCTAACCACTAGGCTACCTGCCGCCCCTACACTCTAACCACTAGGCTACCTGACGCCCCTATACTCTAACCACTAGGCTACCTGCCGCACCTACACTCTAACCACTAGGCTACCTGCCACCCCTACACTCTAACCACTAGGTTACCTGCTGCCCCTACACTCTAACCACTAGGCTTTCTGCCGTCCCTACACTCTAACCACTAGGCTTTCTGCCACCCCTACACTCTAACCACTAGGTTACCTGCTGCCCCTACACTCTAACCACTAGGCTACCTGCCACCCCTACACTCTAACCACTAGGTTACCTGCTGCCCCTACACTCTAACCACTAGGCTTTCTGCCGTCCCTACACTCTAACCACTAGGCTACCACTAGGCTACCTAACCACTAGGCTACCTGCCGCCCCTAAACTCTAACCACTAGGCTTTCTGCCGTCCCTACACTCTAACCACAAGGCTACCTGCCGCACCTACACTCTAACCACTAGGCTATCTGCCGTCCCTACACTCTAACCGCTAGGCTACATGCCGCCTCAACACTCTAACCGCTAGGCTACCTGCCGTCCCTACACTCTAACCGCTAGGCTACATGCCGCCTCTACACTCTAACCACTAGACTAGAGTGTAGGCGAGGCATGCGATTAGCATATAATGTAGCCGTAGTGATTCTATACGGTATAGATCATTAGTCAATAATGTAGTAATCAGACTACACACATCAGTAATATAGCTATCTAATCAGACTAATCAGACACTTCAACACCTGCATTGCTTGCTGTTTGTGGTTTTAGGCTGGGTTTCTGTACAGCACTTTGAGATATCAGGTGATGTACGAAGGGCTATATAAATAAATTTGATTTGACGTCTTATATATAGGTGTGTCCCCCTGCAGGACGTTTGAGCTAACGTAGGCTAATGTGATTAGCATGCGGTTGTCAGTAACAAGAACATTTCCCAGGACATAGACATATCTGATATTGGCAGAAAGCTTAAGTTCTTGTTAATCTAAATGCACTGTCCAATTTAAAGTAGCTATTACAGTGAAATAATACCATGCTATTGTTTGAGGAGGGTGCAGTTTTGAACATGAAAACTTATTAATAAACAAATAAGGCACATTTTGGCAGTCTTGATACTACATTTTTAACAGAAATTCAATGGCTCATTGGAGCAGTCTAAAACTTTGCACATACACTGCTGCCATCTAGTGGCCAAATTCTAAATGGCACCGGGGCTGGACAAATATATTATGGCCATTCTCCTGCATTTCAAAGATGATACTTTTAATTTTTTTACTATTAAACCCTGTAATAACACCTACAACCCTGTACATGTGACTATTAAACACTGTAATAACACCTGCAACCCTGTACATGTGACTATTAAACACTGTAATAACACCTGCTACCCTGTACATGTGACTATTAAACACTGTAATAACACCTGTAACCCTGTACATGTGACTATTAAACACTGTAATAACACCTACAACCCTGTACATGTGACTATTAAACACTGTAATAACACCTGTAACCCTGTACATGTGACTATTAAACACTGTAATAACACCTGTAACCCTGTACATGTGACTATTAAACACTGTAATAACACCTACAACCCTGTACATGTGACTATTAAACACTGTAATAACACCTGTAACCCTGTACATGTGACTATTAAACACTGTAATAACACCTGCAACCCTGTACATGTGACTATTAAACACTGTAATAACACCTGTAACCCTGTACATGTGACTATTAAACACTGTACCCTGTAATAACACCTGTAACCCTGTACATGTGACTATTAAACACTGTAATAACACCTACAACCCTCTACATGTGACTATTAAACACTGTAATAACACCTGTAACCCTGTACATGTGACTATTAAACACTGTAATAACACCTACAACCCTCTACATGTGACTATTAAACACTGTAATAACACCTACAACCCTCTACATGTGACTATTAAACACTGTAATAACACCTACAACCCTCTACATGTGACTATTAAACACTGTACCCTGTAATAACACCTGTAACCCTGTACATGTGACTATTAAACACTGTAATAACACCTACAACCCTCTACATGTGACTATTAAACACTGTAATAACACCTGTAACCCTGTACATGTGACTATTAAACACTGTAATAACACCTGTAACCCTGTACATGTGACTATTAAACGCTGTAATAACACCTGCAACCCTGTACATGTGACTATTAAACACTGTACCCTGTAATAACACTTGTGACCCTGTACATGTGACTATTAAACACTGTAATAACACCTGTAACCCTGTACATGTGACTATTAAACACTGTACCCTGTAATAACACCTGTAACCCTGTACATGTGACTATTAAACACTGTAATAACACCTGCAACCCTGTACTTGTGACTATTAAACACTGTAATAACACCTGTAACCCTGTACATGTGACTATTAAACACTGTAATAACACCTGCAACCCTGTACATGTGACTATTAAACACTGTACCCTGTAATAACACCTACAACCCTGTACATGTGACTATTAAACACTGTAATAACACCTGCAACCCTGTACATGTGACTATTAAACACTGTATCCTGTAATAACACCTGTAACCCTGTACATGTGACTATTAAACACTGTACCCTGTAATAACACCTGCAACCCTGTACATGTGACTATTAAACACTGTAATAACACCTGCAACCCTGTACATGTGACTATTAAACACTGTAATAACACCTGTAACCCTGTACATGTGACTATTAAACACTGTAATAACACCTGCAACCCTGTACATGTGACTATTAAACACTGTACCCTGTAATAACACCTGTAACCCTGTACATGTGACTATTAAACACTGTAATAACACCTGCAACCCTGTACATGTGACTATTAAACACTGTAATAACACCTGCAACCCTGTACATGTGACTATTAAACACTGTAATAACACCTGCAACCCTGTACATGTGACTATTAAACACTGTAATAACACCTGCAACCCTGTACATGTGACTATTAAACACTGTATCCTGTAATAACACCTGTAACCCTGTACATGTGACTATTAAACACTGTACCCTGTAATAACACCTGTAACCCTGTACATGTGACTATTAAACACTGTAATAACACCTGCAACCCTGTACATGTGACTATTAAACACTGTAATAAGACCTGCAACCCTGTACATGTGACTATTAAACACTGTATCCTGTAATAACACCTGTAACCCTGTACATGTGACTATTAAACACTGTACCCTGTAATAACACCTGTAACCCTGTACATGTGACTATTAAACACTGTAATAACACCTGCAACCCTGTACATGTGACTATTAAACACTGTAATAACACCTGTAACCCTGTACATGTGATTATAAAACACTGTAATAACACCTGCATCCCTGTACATGTGACTATTAAACACTGTAATAAGACCTGCAACCCTGTACATGTGACTATTAAACACTATATCCTGTAATAACACCTGTAACCCTGTACATGTGACTATTAAACACTGTACCCTGTAATAACACCTGTAACCCTGTACATGTGACTATTAAACACTGTAATAACACCTGTAACCCTGTACATGTGACTATAAAACACTGTAATAACACCTGCATCCCTGTACATGTGACTATTAACCACTATAATAACACCGATAGGCTAAAATACAGGCAGGGAATAGGGAATAGGCATCATTAGTTAGGCAAGCAAAAACTATTATACACGGGAGGATCAAATTACATGCAAACCAGCGCTCTGAATAGACGTGTGTCACAAAACAAACACTACCTCACAGTGATGGAATGCAAAGAACTGAACTAAATAGTGTGTGATAATGACATACAGGTGTGTGAACAGGTGATTAGAATTCAGGTGATTGGGATCTATGTGTTTGAGAGTGTGAGCTGGAAAGTGGGCTGGAGAGTGAGCTGCGTTCAGGGGATCTATGTGTTTGAGAGTGTGTTGGAAGCACACAGGTAGGTTATGAATTGTATCGCCGAAGCTGTAACTTTGCCAAAGTTTTTTCTGTGTCATAACCGAAGGTTGCATGCCACATTTTTGCCGAACCCGAACATAGACAAAGTTTAATTGAAGATTGAGACCTCATATCACCAAGTCAACAATAGGCTACTATTTCCTGTCTCTTTCCAAAGAGATATCCAGGATTGTAACATACTCTGTTTCACGGAAACATGGCTAGCTGGGGACATGCTGTCGGAGTCAGTACAGACAACGGGATTTTCAGTGCATCGTGCCGACAGGAATAAACATCTCTCTGGTAAGATGAAGGATAGGGGTGTATGTTTCATGATTAATGACTCATGGTGTAATTGTAAAAACATATAAGAACTCAAGTCCTTTTGTTCACCTGACCTAGAATTCCTCACAATCAAATGCCGACCGTATTATCTCCCAAGAGACCTCTCCTTGGTTGTCGTCACAGCTGTGTATATCCCCCTGCAAGCGGATACTAAGACGGCCATCAAGGAACTTCACAGGACTTTATGCAAACTGGAAACAATATATCCTGAGGCTGCATTTATTGTAGCTGGAGATTTTAACTAAGCTCATTTGAGAATAAGGTTACCTAAATTCTATCAGCATACTGATTGCAGTACACGAGCGAGTAACACACTCGACCATTGCTACTCTAACTTCCGCAATACATACAAGGCCCTCCCCCGCCTTCCTTTTGGCAACTCCAACTATGACTCCATCTTGTTGCTCCCCTCCTACAGGCAAAAACAAAAACAGGAAGCGCCTGTGCTTAGGTCTATCCAACGCTGGTCTGACCAATCGGATTCCACGCTTCAAGATTGTTTTGATCACGTGGACTGGGATATGTTCCGGGTAGCCTCAGAGAATTACATTGACGTATACGCTGTCTCGGGGAGCAAGTTTACAAGGAAGTGTATAGGAGATGTTATACCCACTGTGACTATTAAAACCTTCCCTAACCAGAAACCATGGATTGAAACTGAAAGCACGTACCACCGCATTTAATCATGGCAAGGCAACTGGAAACATGACCGAATACAAACAGTGTAGTTATTCCTTCCGTAAGTCAATCAAACAGGGAAAACGTCATGTACAGAGACAAAGTGGAGTCGCAATTCAACAGCTCAGACACAAGACGTATGTGGCAGGGGATACAGGCAATCACGGATTACAAAAAGAAAACCAGCCCCGTCGCGGACATCGTCGTCTTGCTCCCAGACAAATGTAACAACTTCTTCGCTTTGAGGACAATACAGTGCCACTGACATGGCCCGCTAACAAAGACTGTGGTCTGTCCTTCTTCGTGGCAGATGTGAGTAAAACATTTAAACGTGTTAACCGTCTCAAGGCTGCTGGCCCAGACAGCATCCCCAGCCGCGTCCTCAGAGCATACACAGACCAGCTGGCTGGTGTGTTTACGAACATATTCAATCAATCCCTATCCCAGTCTGTCCCCACTTGCTTCAACATGTCCACCATTGTTCCTGTTCCCAAGAAGGCAAAGGTAACTTAACTAATTGACTACGGCCACGTAGCACTCACTTCTGTCATCATGAAGTGCTTTGAGAGACTAGAGACCCTAAACCCACTCCAATTTGCTTACCACCCCAATAGGTCCACAGACAATGCAATCGCAATCACACTGCCCTAACCCATCTGGACAAAAGGAATACCTATGAAAGAATGCTGTTCATTGACTACAGCTCAGCATTCAACACCATAGTACCCTCCAAACTCATCATTAAGCTTGAGTCCCTGGGTCTCGACCCCACCTTGGGCAACTGGATCTTGGAATTGCTGACGGGCCGCCCCCAGGTGGTGAAGGTAGGAAACAGCATCTCCACTCCGCTGATCCTCAACACTGGGGTCCCACAAGTTCCTCTGCGTACATATCACAGACAAACTGAAATGGTCCACTCACACAGACAGTGTGGTTAAGAAAGCGCAAGAGTATTTAACCTCAGGAGGCTGAATACATTTTGCTTGGCTCCTAAAATCCCCACTAACTTTTACAGATGCATAATCTAGAGCATCCTGTGGGGCTGTATCCCCACCTGGTACGGCAACTGCACCACCCACAACCGCAGGGCTCTCCAGAGGGTGGTGCGGTCTGCACAACCAGGAATGAATTTTGGCCCATTCCTCCTGACAGAGCTGGTGTAACTGAGTCAGGTTTGTAGGCCTCCTTGCTCTCACACGCTTTTTCAGTTCTGCCCAAAAATGTTCTATAGGATTGAGGCCAGGGCTTTGTGATGGCCACTCCAATACCTTGACATTGTTGTCTTTAAGAAATGTTGCCACAACTTTGGAAGTATGCTTGGGGTCATTGTCCACTTGGAAGACCCATTTGCGACCAAGCTTTAACTTCCTGACTGATGTCTTGAGATGTTGCTTCAATATATCCACATAATTTTCCTGCCTCATGATGCCACTGTTTTGTGAAGTGCACCAGTCCCTTCTGCAGAAAAGCATAACAGTATACCTTCCGTTCCCTCGCACCGACCCGGGCTCGAACCAGCTGTGCTTCTGTTGGGGGGGCTTTTGTAAACGATGTGAAATGGCTAGCTACTTAGCGGTGGTGCGCGCTAATAGTGTTTCAATCGGTGATGTCACTTGCTCTGAGACCTTGAAGTAGTTGTTAAACAACAGCCACCCTGGAAGCATCGTGACGTCACCGATTGAAACGCTATTAGCGTGCACCACCGCTAACTAGCTAGCCATTTCACATCGGTTACACTCACCCCCCTTTTGACCTCCTCCTTTTCCACAGCAACCAGTGATCCGGGTCAACAGCATCAATGTAACAGTATAACTTCTGTCCCTCTCCTTGCCGTACTATTGTTTGTACAGATGAACATGGTTCCTTCAGGCGTTTGGAAATTGCTCCCAAGGATGAACCAGACTTGTGGAGGTCTACAATTTTTTCTGAGGTATTTTGATTTTCCCATGAGTTGACTGTGCCTTTAAACAGCTTGGAAAATTCCATAAAATTATGTCATGGCTTTAGAAGCATCTGATATGCTAATTGACATAATTTGAGTCAATTGGAGGTGTACCTGTGAATGTTTTTCAAGGCCTACCTTCAAACTCAGTGCCTCTGACATAATTTTATGGAATTTTCCAAGCTGTTTAAAGGCACAGTCAACTTAGTGTACGTAAACTTCTGACCCACTGGAATTGTGATACAGTGAATTATAAATTAAATAATCTGTCTGTAAACATTTTGGGGAAATATTACTTGTGTCATGCACAAAGTAGATGTCCAAACCAACTTGCCAAAACTATAGTTTGTTATTAACAAGAAATATGTGGAGTGGTTGAAAAACGAGATTTAATGACTCCAACCTAAGTGTATGTAAACTTCTGACTTCAAACTGTAGATGCATTTACATACACACATACATGTAAGAGATAAACACTGACGCTTTGTACATTATCTGGAAATAATGGACGACTTTGTACTTGGTGCCGTGTTTATTAGTTCAAGATAATGTACAGAACGGAGGGGTTTATCCAACTTATACCACCTTTTCCAAAGAAAACAATCACACATTTTTACCAGTAAATGTGTATACTATTTCATCATTCCACTATACCTCGTTGTTAGTTGTATCGGTTAAGTTGCTAGAGAAGTGGACTTGTTGTTCATTCTATTTATTTGATTGCTAGGCAGGCTGGCAATGTTCTGATCCCTTGCTAGATATCTAGTCAACTATGGCTAACATAGTCGTGTCAACTCTGCATATTGATTTTATTCTAAGTAGCTGCAGTTGCATTTGATTGAGCTGTTTTCTAGTGACATTTATTTGGATACATCCATGCTACTGTACACAGATGTTGCCTGTGGAGGGATGACACCCACACAAAGTCAATTCCATCTATTTAAGTAAAAGTTTTAAAATAAGAATGTATTTTTTATGTTTATGTTCATTCATAGTTCAGTTGATAGCTGCAATATTACTACCTACATTTAATAAAATATGACTTCTTGCATGTAATATAAATATTACTACTTACATTTAATAAAATATTACTACTTGCATGTAATATAAATATTACTACTTACATTTAATATAAATATTACTACTTACATGTAATAAAATATTACTTCTTGCATGTAATATAAATATTACTTCTTACATGTAATATAAATATTACTTCTTACATGTAATATAAATATTACTACTTACATTTAATAAAATATTACTTCTTGCATGTAATATAAATATTACTACTTACATTTAATATAAATATTACTACTTACATTTAATATAAATATTACTACTTACATTTAATAAAATATTACTTCTTGCATGTAATATAAATATTACTACTTGCATTTAATATAAATATTACTACTTACATTTAATATAAATATTACTACTTACATTTAATATAAATATTACTACTTACATTTAATATAAATATTACTACTTACATTTAATATAAATATTACTACTTACATTTAATATAAATATTTTTTTAGTGGTAGAATCGAGTGAATTTAGGCCATTGCTGGGCCAATTCTGTCTCCGTTCAGGCTGCCAGATCGGGCCTAGTCTGTACCGTCATTCATTTCGGACTCGGGCCGGATCCGGCTGCCAGACCCAGGCCAGCAGATTTAGATCTGGCATGCCGGAATCAGGCCAAATGTGGGCCAGACATTCGTGTTACCTGGGGAAGCTCGGGAACAAATGGTGCTTTCAAGACAACTGGGAACTCTGAAAGAAACCTGAGGTCAAATCATGACGTCAGTGAACTTCAGGTGGAAAGTCGGTGCGCTAGAAAGATGCCAGAGTTTCTGACTTGGAACTCCAAGTTGGATGACAGTTCAAAACTATTTTTCCCAGTTGGAGATGGCTGATGAATGGCTGATGTTTTTTTGTTTTTTTGCCAGTTGTTTGGAGCACAGCAAAAACAGAAATAAGAATGAATACAAAGGCCATCTCCATTCAAGTCAGTGATGGCATAATGGGTGGACTGGCAGCCATTTTGAGTGTACCCATGCCAGAAAGTAAAAGCAGGAAATGCACTCTTCAATCTGTGCTGTGTGATTTGTTGAGTTAACACAATTGATATTAAATAAAGCAAAAATGTAATTGCATGAGCCATCAGTTAGCATCCTTTGAATGAACATTTTACATTACCAGGTAAATCCAACATCAGTTGAGAGAACATTCCAAACCATACCATGGAAATGATTGCGACACATTACCAGGCAGCCATTTTGAGTGTACCCGTTTGTTTACCAGCCAAGGTAAGAGCTTCTAAGTGCGTTCTATTCATTGTCAATTCTATGGTCAAAACCCACGCCCCGTTACGTACCGACGCAAAGATGTGATACGTGATGCAAGTGACGCAGTTACGCAGCGCATGCTTTGTAACCCCAAGCGTCCCTTGAACCAAGGCAAAGGTATTTTTGCAACATTTGAAAGGTTTTATGTATGTAGCTAACGTTTCTTTAAGTTTGATACATTTTCTTGATATTCTTGTTGTGTTATACATGATCGCAACCAATTAAACCAAGTTTTTAACCCGTTTGGTGCAGTCGTTGCTTGCACAATGTTGGGCTAGCTAGCTAGCAGTAGATAAGTTCAATCAATGCATTTTCATTTAACGTTATTTGATTTTACTTCCCTAAACTCGGTTGGTTATTATTGCAAACATAAGGTGCTTGTTAACAGTTTGTACGGTCTACGATTTATGTTTGTAATGTGAATGTTACGAATGGTTTTGTCGTAGCTAGCTACAGCAGCTATCTTGCATTGTAGGTCCCGTTGGTATGCTAACGTTAGTTACTTAACCAGCCAGTGGGCTTCCATACTATTCGCATGATAGTTTAGCTTTCTTTGCTAGCTAGTTGAAGTTATAGAAATTAAAAGTCCATAATAAAATAGTTTTTGATTTGTAGTAAATAATGATGACCATGTTTTGATCGATTTCAGCCAAGTTCGTTGAAGAAGCCTGAGCGGAGATGTACCGTCCCAAACCGACGCTGCGGGACCGACAGCACCTGTACCGGCTGATCATCAGCCAGTTGCTGTATGACGGTTACACCAACATCGCCAACAACCTCATCACGGAGGTGAAGCCACAGAGCGTCGTGTCGCCCTCTGAGAACCTCATGCAGCTGGCCAAGATAGGTGAGTGGGTAGTGGACTAGCTCGTAGGAGAATACTAACTACATGTCTGCAGTGTGGTTGTTTTGGAACTATACTGCTCCACTGTTTCATCCATCCCGTCCTCCCAAGACATAGCGAATGGCGACAGTGTAGTTTGCTGGCTAAATGTCTGTAGTGTTGTCACTGTTTTAATCAACTGTATTGCTCCATTCACCCGCGGGCAAGGAGAATGATGACTGCGGTGCACAAGATAGCTCAATGTCTGCAGTTTGATCGGTTGTAAAACTGTATCTCTCCATCCAACCTCCTCTCTCCAGGCATGGAGAATGATGACAGTGCGGTGCAGTATGCCATCGGGCGGTCTGACACAGTGGCACCAGGCGTTGGCATCGACCTGGAGTTTGACGCTGACGTCCAGTCCATGTCCCCCGAGGCGTCTGAGTACGAGACTTGTTACGTGACGTCTCATAAGGGTCCCTGTCGCGTGGCCACCTACAGCCGGGACGGGCAGCTCATTGCTACGGGCTCTGCAGACGCCTCCATCAAAGTCCTGGACACAGAACGTATGCTGGCCAAGAGTGCCATGCCCATAGAGGTGAGACAGAGGGATGACATTGTAGCTTATTCCCTGTGTAGTGCACTACTTTTGACCAGAGCCTTGGTTGTATTCACTAGTAACTAAACAGAAGTGATCGAGGATGAAACCGAGAGGGTAGTGTTGTCGCGATACCAGGTTGAGTATCACAATACTCAATACCAGGTTGAGTATCACAATACGCGATGCCAGGTTGAGTATCACAATACGCGATGCCAGGTTGAGTATCACAATACGCGATGCCAGGTTGAGTATCACAATACGCGATGCCAGGTTGAGTATCACAATACGCGATACCAGGTTGAGTATCACAATACGCGATGCCAGGTTGAGTATCACAATACGCGATACCAGGTTGAGTATCACAATACGCGATGCCAGGTTGAGTATCACAATACGCGATACCAGGTTGAGTATCACAATACGCGATGCCAGGTTGAGTATCACAATACGCGATGCCAGGTTGAGTATCACAATACGCGATGCCAGGTTGAGTATCACAATACGCGATGCCAGGTTGAGTATCACAATACGCGATGCCAGGTTGAGTATCACAATACGCGATGCCAGGTTGAGTATCACAATACGCGATGCCAGGTTGAGTATCACAATACGCGATGCCAGGTTGAGTATCACAATACGCGATGCCAGGTTGAGTATCACAATACGCGATGCCAGGTTGAGTATCACAATACGCGATTCCACAAAAAAAGGCCTATTAGCCAAAGTCACAGAATGGCACTTGATCCAGACAGAAACTCAGCTACTGCTCTGATCAATCAGTGGCCATCTTTTGACTTCAATATCATTACATTTGTAAGAAAAACATTTTAGACAGCCATGTATGCATTAGTTGAATCAATTATACAATCAATTTGATTTTGTTTTTACCAATCTAACCACAAAACAAGAATGGTAATAATTTATTTGAATGGTAAATCTGAGAACATATAATGAAATCAGCATATATTGCCTTATGGTTTCATATCACAAACGGTGTACTAGGGTGGTGAATTCAGCTGTCAACTAGCAAGGAAAGTTAGCCTACATTTAAATCTGGGAGATAGTGGTATGGTCTTGAATTGTAAAGTGTTGTAGTCTGTATGGACATTGTTTTGCGAACAGTTTGAACATCTTTACCTGCCGTGTTACATTATTCAAGTAGGTTAACTTGTGTGCAACATGAGTGGGGAGATAATGCAGCCAGACAGATGGTGATGAATGAGCAAGTGGAGCAGGCTCTGCACTTCGTTTTATAAAGGGGCTGCTCTGATAGACTTGAGCCTCTCGAGACATTTGACAGACCGAATGTAACAAATTCTAGCACCGAAACTTTTGTTTCTTGTATCACGGGAGGGTACAGAAGTTTTGGTATACCATGCAACACTATGATAGAGACCTACCTGTATTTGTCTACTAAGAACGGTGTGCTGTAATAAGACCTAGGTGATCAGAACATTAATGTTCCTGTGTGTTCTAGGTGATGATGAATGAGACAGCCCAGCAGAACATGGAGAACCACCCTGTGATCAGAACACTGTACGACCACGTGGATGAGGTCACGTGTCTGGCATTCCACCCCACGGAACAGATCCTGGCGTCTGGGTCACGTGACTACACCCTCAAACTGTTTGACTACTCCAAGCCCTCTGCCAAGAGAGCCTTCAAACATGTACAGGTAACAACAGAGGTGGGGCCTTTAGACGGGTAGCAACAGAGGTGGGGCCTTCAAACATGTACAGGTAACAACAGAGGTGGGGGCCTTTAGACGGGTAGCAACAGAGGTGGGGGCCTTTAGACGGGTAGCAACAGAGGTGGGGGCCTTTAGACGGGTAGCAACAGAGGTGGGGGCCTTTAGACGGGTAGCAACAGAGGTGGGGGCCTTTAGACGGGTAGCAACAGAGGTGGGGGCCTTTAGACGGGTAGCAACAGAGGTGGGGGCCTTTAGACGGGTAGCAACAGGGGTGGGGCCTTTAGACGGGTACGGGTAACAACAGGGGTGTGGTCTTTAGACGGGTACGGGTAACAACGTTCTCCTCTCAGATTGTCTGTTTATGTAGACAGTAATGGGAGCTGGGGGGTGTAGATGTCGATGGGGAGCTGGGGGGGTGTGCAGAACCTGTAGAAAACAGGAAGTTACATTTGATGTGTTGTGTTGAGTAGAGATATCAGGGGTTTGGGCAGAACCTGTAGAAAACAGGAAGTTACATTTGATGTGTTGTGTTGAGTAGAGATATCAGGGGTTTGGGCAGAACTTGTAGAAAACAGGAAGTTACATTTGATGTGTTGTGTTGAGTAGAGATATCAGGGGTTTGGGCAGAACCTGTAGAAAACAGGAAGTTACATTTGATGTGTTGTGTTGAGTAGAGATATCAGGGGTTTGGGCAGAACCTGTAGAAAACAGGAAGTTACATTTGATGTGTTGTGTTGAGTAGAGATATCAGGGGTTTGGGCAGAACCTGTAGAAAACAGGAAGTTACATTTGATGTGTTGTGTTGAGTAGAGATATCAGGGGTTTGGGCAGAACCTATAGAAAACGGGAACAGGCTTGCTGGCCTGGCGGGGCAAACCTGTGGTATCATATTACTACTTGGTGAGAATTTGCTTTTTATCACATAGTTAGTAAAATGTTGCTGTTGTGACAACTCTGCTCTGAAAATAATGTAATTGTCACCTTTTTGAGCCCAGCAGTTAGCAACCCTGGATTAGATATACTAACAGTAGTGTGTCTCTGTGTCTGCTCCCCACAGGAAGCAGAGATGCTGCGTGCCATCTCCTTCCACCCGTCAGGTGACTTCCTTTTGGTGGGGACACAGCACCCGACCCTCCGCCTCTACGACGTTAACACCTTCCAATGCTTCGTCTCCTGCAACCCTCTAGACCAGCATACTGACACCATCAGTGGAGTCAACTACAACCCTAATGCTAACAGGTAACCCCTGACCTCTAACCCTCTAGATCAGGTATTCCCAAACTGGGTGCAATGCTGTTGTGGGTACGCCAAATAAAATGTGATTCACTTTTATATATATATATATATATATATATATATATCTTTTAAAATTATTTTTCTTCACGTGTTCAAAAAGTCCATTGATATTTTCCAACAGGGCTATACATCTGGGTGAGGTTTTTTTCTTGCCTGAGTAATTTTGTTTCACTGCCAAAAAAACAATTAAACCATCTAGTGTTCAGCGTGTTCAACAACACAATGTCAAATACAGGTAACTTAGTCAAATAATTAACATCCAATCACATTAACCGTTACTCATCCAATCACATTAACCGTTACTCATCCAATCACATTAACCGTTACTCATCCAATCACATTAACCGTTACTCATCCAATCACATTAACCGTTACTCATCCAATCACATTAACCGTTACTCATCCAATCACATTAACCGTTACTCTCTCACGGTAAACCTTCACTCTTGCACAGACATTTAGAAACGAAACATGACAACTTGAAAAACAAGCCACGGGAGTTTTTCGGGTGTGAATAAGTATGATTTCCGAGTAGTAAGACATGTATAAAAGCAACAGATACCATTAATAATAAGAAGGGGTGAGAAGCATCTTAATGGCTAAGACAGGCAAGACCCATACTATTGTGGAGGACTTAATTTTTCCTGCTGCTGAGGATATAGCTGTGACAATGCTTGGGGAAAAGGCCCAAATAAACTATACAGACAATGTCTTCATCAAACAACGCTATTTCATGACGCATCAGTGACATGGCAGGAGATGTTTGAAACAATTACTGCTTCGCATACAAGCCAGCAAATTTTATGCGTTACAGCTGGATGAGTCAACAGACGTGGCGGGCCTGACACAGCTCCTTGTGTACGTCTGTTACGTTTATGGGTGGTCAATTAAGGAAGACATTCTCTTCTGGAAACCAGGACAACAAGCGAGGATATTTTTAAAAAAAAGTATTGGACAGCTTTGTGACATCAAATGGACTTTGGTGGTCAAGATGTGTTGGTATCTGTACTGATGGTGCAAAAGCCATGACAGTGAGATATAGTGGAGTGGTAACGCACGTGCAAGCAGTTGCTCCCGACCCCACTTGGGTAGACTGCAGCATCCACCCAGAGCATCCACCGGGAGGCTCTTGGGTCACTGCAGCATCCACCGGGAGGCTCTTGGGTCACTGCAGCATCCACCGGGAGGCTCTTGGGTCACTGCAGCATCCACCGGGAGGCTCTTGGGTACACTGCAGCATCCACCGAGAGGCTCTTGCTGCCAAGGAAATGCCTGACAGCTTGAAAGACGTTTTGGACACTACAGTGAAAATGGTTAACTTTGTTAAAGCAAGGCCCCTGAACCATCGTGTATTTTCTGCACTATGCAATGATATGGGCAGCATACAGAAGTGCGCTGGTTATCAAGGGGCAAAGTATTGACAAGTATTTTAATTGAGAGACAAGCTTAAAGTTTTCTTAACTGCGCTGTTTGACTTCAAACCTATCATCTCCCGAGATGAGGCTCGTGTGACCGAAGTGAAATGGCTAGCAAGTTAGCGCACGCTAATTGTCGTTGTTGCTGGTTCGAGCCCAGGGAGGAGCGAGGAGGGGGACGGAAGCTATACTGTTACACTGGCAATACTAAAGTGCCTATAAGAACATCCAATAGTCAAAGGTTAATGAAATACAAATGGTATAGAGAGAAATAGTCCTATAATTCCTATAATAACTACAACCTAAAACTTTTTAACTGGTAATATTGAAGACTCATGTTAAAAGGAACCACCAGCTTTCATATGTTCTTGAGCAAGGAACTGAAACGTTAGCTTTCTCACTTGGCACATATTGCACTTTTACTTCTCCAACACTTTGTTTTTGCATTATTTAAACCAAATTGAACATGTTTCATTATTTATTTGAGGCTAAATTGATTTTATTGATGTATTATATTAAGTTAAAATAAGTGTTCATTCAGTATTGTTGTTATTATTACAAAGAAATAAATAAAATCGGCCGATTTTAATCGGTATCGGCGTTGAAAAATCTTAATCAGTCGACCTCTAGTCCACATACTTGTGGTCATGTAGTGTATCTTTTGATTTCTAAGACATTCTAAGGTTTGCATTATTCACAACTAAAGTTACCATGTAAGTCTAAATCTAGCATTTAGGACCACTTTTACGCTCAACGTAGCCACTTCATATGAGCACTCGCTCCAAGAATGGGGAAAAATATCCTTTCTATTTTATTCAGCTAAGTTTAATTTTCTCATTCTATAAAATAATGGCAATGACTTATAAGCATATCTTGTCTGCTAAATGAACAAGTCTACAGCCTATGACATGGAGCACACCCAGATAACATACAGTATCTAGTCTGATAAATGAACAAGCCTATAGCCAGATAACATACAGTATCTAGTCTGATAAATGAACAAGTCTATAGCCAGATAACATACAGTATCTAGTCTGATAAATGAACAAGCCTATAGCCAGATAACATACAGTATCTAGTCTGATAAATGAACAAGTCTACAGTCTATAGCCAGATAACATACAGAATCTAGTCTGATAAATGAACAAGTCTATAGCCAGATAACATACAGTATCTAGTCTGATAAATGAACAAGTCTATAGCCAGATAACATACAGTATCTAGTCTGATAAATGAACAAGCCTACAGTCTATAGCCAGATAACATACAGTATCTAGTCTGATAAATGAACAAGTCTATAGCCAGATAACATACAGTATCTAGTCTGATAAATGAACAAGTCTACAGTCTATAGCCAGATAACATACAGTATCTAGTCTGATAAATGAACAAGTCTACAGTCTATAGCCAGATAATATACAGTATCTAGTCTGATAAATGAACAAGCCTACAGTCTATAGCCAGATAACATACAGTATCTAGTCTGATAAATGAACAAGTCTATAGCCAGATAACAGCAGGCCAACTCATATACTGTTCTTCTGAAATACATTTTCTTCATATAGTGTTTCTTTAGACCTGCATAAAATAAATGAGTTTATTGTGATGGTGTTTAATCAAATGATTTATTAGACTTCAAAATGTAGATGTTCCAAAGGTGCATCATCAGCTTGAATGGAGGCCTGGAGATGATCAACATGTTTATGTTCATTAACGATTACCGTGAGACCGGCAGTCTTCTGCTTGACAATAACCAGCTGACAGAATATAACTGCCACAGCCCTTAGGTCCCCAACACATGACCTTAACCCTGACAGAATATAACTGCCACAGCCCTTAGGTCCCCAACACATTACCTTAACCCTGACAGTGTCAACAGGTGGGTTCACTAGACTGGCTCAGTCCCTGACCCATGACCTTAACCCTGACAGTGTCAACAGGTGGGTTCACTAGACTGGCTCAGTCCCTGACCCATGACCTTAACCCTCTGCTCATTCTGTGTCTCCAGCTATGTGACGTGCAGTAAGGACGGCAGTATCAAGCTGTGGGACGGTGTGTCTAACCGCTGTGTGATGACGTTTGATAAGGCCCATGATGGGGCGGAGGTCTGCTCCGCTGTCTTCTCGAAGAACTCCAAGTACGTCCTCTCCACCGGGAAAGACTCTGTCGCCAAACTGTGGGAGATCTCCACCGGGCGCCCCTTGGTCAAATACACAGGTAACCTCTTACCCGAACCCCCCAGACACTAGCCTTAACCCCCCCCCAGACACTAGCCTTAACCCGCCCCCCCCCCCCCCCCCCCAGACACTAGCCTTAACCCCCCCCCCCCCCCCCAGACACTAGCCTTAACCCCCCCCCCCCCCCCCAGACACTAGCCTTAACACCCCCCCCCCCCCAGACACTAGCCTTAACCCGCCCCCCCCAGACACTAGCCTTAACCCCCCCCCAGACACTAGCCTTAACCCCCCCCAGACACTAGCCTTAACCCCCCCCCCAGACACTAGCCTTAACCCCCCCAGACACTAGCCTTAACCCCCCCAGACACTAGCCTTAACCCCCCCCCGCCCCCAGACACTAGCCTTAACCCCCCCCCCAGACACTAGCCTTAACCCCCCCCCCCCAGACACTAGCCTTAACCCCCCCCCCCCCCCAGACACTAGCCTTAACCCCCCCCCCCCCAGACACTAGCCTTAACCCCCCCCCCCCCAGACACTAGCCTTAACCCCCCCCCCCCAGACACTAGCCTTAACCCGCCCCCCCAGACACTAGCCTTAACCCCCCCCCAGACACTAGCCTTAACCCCCCCCCAGACACTAGCCTTAACCCCCCCCAGACACTAGCCTTAACCCGCCCCCCCCCCCCAGACACTAGCCTTAACCCCCCCCCCCCCCCCAGACACTAGCCTTAACCCCCCCCCCCCCCCCAGACACTAGCCTTAACACCCCCCCCCCCCCAGACACTAGCCTTAACCCGCCCCCCCCAGACACTAGCCTTAACCCCCCCCCAGACACTAGCCTTAACCCCCCCCCAGACACTAGCCTTAACCCCCCCCCCAGACACTAGCCTTAACTTCCCCCCAGACACTAGCCTTAACCCCCCCAGACACTAGCCTTAACCCCCCCAGACACTAGCCTTAACCCCCCCAGACACTAGCCTTAACCCCCCCCCCCCGCCCCCAGACACTAGCCTTAACCCCCCCCCCAGACACTAGCCTTAACCCCCCCCCCCCAGACACTAGCCTTAACCCCCCCCCCAGACACTAGCCTTAACCCCCCCCCCAGACACTAGCCTTAACCCGCCCCCCCAGACACTAGCCTTAACCCCCCCCCAGACACTAGCCTTAACCCCCCCCCAGACACTAGCCTTAACCCCCCCCCAGACACTAGCCTTAACCCCCCCCCAGACACTAGCCTTAACCCCCCCAGACACTAGCCTTAACCCCCCCCCAGACACTAGCCTTAACCCCCCCCAGACACTAGCCTTAACCCCCCCCCAGACACTAGCCTTAACCCCCCCCCCCCCCCAGACACTAGCCTTAACCCCCCCCCCAGACACTAGCCTTAACCCCCCCCCCCCCCCAGACACTAGGCTTAACCCCCCCCCCAGACACTAGCCTTAACCCCCCCCCCCCAGACACTAGCCTTAACCCCCCCGCCCCCCCAGACACTAGCCTTAACCCCCCCCCCCCAGACACTAGCCTTAACCCGCCCCCCCAGACACTAGCCTTAACCCCCCCCCAGACACTAGCCTTAACCCCCCCGCCCCCCCAGACACTAGCCTTAACCCCCCCCCCAGACACTAGCCTTAACCCGCCCCCCCAGACACTAGCCTTAACCCCCCCCCAGACACTAGCCTTAACCCCCCCCCAGACACTAGCCTTAACCCCCCCCAGACACTAGCCTTAACCCCCCCCAGACACTAGCCTTAACCCCCCCCCAGACACTAGCCTTAACCCCCCCAGACACTAGCCTTAACCCCCCCAGACACTAGCCTTAACCCCCCCAGACACTAGCCTTAACCCCCCCAGACACTAGCCTTAACCCCCCCAGACACTAGCCTTAACCCCCCCCCAGACACTAGCCTTAACCCCCCCCCCCCCAGACACTAGCCTTAACCCCCCCCCCCCCCCCAGACACTAGCCTTAACCCCCCCCCAGACACTAGCCTTAACCCCCCCCCCCCCCCCCCAGACACTAGGCTTAACCCCCCCCCAGACACTAGGCTTAACCCCCCCCCCAGACACTAGGCTTAACCCCCCCCCCAGACACTAGCCTTAACCCCCCCCCCAGACACTAGCCTTAACCCCCCCCCCCCCCCCAGACACTAGCCTTAACCCCCCCCCCCAGACACTAGCCTTAACCCCCCCCAGACACTAGCCTTAACCCCCCCCCAGACACTAGCCTTAACCCCCCCCAGACACTAGCCTTAACCCCCCCCCCAGACACTAGACTTACCCCCCCCCACAGACACTAGCCTTAACCCCCCCCCCAGACACTAGCCTTAACCCCCCCCCCAGACACTAGCCTTAACCCCCCCCCAGACACTAGCCTTAACCCCCCCCCAGACACTAGCCTTAACCCCCCCCCAGACACTAGCCTTAACCCCCCCCCAGACACTAGCCTTAACCCCCCCAGACACTAGCCTTAACCCCCCCAGACACTAGCCTTAACCCCCCCAGACACTAGCCTTAACCCCCCCAGACACTAGCCTTAACCCCCCCAGACACTAGCCTTAACCCCCCCAGACACTAGCCTTAAACCCCCCAGACACTAGCCTTAACCCCCCCCCCCAGACACTAGCCTTAACCCCCCCCCCCAGACACTAGCCTTAACCCCCCCCCCCAGACACTAGCCTTAACCCCCCCCCCCCCCAGACACTAGCCTTAACCCCCCCCCCAGACACTAGCCTTAACCCCCCCCCAGACACTAGCCTTAACCCCCCCCCCCCCAGACACTAGCCTTAACCCCCCCCCCCCCCAGACACTAGCCTTAACCCCCCCCCCAGACACTAGGCTTAACCCCCCCCCCCAGACACTAGCCTTAACCCCCCCCCCAGACACTAGCCTTAACCCCCCCCCCCCCCCCCCAGACACTAGCCTTAACCCCCCCCCCCAGACACTAGCCTTAACCCCCCCCAGACACTAGCCTTAACCCCCCCCCAGACACTAGCCTTAACCCCCCCCAGACACTAGCCTTAACCCCCCCCCCCAGACACTAGACTTACCCCCCCCCACAGACACTAGCCTTAACCCCCCCCCCCAGACACTAGCCTTAACCCCCCCCCCCAGACACTAGCCTTAACCCCCCCCAGACACTAGCCTCACCCCCCCCCCCAGACACTAGCCTCACCCCCCCCCCCCCCCCAGACACTAGCCTCACCCCCCCCCCCCCCCCCGAGACACTAGCCTTAACCCCCCCCCGAGACACTAGCCTTAACCCCCCCCGAGACACTAGCCTTAACCCCCCCCCCCGAGACACTAGCCTTAACCCCCCCCCCCCCCCGAGACACTAGCCTTAACTTCCCCCCCAGACACTAGCCTTAACGCCCCCCCAGACACTAGCCTTAACGCCCCCCCAGACACTAGCCTTAACGCCCCCCCAGACACTAGCCTTAACTTCCCCCCAGACACTAGCCTTAACTTCCCCCCAGACACTAGCCTTAACTTCCCCCCAGACACTAGCCTTAACTTCCCCCCAGACACTAGCCTTAACTTCCCCCCAGACACTAGCCTTAACTTCCCCCCAGACACTAGCCTTAACTTCCCCCCAGACACTAGCCTTAACTTCCCCCCAGACACTAGCCTTAACTTCCCCCCAGACACTAGCCTTAACTTCCCCCCAGACACTAGCCTTAACTTCCCCCCAGACACTAGCCTTAACTTCCCCCCAGACACTAGCCTTAACTTCCCCCCAGACACTAGCCTTAACTTCCCCCCAGACACTAGCCTTAACTTCCCCCCAGACACTAGCCTTAACTTCCCCCCAGACACTAGCCTTAACTTCCCCCCAGACACTAGCCTTAACTTCCCCCCAGACACTAGCCTTAACTTCCCCCCAGACACTAGCCTTAACTTCCCCCCAGACACTAGCCTTAACTTCCCCCCAGACACTAGCCTTAACTTCCCCCCAGACACTAGCCTTAACGCCCCCCCAGACACTAGCCTTAACTTCCCCCCAGACACTAGCCTTAACTTCCCCCCCAGACACTAGCCTTAACTTCCCCCCCAGACACTAGCCTTAACTTCCCCCCCAGACACTAGCCTTAACTTCCCCCCCAGACACTAGCCTTAACTTCCCCCCCAGACACTAGCCTTAACTTCCCCCCAGACACTAGCCTTAACTTCCCCCCAGACACTAGCCTTAACTTCCCCCCAGACACTAGCCTTAACTTCCCCCCAGACACTAGCCTTAACTTCCCCCCAGACACTAGCCTTAACTTCCCCCCAGACACTAGCCTTAACTTCCCCCCAGACACTAGCCTTAACTTCCCCCCAGACACTAGCCTTAACTTCCCCCCAGACACTAGCCTTAACTTCCCCCCAGACACTAGCCTTAACTTCCCCCCAGACACTAGCCTTAACTTCCCCCCAGACACTAGCCTTAACTTCCCCCCAGACACTAGCCTTAACTTCCCCCCAGACACTAGCCTTAACTTCCCCCCAGACACTAGCCTTAACTTCCCCCCAGACACTAGCCTTAACTTCCCCCCAGACACTAGCCTTAACTTCCCCCCAGACACTAGCCTTAACTTCCCCCCAGACACTAGCCTTAACTTCCCCCCAGACACTAGCCTTAACTTCCCCCCAGACACTAGCCTTAACTTCCCCCCAGACACTAGCCTTAACTTCCCCCCAAACACTAGCCTTAACTTCCCCCCAGACACTAGCCTTAACTTCCCCCCAGACACTAGCCTTAACTTCCCCCCAGACACTAGCCTTAACTTCCCCCCAGACACTAGCCTTAACTTCCCCCCAGACACTAGCCTTAACTTCCCCCCAGACACTACACTTAACTTCCCCCCAGACACTAGCCTTAACTTCCCCCCAGACACTAGCCTTAACCCCCCCCCCAGACACTAGCCTTAACACCCCCCCCCCCCAGACACTAGCCTTAACCCGCCCCCCCAGACACTAGCCTTAACCCCCCCCCAGACACTAGCCTTAACCCCCCCCCCAGACACTAGCCTTAACCCCCCCCCAGACACTAGCCTTAACCCCCCAGACACTAGCCTTAACCCCCCCAGACACTAGCCTTAACCCCCCCCCAGACACTAGCCTTAACCCCCCCCCGCCCCCAGACACTAGCCTTAACCCCCCCCCAGACACTAGCCTTAACCCCCCCCCCCCCAGACACTAGCCTTAACCCCCCCCCCCCCCCCCCCAGACACTAGCCTTAACCCCCCCCCCCCAAGACACTAGCCTTAACCCCCCCCCCCAGACACTAGCCTTAACCCGCCCCCCCAGACACTAGCCTTAACCCGCCCCCCCAGACACTAGCCTTAACCCCCCCCCAGACACTAGCCTTAACCCCCCCCCCCAGACACTAGCCTTAACCCCCCCCCCCCCCCAGACACTAGCCTTAACCCCCCCCCCCCCCCCCCAGACACTAGCCTTAACCCCCCCCCCCCCAGACACTAGCCTTAACCCCCCCCCCCAGACACTAGCCTTAACCCCCCCCCCCCCCCCCCCCCCCCCAGACACTAGCCTTAACCCCCCCCTCCCCCCCAGACACTAGCCTTAACCCCCCCCCCCCAGGCACTAGCCTTAACACCCCCCCCCCCAGACACTAGGCTTAACCCCCCCCCCAGACACTAGCCTTAACCCCCCCCCCCAGACACTAGCCTTAACCCCCCCCCCAGACACTAGCCTTAACCCCCCCCCCCCCAGACACTAGCCTTAACCCCCCCCCAGACACTAGCCTTAACCCCCCCCCCCAGACACTAGCCTTAACCCCCCCCCCCCAGACACTAGCCTTACCCCCCCCCCCCCAGACACTAGCCTTACCCCCCCACAGACACTAGCCTTAACCCCCCCCCCCCAGACACAAGCCTTAACCCCCCCCCCAGACACTAGCCTTACCCCCCCCGAGACACTAGCCTTAACCCCCCCCGAGACACTAGCCTTAACCCCCCCCGAGACACTAGCCTTAACCCCCCCCCCGAGACACTAGCCTTAACCCCCCCCCGAGACACTAGCCTTAACCCCCCCCCGAGACACTAGCCTTAACTTCCCCCCCAGACACTAGCCTTAACGCCCCCCCAGACACTAGCCTTAACGCCCCCCCAGACACTAGCCTTAACTTCCCCCCAGACACTAGCCTTAACTTCCCCCCAGACACTAGCCTTAACTTCCCCCCAGACACTAGCCTTAACTTCCCCCCAGACACTAGCCTTAACTTCCCCCCAGACACTAGCCTTAACTTCCCCCCAGACACTAGCCTTAACTTCCCCCCAGACACTAGCCTTAACTTCCCCCCAGACACTAGCCTTAACTTCCCCCCAGACACTAGCCTTAACTTCCCCCCAGACACTAGCCTTAACTTCCCCCCAGACACTAGCCTTAACTTCCCCCCAGACACTAGCCTTAACTTCCCCCCAGACACTAGCCTTAACTTCCCCCCAGACACTAGCCTTAACTTCCCCCCAGACACTAGCCTTAACTTCCCCCCAGACACTAGCCTTAACTTCCCCCCAGACACTAGCCTTAACTTCCCCCCAGACACTAGCCTTAACTTCCCCCCAGACACTAGCCTTAACTTCCCCCCAGACACTAGCCTTAACTTCCCCCCAGACACTAGCCTTAACTTCCCCCCAGACACTAGCCTTAACTTCCCCCCAGACACTAGCCTTAACTTCCCCCCAGACACTAGCCTTAACTTCCCCCCAGACACTAGCCTTAACTTCCCCCCAGACACTAGCCTTAACTTCCCCCCAGACACTAGCCTTAACTTCCCCCCAGACACTAGCCTTAACTTCCCCCCAGACACTAGCCTTAACTTCCCCCCAGACACTAGCCTTAACTTCCCCCCAGACACTAGCCTTAACTTCCCCCCAGACACTAGCCTTAACTTCCCCCCAGACACTAGCCTTAACTTCCCCCCAGACACTAGCCTTAACTTCCCCCCAGACACTAGCCTTAACTTCCCCCCAGACACTAGCCTTAACTTCCCCCCAGACACTAGCCTTAACTTCCCCCCAGACACTAGCCTTAACTTCCCCCCAGACACTAGCCTTAACTTCCCCCCAGACACTAGCCTTAACTTCCCCCCAGACACTAGCCTTAACTTCCCCCCAGACACTAGCCTTAACTTCCCCCCAGACACTAGCCTTAACTTCCCCCCAGACACTAGCCTTAACTTCCCCCCAGACACTAGCCTTAACTTCCCCCCAGACACTAGCCTTAACTTCCCCCCAGACACTAGCCTTAACTTCCCCCCAGACACTAGCCTTAACTTCCCCCCAGACACTAGCCTTAACTTCCCCCCAGACACTAGCCTTAACTTCCCCCCAGACACTAGCCTTAACTTCCCCCCAGACACTAGCCTTAACTTCCCCCCAGACACTAGCCTTAACTTCCCCCCAGACACTAGCCTTAACTTCCCCCCCAGACACTAGCCTTAACTTCCCCCCAGACACTAGCCTTAACTTCCCCCCAGACACTAGCCTTAACTTCCCCCCAGACACTAGCCTTAACTTCCCCCCAGACACTAGCCTTAACTTCCCCCCAGACACTAGCCTTAACTTCCCCCCAGACACTAGCCTTAACTTCCCCCCAGACACTAGCCTTAACTTCCCCCCAGACACTAGCCTTAACTTCCCCCCAGACACTAGCCTTAACTTCCCCCCAGACACTAGCCTTAACTTCCCCCCCAGACACTAGCCTTAACTTCCCCCCCAGACACTAGCCTTAACTTCCCCCCCAGACACTAGCCTTAACTTCCCCCCCAGACACTAGCCTTAACTTCCCCCCCAGACACTAGCCTTAACTTCCCCCCCAGACACTAGCCTTAACTTCCCCCCCAGACACTAGCCTTAACTTCCCCCCCAGACACTAGCCTTAACTTCCCCCCCAGACACTAGCCTTAACTTCCCCCCCAGACACTAGCCTTAACTTCCCCCCCAGACACTAGCCTTAACTTCCCCCCCAGACACTAGCCTTAACTTCCCCCCCAGACACTAGCCTTAACTTCCCCCCCAGACACTAGCCTTAACTTCCCCCCCAGACACTAGCCTTAACTTCCCCCCCAGACACTAGCCTTAACTTCCCCCCCAGACACTAGCCTTAACTTCCCCCCCAGACACTAGCCTTAACTTCCCCCCCAGACACTAGCCTTAACTTCCCCCCCAGACACTAGCCTTAACTTCCCCCCCAGACACTAGCCTTAACTTCCCCCCCAGACACTAGCCTTAACTTCCCCCCCAGACACTAGCCTTAACTTCCCCCCCAGACACTAGCCTTAACTTCCCCCCCAGACACTAGCCTTAACTTCCCCCCCAGACACTAGCCTTAACTTCCCCCCCAGACACTAGCCTTAACTTCCCCCCCAGACACTAGCCTTAACTTCCCCCCCAGACACTAGCCTTAACTTCCCCCCCAGACACTAGCCTTAACTTCCCCCCCAGACACTAGCCTTAACTTCCCCCCCAGACACTAGCCTTAACCCCCCCCCCCCAGACACTAGCCTTAACCCCCCCCCCCAGACACTAGCCTTAACCCCCCCCCCCCAGACACTAGCCTTAACCCCCCCCCCCAGACACTAGCCTTAACCCCCCCCCCCGAGACACTAGCCTTAACTCCCCCCCCCCGAGACACTAGCCTTAACTTCCCCCCCCCCCAGACACTAGCCTTAACTTCCCCCCCCCCCAGACACTAGCCTTAACCCCCCCCCCAGACACTAGCCTTAACCCCCCCCCCCCCCCCCCCCCCCGAGACACTAGCCTTAACAATGACTGCCTAGGAACTGTTGGTTAACTGGTCTAGGAACAGTGGGTTAACTGCCTTGTTCAGGGGCAGAACAACAGATTATTACCTTGTCAGCTCAGGGGTTCCAGTCCTGCAACCGCACAGTTAACTAGTCCAACGCTCTAACCATTGCACTCCACGAGTAGCCTGCCTGTTACGCTAATGTAGTAGAAGCCAAGATAAATTGCTAGCTAGCATTAAACTGATCTAATAAAAAACAATCAATCATAATCACTAGTTATAACTACTGATCCAGTTTAGCAGGCAATATCAACCAGGTGAAATGGTCATTTCTCTTGCATTCATTGCACGCAGAGTCAGGGTATATGCAACAGTTTGGGCTGCCTGGCTCATTGCGAACTAATTTGCCAGAATTCTACGTAATTATGACATACATTGACTTAGGGATGCCACCCGTTAGATAAAATACCGAACGGTTCCGTATTTCACTGAAATAATAAACGTTTTGTTTTCAAAATGATAGTTTCCGGATTCGATCATATGAATGACCAAAGGCTGGTATTTCTGTGTGTTATTATGTTATAATTAAGTCTGATTTGATAGAGCAGTCTGACTGAGCAGCAGCAGGCCCGTAATCATTCATTCAAACAGCACTTTCACCAGCAGCTCTTCACAAGCACAGCGCTGTTTATGACTTCAAGCCTATCAGCCTAATGGCTGGTGTAACCAATGTGAAATGGCTAGCTAGTTAGCTGGGTGTGCGCTAATACTGTTTTAAACGTCACTCCCTTTTAGATTTGGAGTAGTTATTCCCCTTGCGCTGAAAGGGGAGCGGTGGGTAACGATGCTTCGAGTGTGGCTGTTGTCGATGTGTTCCTGGTTCGAGCCCAGGTAGGGGCAAGGAGGGGGACGGAAGCTATACTGTTACACTGGCAATACTAAAGTGCCTATAAGAACATCCAATAGTCAAAGGTTAATGAAATACAAATGGTATAGAGAGAAATAGTCCTATAAATACTATATTAACTACAACCTAAAACCTCTTACCTTGGAATATTGAAGTCTCATGTTAAAAGGAACCACCAACTTTCATATGTTCTCATGTTCTGATCAAGGAACTGAAACATTAGCTTTTTTACATGGCACATATTTTTACATGGCACATATTACTTTCTTCTCCAACACTTTGTTTTTGCATTTTTTAAACCAAATTGAACATGTTTCATTATTTATTTATCTGGGGTGGTGTTGGTTGAGTTAGGACAAAGAGAGAGGAGGTCTGGGATGGGTTGAGTCAGGACAAAGAGAGAGGAGGTCTGGGATGGGTTGAGTCAGGACAAAGAGAGAGGAGGTCTGGGGTGGTGTTTTGTTTGAGTCAGGACAATGTTACTCTGATGTGGAATCATTCTTGCCCATAACTTATCCGTCCGTGTGTGTGTGTCTTCCTCCCGTCAGGTGCTGGTCTGAGTGGTCGTCAGATGCATCGTACCCAGGGTGTGTTCAACCACACAGAGGACTATGTTCTGCTGCCTGATGAGAGAACCATCTCTCTATGCTGCTGGGACTCCCGATCTGCAGAGAGGAAGAACCTTCTGTCCCTGGGTCACAACAACATCGTCCGCTGTATCGTCCACTCCCCCACCAACCCAGGTTTCATGACCTGTAGTGATGACTTCAGGGCCCGCTTTTGGTACAGACGTACTACCACCGACTGAGACCCCTCTATTGTACCTCTGACCCCTCTGTACCAACACACTACCACAGAGCCCAAAATCCCTCACCACTGAGGAAACCCCCATTGACGAAGACTCCACAGCCAAACAGCTCCTTACCTGACACTGGACAGCATCAGGGTCCTGCAGCCTCAGACGTTACAACAAACCGTGTCTGAGTTGACTACCCTGCCTCCATCTTGGACTGGATTTCAGTGGCGCTAGTGGAGTCTTTCTGATGACTCTGTAATGGCTTGTCATGACTGTAGTACCCAGGTATGACAGCCAGGTGGCCGTGTTTGACCAGTGAGTTTCTATCTGGGCCTGGTTTCACCATGGTCGGTAGCCATGTTGGTAGAGAACACAGCTGATTGGCTGGCTGATTACATGAACAGCGTTGTTGGGAATAGTAATCATTAACTAATCTTCTAGATATTTTGAAGACCGTGAGCAACATGCTCATTAATACGTTTCTTTAATCTTTTGATAAAACAACTCCGTAGTTGAGTTTGTTTTCCACTTTTTCCCCTTTTTTTTGTTTGTCTTTCTGATGTTACACATTTTTATTAAAACATTGAAGAAAATATGTTTTCCTGTCAGTTCTTTGACTTGAAATTAGTCTTGAAAATCTTAGACTTAAATGTTCTAGTATAAAGTTAAACGTTCTATAGTATAGAAATATGCACCGTTGTTCTAGAGCAGCACGCCTGGTCATTATTTTCCATGGAGGGCCACATTAGAATATATTTTTGCCCAGAATCGCGCGGCAGGTAGCCTAGTGGTTAGAGCGTTGGACTAGTAACCGAAAGATCGAGTCCCCGAGCTGACACGGTAAAAATCTGTTGTTCTGCCCCTGAACAAGGCAGTTAACCCGCTGTTCCTAGGCCGTCATTGTTATTTTCAATGTGTTCTTAACTAACTTGCCTCGTTAAATAAAAATACATTTAAAAAATCATATTACAGGATTATACATGTGTATGACTGTGACAGATATATCTACTGTAAATCACGTCCAGATGTGCTACTTATTTGACTTTTTAACATGCACAGAAATAAACCATGTTCTCCTGTTGGTAGGTATTTATTATTAAACATGCAATGAACTACATGGGAGGCAAAGTACACTGCATTCAGCACCACGGACAGAACTCTTGTTCACAGGTAGGCACAAATACACGAGAGAGAGCTCAACATTACATTTAAACTACTCAATCAGTGTGAGGGAAGTCTCTGATGGGCATTAACTAGAGCAGTGAAGTCAGGTATAGTTTCTGACATCGCTATGAGCAGGATTGCTGAGAGGGGAGAGTCTGTAAGAGATGATCTGTGCCTTGACTTGTTATGTTTCATCACTGAAAATGTCTGTTCACATACATAGGTTGACCCAAAAGGTACAAACATCTTCTGAGCATGACTCATAATCTTTGGAAAGTTTGGTTCATCGAGAGATGCATAGAACCTCGTCAGTAGCATTGTTTTGAATAGTTCTCCAATCACTGCATCAGACTGAAGATCGATCAGCTCAAGTTGCAGGTCAGTGGGAGCGTGGTCCACATTGCGGCAGGGTAGCCTAGTGGTTAGAGCGTTGGACTAGTAACCGAAAGGTTGCAAGTTCATATCCCCGAGCTGACAAGGTACAAATCTGTCGTTCTGCCTCTGAACAGGCAGTTAACCCACTGTTCCTAGGCCGTCATTGAAAATAAGAATTTGTTCTTAACTGACTTGCCTAGTTAAAGGTAATAAAATAAAAACAATTGAAGGTGAAAGGTGAGGAAACCAACAGCATGTCATTTTCCAACACTTTTAAATCATCAAAACGACGAGAACTCCCCGTTCAAAGCACGCAGCAGCGATGTATACTTCTCCCGCTGGTCATCTGATAGGGAACAGACTAGTAGTGTCGGAAGGTGGGTGAGATTGTTGTCATCTGATAGGGAACAGACTAGTAGTGTCGGAAGGTCATCTGATAGGGAACAGACTAGTAGTGTCGGAAGGTGGGTGATCTGATAGGAAACAGACTAGTAGTGTCGGAAGGTGGGTGAGATTGTTGTCATCTGATAGGAAACAGACTAGTAGTGTCGGAAGGTGGGGGAGATTGTTGTCATCTGATAGGGAACAGACTAGTAGTGTCGGAAGGTGGGTGAGATTGTTGTCATCTGATAGGAAACAGACTAGTAGTGTCGGAAGGTGGGGGAGATTGTTGTCATCTGATAGGAAACAGACTAGTAGTGTCGGAAGGTGGGGGAGATTGTTGTCATCTGATAGGAAACAGACTAGTGGTGTCGGAAGGTCATCTGATAGGGAACAGACTAGTAGTGTCGGAAGGTGGGTGAGATTGTTGTCATCTGATAGGGAACAGACTAGTAGTGTCGGAAGGTCATCTGATAGGGAACAGACTAGTAGTGTCGGAAGGTGGGTGATCTGATAGGAAACAGACTAGTAGTGTCGGAAGGTGGGTGAGATTGTTGTCATCTGATAGGAAACAGACTAGTAGTGTCGGAAGGTGGGGGAGATTGTTGTCATCTGATAGGGAACAGACTAGTAGTGTCGGAAGGTGGGTGAGATTGTTGTCATCTGATAGGAAACAGACTAGTAGTGTCGGAAGGTGGGGGAGATTGTTGTCATCTGATAGGAAACAGACTAGTAGTGTCGGAAGGTGGGGGAGATTGTTGTCATCTGATAGGAAACAGACTAGTGGTGTCGGAAGGTCATCTGATAGGGAACAGACTAGTAGTGTCGGAAGGTCATCTGATAGGGAACAGACTAGTAGTGTCGGAAGGTGGGGGAGATTGTTGTCATCTGATAGGGAACAGACTAGTAGTGTCGGAAGGTGGGTGAGATTGTTGTCATCTGATAGGGAACAGACTAGTAGTGTCGGAAGGTGGGTGAGATTGTTGGCTTCTACTTGGCAAGTCAGGTACTCGCCCTCTGCTCAGAAGACCTTTTCCTGTATTTCTCTTCACTCGCCCTCTGCTCAGAAGACCTATTCCTGTATTTCTCTGCACTCGCCCTCTGCTCAGAAGACCTATTCCTGTATTTCTCTGCACTCGCCCTCTGCTCAGAAGACCTTTTCCTGTATTTCTCTGCACTCGCCCTCTGCTCAGAAGACCTTTTCCTGTATTTCTCTGCACACGCCCTCTGCTCAGAAGACCTTTTCCTGTATTTCTCTGTACTCGCCCTCTGCTCAGAAGACCTTTTCCTGTATTTCTCTTCACTCGCCCTGTGCTCAGAAGACCTTTTCCTGTATTTCTCTGCACTCGCCCTCTGCTCAGAAGACCTTTTCCTGTATTTCTCTGCACTCGCCCTCTGCTCAGAAGACCTTTTCCTGTATTTCTCTGCACTCGCCCTCTGCTCAGAAGACCTATTCCTGTATTTCTCTGTACTCGCCCTCTGCTCAGAAGACCTTTTCCTGTATTTCTCTGCACTCGCCCTCTGCTCAGAAGACCTATTCCTGTATTTCTCTGCACTCGCCCTCTGCTCAGAAGACCTTTTCCTGTATTTCTCTGCACTCGCCCTCTGCTCAGAAGACCTTTTCCTGTATTTCTCTGCACTCGCCCTCTGCTCAGAAGACCTTTTCCTGTATTTCTCTGTACTCGCCCTCTGCTCAGAAGACCTTTTCCTGTATTTCTCTTCACTCGCCCTCTGCTCAGAAGACCTTTTCCTGTATTTCTCTGCACTCGCCCTCTGCTCAGAAGACCTTTTCCTGTATTTCTCTGCACTCGCCCTCTGCTCAGAAGACCTTTTCCTGTATTTCTCTGCACTTGCCCTCTGCTCAGAAGACCTATTCCTGTATTTCTCTGTACTCGCCCTCTGCTCAGAAGACCTTTTCCTGTATTTCTCTGCACTCGCCCTCTGCTCAGAAGACCTTTTCCTGTATTTCTCTTCACTCGCCCTCTGCTCAGAAGACCTTTTCCTGTATTTCTCTGCACTCGCCCTCTGCTCAGAAGACCTTTTCCTGTATTTCTCTGCACTCGCCCTCTGCTCAGAAGACCTTTTCCTGTATTTCTCTGCACTCGCCCTCTGCTCAGAAGACCTTTTGCTGTATTTCTCTTCACTCGCCCTCTGCTCAGAAGACCTTTTCCTGTATTTCTCTGCACTCGCCCTCTGCTCAGAAGACCTTTTCCTGTATTTCTCTTCACTCGCCCTCTGCTCAGAAGACCTTTTCCTGTATTTCTCTGTACTCGCCCTCTGCTCAGAAGACCTTTTCCTGTATTTCTCTGTACTCGCCCTCTGCTCAGAAGACCTTTTCCTGTATTTCTCTGCACTCGCCCTCTGCTCAGAAGACCTTTTCCTGTATTTCTCTTCACTCGCCCTCTGCTCAGAAGACCTTTTCCTGTATTTCTGGGATGCAAACTGCTGAGGGCCCAAAAAGGTGACGCTTTCTTTTTGCAACAAAACATGTAAATCCCTGCTAGGGGGAAATGCAGGTTTTAACTAATTAAACACAGAATAGAATCTACATGATCAGTCTCTGTGTGTAAAATATAAAGTGGTTAATGTGAACCGAACTCACAGCTAAAACATGTAAATCCCTGCTAGGGGGAAATGCAGGTTTTAACTAATTAAACACAGAATAGAATCTACATGAACAGTCTCTGTGTGTGAAATAAAAAGTGGTTAATGTGAACCGAACTCACAGCTAAAACATGTAAATCCCTGCTAGGGGGAAATGCAGGTTTTAACTAATTAAACACAGAATATCATCTACATGATCAGTCTCTGTGTGTGAAATATAAAGTGGTTAATGTGAACCGAACTCACAGCTAAAACATGTAAAGAAAACAATCCAATGTTATTTGTTGCCTAAACTTTACTGCAAATGACACAAGTCTTGAGAAAATACAATACACTAATATTGCAGTTACCATGACAGCCTTTATAATAGAACGCTTGTGACCACACACATCTAAATATTGCACTTGGTGGGGAAAAAAACATCTTAAAGTAGAAATATAATGAAACTAACAGGCTTTCTATTGTTGCTCTATTATAGTGGCCACTATAGTAGACATCGATCAGGTGCACAAGGCTACATGTGTGCAAAAATAACATTCACTGAGTAAAAAAAATGTAATAATCCCCCCCATTCACACACAAGTGTTACTGTTAAGTTCAACATAACAAAATCATTATTTTAGGGCTACACTACACATTAATACATTGTACACTTTCTGCCTGTGGACATGTGTTCTACAACATGCCAGCAGAGCATGAGACCCTTTGTTGGCATAATTGATCTCTTTCAGGCAGAGAGTAACACCTGGCAACCCTTTTATCCACTGTATTGAAGAAGTGAGAAAGAGGGAACGTGTGTGTTGTTCCTTTCACCTCTATAGAGGCATCCAGCTTAAACCAGGCGAGGCTCCAGCTACACTTGTTTAACAAGCAACGCCTCATTTTCACCTAATTCTCTCACTCTGAAAATTAACCACATAGTGTAGAGGGAAAACATTAGTTCACAGATAATAGTTAGTTTGCTAGCTAACTATAACTAGTTAACATTTCACACAGTGCAGGGTCCAGTAAGCAACTAACACGTTATAACTTGAGGAACGGCAAGGAGTCGTATAATGCTACCAGTTAATACTATAGCAAATTGGTTCGGTTACTAATGTCAGCTCATCTGATGTTGTAACGTTCGCTGTCTGACTATATTTGCCAGCCAATTTTCATACCATAAACTCAATTATTTGATCAGATGAGTAGGCTAATGTAAACTCGTACATCGCCTTGGTCCGTAGAATTGCCCTTATTTTAGCGCCCCCAAAACGTAATACTTCCAGATCAACTGTAATGTCAATACCATTGTAAAGCACAATTTCTCCCCTTTCCAACAAAATCAATTACATGACCTAAACACTGCCCGTTTCTGCATAATTCAAGCAGGCAATGAGCCCCATCAGGTCTTTTTAAAAATGTCGGGTGGGGAAGCGAAACTAATGCGTGATAGTGAGAAGGAGAGATGTTGTGTAGGAAAATTCGATCTGTCCAACTTATCACCTTATCACCTCTAAAATGTAAATAAAACACTATAAAGAGTTTATATAATGTGTCATTATATACCTATTTGAAGGTTTGTGTCGAATTTGAATCGGGTTTTTAGGGCGGTGCTAAAGTGATCTTAGAAGTAAGCAATGATGAAGCAAAAAATGACTAGGTATCCCCCTTACCCCGTCACTGTCCATTTCTTGTTTTTAAACGATGAGAGAAGTGCTACACCTGGTGGAGAGAGATTGTAAGACAGAAATAGTTGCTTTATGCGTGTTGTACATTACGACATGACACGTCAAGACATGACACGTCAAGATGTAACGGAGGGTCAGTTTTTTCAACTTTTCTCCAATACTATAGAGGCATTACCATGTCGATCAACTCTTGAATAGAAACTTAGTTCACACCCCAGATTTTGAAGTCAACACAGTCGCTACAGTCCCATTAGTTTTCTTTGTAGCCTTGCGGTTGCGCACGTTTGTACAGAATGGGGTGAGTTTACATTAATGTTGCTCAGCATTTCTCTGGTTAACTAACATATCATTAGATCCAGCTACTATAGTAAGATACTTAACAACGCTAACAAAACTTATTCCACCACGCTTTCTCCCTCACCTCAAAATGTCCAAATGCCAGTTGTTTTTTGGATACAGCTCATGAACTATGCTTCCGGGGTCCAAGGTCACGCTTCTCACCTACCGTTACCTCTCCGTTACCGTTCAGGGGACGTAACTGGTAAACTGCCTTTCCACTCTTTCCAGAGCGCCCTGATGCTGTATCCGGCACATCGGTTGTCTCTTCTCTCCTCAGTCGAGTGCTTCATTCTGTTTTTATGTGAACGATTGGCTGAGCCTTGGATACAACCAGTATTGGTCCAAACGTATGGAAGGCCAAAAGGTTCAAATCGTGTTACCTGATACATGTCTTATCACTTTTTGTACATTTGATTTTTTTCGCCTGTCTAGTGTGTTTACAGGTGATTAGAACGCTTGTTATGGTCATTTCTACACGCGTTCATAACACCTGTTCAATGTGCATTACACCTGTTAAACCTGTTCAGTGTTCATTGCACACGTTCAATATACACCTGCGGAATACCTGGGGTACACCGTGGGGAATGGGAAAATACGCTCACAGGCAGAGAAGACCAGGGCAATTCAAGACGGGCCCCGACCCCGGACAAAGTGTGACGTTCGGGCCTTCTTAGGGATAGCAGGATATTATCGCTGTTTCATCCCTGGATATGCAACCATTGCCAACACCCTCACAAACCTCATCAAGAAAAACTTGCTAAACTGGGTAGAGTAGAAGGACGAGACGGAAGATGCCTTTCAATTTCTAAAAGATGGCCTGTGTTCTGATCCCGTCCTACAGGCTCCGGACTTCTCACAAGAGTTCATTGTGCAGGTAGACGCCTCGGGGCCATCCTAGCTCAGGGTGAAGGTGAAGCAGAGAGGCCTATTCTCTTCATAAGTAGGAAGCTCAGCGATCGGGAAGAGAAAGAGACCTTAGCCATTAAGTGGGCCCTCGGTTATCTCCGGTACTACCTACTGGGTCGTAGGTTTGCATTAGTTACTGACCATGCTCCCCTCACGTGGAAGAGAAACAATAACAACATAATAGCCAGATAGTTTCTTGCTTTACAACCATTCTCTTTCCATGTCATCCACATGGCCGGATCGAGGAACGGGAATGCAGACGCGCTGTCCCGACGCGACCAAGACAACCCTCCCTCCGGTTCGGTTCTGAGGGGGAAGGTATGAGGAAGGACCACCAGAGGGCAGGCTGGGCTCACGGATAGCAGCCCAACAAGGCATGTGAGACATGGTGACCAGAGGCAATTAAGCACAACTGACGGTACTAATGACATATTCTCTTTCCCCTACAAGAGAGAGGAGTGAACAAGCAGGGAGGGAGGGAAAATAAAGTATAAGAGTGGTTCCTCCACCAAAGGAGAGGAGGTATCTTTTGGAAGGTGAGGAGAAGAAGATAAACCATCTCTGGAGAATGGCCACCAAGAGAGGGGAGCTAACCACGAACAACCATTAAGACGGTGACAAACCTGTGTTATAGTTTAAAGATAATCGTCTTGTGTTTCTGTGTCATCTAAAGAAGATGTATGTTTTTCATTGATTGTGTTGGAGTGTTTGTATTGTCAGAAATCTCTCAATAGAAAACCTTCTCCTGACTCGTTTATTCCACCTTTCCGCTTTAGAGTGCCACCAAATTACTTGGTCAGCTCACACATACCACAGATTCTCAATTGGATTGAGGTCTGGGATTTGACTAGGCCATTCCAAGACATTTCATTGTTTCCCCTTTAACCACTCGACTTTTGTCCTGCTGGAAGGTGAACCTCTGTCCCAGTCTCAAATCTCTCTGGAAAACTGAAACAGGTTTCCCTCAAGAATTTCCCTGTATTTAGCGCCGTCCATCATTCCTTCAATTCTGATGAAAAACATCCCCACAGCATTATGCTGCCATCACCATGCTTCACTGATGGTGTTCTCAGGTTGAGAGCTGTTGGGTTTGCGCTGTGTCTGCAGACATAGCGTTTTCATTGATGTCCAAAAAGCTACATTTTAGCCTCGTCTGACCAGAGTACCTTCTTGCATATGTTTGGGCAGTCTCCCACATACCTTTTGGTGAACACCAAACGTGTTTGCTTATTTTTTTTCTTTAAGCAATGACTTTTTTCTGGCCACTCTTTGGTAAAGCCCAGCTCTGCGGAGTGTACGGCTTAAAGTGGTCATATGGACAGATACTCCAATATCCACTGTGGAGCTTTGCAGCTCCTTCAGGGTTATCTTTGTTCTCTTTGTTGCCTCTCTGCTTAATGCCCTCCTTGCCTGGTCTGTGAGTTTTGGTGGGTGGCCCTCTCTTGGCAGGTTTGTTGTGGTGCCATATTCTTAAGCATTTTTAATTATGTGCAGTGGGGCAAAAAAGTATTTAGTCAGCCACCAATTGTGCAAGTTCTCCCACTTAAAGATGAGGCCTGTAATTTTCATCATAGGTACACTTCAACTATGACAGACAAAATGAGAAAAGAAAATCCAGAAAATCACATCACGAGCCTGAGGGGAAACTCACTGGACGAGCCTGAGGGGAAACTCACTGGACGAGGCTGAGGGGAAACACACTGGACGAGCCTGGGGCTCAGGGGAAACTCACTGGACGAGCCTGAGGCTGAGGGGAAACTCCCTGGACGAGCCTGAGGCTGAGGGGAAACTCCCTGGACGAGCCTGAGGCTGAGGGGAAACTCCCTGGAGGAGGCTGAGGGGAAACTCCCTGGACGAGCCTGAGGCTGAGGGGAAACTCCCTGGACGAGCCTGAGGCTGAGGGGAAACTCCCTGGACGAGCCTGAGGCTGAGGGGAAACTCACTGGACGAGGCTGAGGGGAAACACACTGGACGAGCCTGGGGCTCAGGGGAAACTCACTGGACGAGCCTGAGGCTGAGGGGAAACTCTCTGGACGAGCCTGAGGCTGAGGGGAAACTCCCTGGACGAGCCTGAGGCTGAGGGGAAACTCCCTGGACGAGGCTGAGGGGAAACTCCCTGGACGAGCCTGAGGCTGAGGGGAAACTCCCTGGACGAGCCTGAGGCTGAGGGGAAACTCCCTGGACGAGCCTGAGGCTGAGGGGAAACTCCCTGGACGAGCCTGAGGCTGAGGGGAAACTCCCTGGACGAGCCTGAGGCTGAGGGGAAACTCCCTGGACGAGGCTGAGGGGAAACTCACTGGACGAGCCTGAGGCTGATAGTATGTTAGGGAGTGGTGCGCAATGTGCCTGTCTCCGGAGCCTGACCAGAAGACCGCTTCGTTTGCCTCTTTTACGACGTCGTTGTTTTGGGTCGCAGGCTGGGATCCATTCCGTTGTCCTGGGTGGAAGGCAGAACACAGGATCCGCTTAGCGAAAGTCATATTCCTGGTCGTACTGATGGTGAGTTGACGTTGCTCTTATATTCAGTAGTTCCTCCCGACTGTATGTAATGAAACCTAAGATTACCTGGGGTACCAATGTAAGAAATAACACGTAAAAAAACTAAATACTGCATAGTATCCTAGGAACACGAAGCGAGGCGGCCATCTCTGTCGGCGTCGGAAGTAAAGCTGCATTGTCGGAACTAGAAGCACAAGAATTTCGCTACACTCGCATTAACATCTGCTAACCATGTGTATGTGACAAATACATTTGATTTGATTTGAGGGGAAACTCCCTGGACGAGCCTGAGGCTGCATGGCAAACTCACTGCTGGACAATGCTGACCACTGTTCCATCATATTTACCAGAATGTTGCTATTGTCAAAGACATTCACACCTTTTCCGTTAATGCAAAACCTCAAGTTCAAACAACAACCAAACGATGTAGCACTCTGGTGCACTGCAAACCATGACCCATTCAGTATCTGACACTGCAAACCATGATCCATTCAGTATCTTACACTGTAAACCATGACCCATTCAGTATCTTACACACTGTAAACCATGACCGATTCAGTATCTTACACTGTAAACCATGACCCATTCTGTATCTTACACTGCAAACCATGACCCATTCTGTATCTTACACTGCAAACCATGACCCATTCAGTATCTAACACTGTCAAATGTAATGGAGTGTTGAATGGTTGGTGTTCATACAATGACCAGATATAGCTGGACATGACCACCTCAGTGACCAGATACAGATAGACATGACCACCTCAGTGACCACCTCAGTGACCAGATACAGATAGACATGACCACCTCAGTGACCAGATACAGATAGACATGACCACCTCAGTGACCACCTCCGTGACCAGATACAGATAGACATGACCACCTCAGTGACCACCTCAGTGACCAGATACAGATAGACATGACCACCTCAGTGACCACCTCAGTGACCACCTCAGTGACCAGATACAGATAGACATGACCACATCAGTGACCACCTCAGTGACCACCTCAGTGACCAGATATAGCTGGACATGACCACCTCAGTGACCAGATATAGCTGGACATGACCACCTCAGTGACCAGATACAGATAGACATGACCACCTCAGTGACCACCTCAGTGACCAGATACAGATAGACATGACCACCTCAGTGACCAGATACAGCTGGACATGACCACCTCAGTGACCAGATACAGATAGACATGACCACCTCAGTGACCACCTCAGTGACCAGATACAGATAGACATGACCACCTCAGTGACCAGATACAGATAGACATGACCACCTCAGTGACCAGATACAGCTGGACATGACCACCTCAGTGACCACCTCAGTGACCAGATACAGATAGACATGACCACCTCAGTGACCAGATACAGATAGACATGACCACCTCAGTGACCAGATTGCCATTGAGGTGAGACATGTAGCCTCACCAAAAGAAAACACACATCCATAAACATTATTGTGTTAGAGGAAGCTGGTTTGATGATGACGATGAATCAAAATCAAATCAATCAAATAAAATGTTATTTGTCACATACACATGGTTAGCAGATGTTAATGCGAGTGTAGCGAAATGCTTGTGCTTCTAGTTCCGACAATGCAGTAATAACCAACGAGTAATCTAGCTAACAATTCCAAAACTACTACCTTAAACACAGTGTAAGGGGATAAAGAATATGTACATAAAGATATATGAATGAGTGATGGTACAGAGTGGCATAGAGACATAGATGCAGTAGATGGTATCGAGTACAGTATATACATATGAGATGAGTATGTAAACAAAGTGGCATAGTTTAAAGTGGCTAGTGATACATGTATTACATAAAGATGCAGTAGATGATATAGAGTACAGTATATACATGTATACATATGAGAAATAATGTAGGGTATGTAAACATTATATTAAGTAGCATTGTTTAAAGTGGCTAGTGATATATTTTACATAAATTCCCATCAATTCCCATTATTAAAGTGGCTGGAGTTGAGTCAGTGTGTTGGCAGCAGCCACTCGATGTTAGTGGTGGCTGTTTAACAGTCTGATGGCCTTGAGATAGAAGCTGTTTTTCAGTCTCTCGGTCCCAGCTTTGATGCACCTGTACTGACCTTCGCCTTCTGGATGATAGCGGGGTGAACAGGCAGTGGCTCGGGTGGTTGTTGTCCTTGATGATCTTTATGGCCTTCCTGTGACATCGGGTGGTGTAGGTGTCCTGGAGGGCAGGTAGTTTGCCCCCGGTGATGCGTTGTGCAGACCTCACTACCCTCTGGAGAGCCTTACGGTTGTGGGCGGAGCAGTTGCCGTACCAGGCGGTGATACAGCCCGACAGGATGCTCTCGATTGTGCATCTGTAGAAGTTTGTGAGTGCTTTTGGTGACAAGCCAAATTTCTTCAGCCTCCTGAGGTTGAAGAGGCGCTGCTGCGCCTTCTTCATTCACGATGCTGTCTGTGTGGGTGGACCAATTCAGTTTGTCTGTGATGTGTACACCGAGGAACTTAAAACTTGCTACCCTCTCCACTACTGTTCCATCGATGTGGATAGGAGGTGTTCCCTCTGCTGTTTCCTGAAGTCCACAATCATCTCCTTAGTTTGGTTATTTTCCTGACACCACACTCCGAGTTCCCTCACCTCCTCCCTGTAGGTCGTCTCGTCGTTGTTGGTAATCAAGCCTACCACTGTTGTGTCGTCCGCAAACTTGATGATTGAGTTGGAGGCGTGCGTGGCCACGCAGTCGTGGGTGAACAGGGAGTACAGGAGAGGGCTCAGAACGCACCCTTGTGGGGCCCCAGTGTTGAGGATCAGCGGGGTGGAGATGTTGTTACCTACCCTCACCACCTGGGGGCGGCCCGTCAGGAAGTCCAGTACCCAGTTGCACAGGGCGGGGTCGAGACCCAGGGTCTCCAGGGTCTCCTGTCACATACCTCTTGTGTCTGAGCCGTTGAATTGCGATTCTACTTTGTCTCTATACTGACACTTAGCTTGTTTGATTGCCTTGCGGAGGGAATAGCTACACTGTTTGTATTCGGTCATGTTTCCGGTCACCTTGCCCTGATTAAAAGCAGTGGTTTGCGCTTTCAGTTTCACGTGAATGCTGCCATCAATCCACGGTTTCTGGTTTGGGAATGTTTTAATCGTTGCTATGGGAACGACATCTTCAACGCACGTTCTAATGAACTCGCTCACCGAATCAGCGTATTCATCAATGTTGTTGTCTGACGCAATACGAAACATATCCCAGTCCACGTGATGGAAGCAGTCTTGGAGCGTGGAATCAGATTGGTCGGACCTCAGCGTGGGAGCTTCTTGTTTTAGCTTCTGTCTGTAGGCAGGGAGCAAGAAAATGGAGTCATGGTCAGCTTTTCCAAAAGGAGTGCGGGGGAGGGCCTTATATGCATCGCGGAAGTTAGAATAGCAATGATCCAAGGTTTTACCAGCCCTGGTTGCGCAATCGATATGCTGATACAATTTAGGGAGTCTTGTTTTCAGATTAGCCTTGTTAAAATCCCCAGCTACAATGAATGCAGCCTCAGGATATATGGATTCCAGTTTGCAAAGAGTCAAATAAAGTTTGTTCAGAGCCATCGATGTGTCTGCTTGGGGGGGAATATATATGGCTGTGATTATAATCGAAGAGAATTCCCTTGGTAGGTAATGGTGAACAGAAGGACTTAAGTTCCTGTATGTTGTTGTGACCACACCACGTCTCGTTAACCATAAAGCATACGCCCCCGCCCCTCTTCTTACCAGAAAGATGTTTGTTTCTGGAGGCGCGATGCGTGGAGAAACCAGCTGGCTGCACCGACTCCGATAGCGTCTCTCGAGTGAGCCATGTTTCCGTGAAGCAAAGAACGTTACAGTCCCTGATGTCCCTCTGGAATTCTACCCTTGCTCGGATTTCATCAACCTTGTTGTCAAGAGACTGGACATAGGCGAGTAGTATGCTAGGGAGTGGCGCGCGATTTGCCCGTCTCCGGAGCCTGACCAGAAGACCGCTTCGTTTGCCTCTTTTACGACGTCGTTGTTTTGGGTCGCAGGCTGGAATCCATTCTGTTGTCCTGGGTGAAAGGCAGAACACAGGATCCACTCCGGGAAAGTCATATTCTTGGTCGTACTGATGGTGAGTTGACGCTGCTCTTATATTCAGTAGTTCTTCTCGACTGTATGTAATGAAACCTAAGATGACCTGGGGTACCAATGTAAGAAATAACACGTAAAAAAACAAAAAACTGCATAGTTTCCTAGGAAAGCGAAGCGAGGCGGCCATCTCTGTCTGCGCCGGAAGTAACATATGTGGTTATGATAGGGCTGTCTATGAGTAGAGCAAATCAACTGGTGAAGTACTGCTCTGTTTCAGCTGTTAGGTCAGTCTAGCTGTATGGAGAAGGTACTGCTCTGTGTCAGCTGTTATGTCAGTCTAGCTGTATGGAGAAAGGAGATTTTTGTATCCTTTTTTAATTTTTATCCAAGACCTTTTAAATGTTTTAATGTAATTTATCCAAGACCTTTTAAACGTTGTTAATGTAATTTGTGATTTATAATAAAGTACCGGTATGTAATGTAATTTTAAATTAAATGTTTGCATGCGTGTCTCAGGGTTAGGATTAGGTTCAGGGTCAGGGTTAGGGTCAGGGTCAGGGTTAGGGTTAGGGTCAGGGTCAGGGTCAGGGTTAGGGTCAGGGTTAGGGTCAGAGTTAGGGTCAGGTTTAGGGTTAGGTAACCCTGTGTGGTTTAAGTGAGGGATCAACAGAGTGGCCATTTTTGTTGGATTGTTTTGCAGAAATCTCAGAATGAAAGCAGTGTGTGTGTTCCCTCCGATACAGTACGTCAGAGACCAGGTGTGTTGAATTAAGGCAATAACTGAACTGATCAATTAGCAGAGTAGTTCAGGATTTGGGGGAGAAAAATGAGGATAGGGAAGGAGAAACAAGGGTTAGAGGAAAGACTGTGGCGAGTAGAGAGCAACTAGGCCAAGCCCTTTAGAAGCGGTACATACTGGGAATGGTGGGGGCCACCTCCAACCTGCTGGTGCAAGGAGAGGAGAGGGACCAGGACTGCTTGCCCTGGACCAGTGTTTAAAAAAAAAATGTTACATTTATTTAACTAGGCAAGTCAGCGAAGAACAAATTCTTATTTACAATGATGTCCTAACAAAAGGCAAAAGACCTCCTGCGGGGACGAGGGCCTGGGATTAAAAATAAAAAACATATAAATATAGGATATATACACGACAACACTACATAAAGAGAGACCTAAGACAACACTACATAAAGAGAGACCTAAGACAACATCATAGCAAGGCAGCAACACATGACAACACAGCATGGTAGCAACACAACATGACAACACAGCATGGTAGCAACACAACATAACAACAACATGGTAGCAACAAAACATGACAACAACATGGTAGCAACACAACATAACAACAACATGGTACAAACATTTTTTGGCACAGACAACAGCACAAAGGGAAAGAAGGAAGAGACAACAATACCTCACACAAAGCAGCCACTACTGTCAGTAAGTGTCTATGATTGAGTCTTTGAATGAAGTGATTGAGATTAAACTGTCCAGTTTGAGTGTTTGTTGCAGCTCGTTCCAGACGCCAGATGCAGCGAACTGAAAAGAGGAGCGACCCAGGGATGTGTGTGCTTTGGGGACCTTTAACCTTTTTGGGATAGGGGGCAGCATTTTCACTTTTGTATGAACAGCGTGCCCAGAGTGAACTGCCTCCTACTCTGTCCCAGATGCTAATATATGCATATTATTATTAGTATTGGATAGGAAACACTGAAGTTTCTAAAACTGTTTGAATGATGTCTGTGAGTATAACAGAACTCATATGGCAAGCAAAACCTGAGAAAAAATTCAACCAGGAAGTGGGAAATCTGAGGTTTGTAGTTTTTCAACTCAGTCCAACAGGGTGATATTAGTTATGTTTCACTTTCTGTAAAGTTTTTTTGAAATCTGACACAGCGGTTGCATTAAGGAGAAGTTTATCTAAAGTTCCATGTATAATAGCCGTATAATAGCCGTATAATAGCCGTATCTTTATCAATGTTTATTATGAGTATTTCTGTAAATTGATGTGGCTCTCTGCAATATCACCGCATGTTTTAGAACTACTGAACGTAACGCGCGTAATGTAAACTCAGATTTTTTTATATAAATATGAACTTTATCAAACAAAACATACATGTATTGTGTAACATGAAGTCCTATGAGTGTCATCTGATGAAGATCATAAAAGCTTAGTGATTCATTTTATCTCTATTTCTGCTTTTTGTGACTCCTGTCTTTGGCTGGAACAATGTCTGTGTTTTTCTGCGGCTTGGTGGTGACCTAACATAATCGTTTGTGGTGCTTTCGCTGTAAATCCTTTTTGAAATCAGACACTGTGGCTGGATTAACGAGAATGTTATCTTTAAAATGGTGTACAATACTTGTATGCTTGAGGAATTTTAATTATTTAATAATTTTTGTTGTTTTGAATTTGGCGCCCTGCACTTTCACAGACTGTTGCGGGGAGGCGAGGTTCCGCTAGTCCTGACCTAGACAGGTTAACAGAATGTGACTGGCAGAACGGGTGTTGTATGTGGAGGATGAGGGCTGCAGTAGATATCTCAGATAGGAGGGAGGCTTAAGAGGGTTTTATAAATAAGCATCAACCAGTGGGTCTTGCGACGGGTATACAGAGATGACCAGTTTACAGAGTAGTTTAAGCACACTTGTCAATAGCTACAGTTGAAGACAGAAGTTTACATACACATTTAGCCAAACAAATTTAAACTCAGTTTTTCACAATTCCTGACATTTAATCCTATTAAAAATTCCCTGTCTTAGGTCAGTTAGGATCAACACTTTCAACACCTTGCCGTGGCGGAGATGTTTGTGGGCTATACTCGGCCTTGTCTCAGGATGGTAAGTTGGTGGTTGAAGTTATCCCTCTAGTGGTGGGGGGCTGTGCTTTGGCAAAGTGGGTATGGTCATATCCTTCCTGACGGGGCCACAGTGTCTCCCGACCCCTTCTGTCTCAGCCTCCAGTATCTGGAGTACCTCTCCTGTCCTATCCGGTGTCCTGTGTGAATTTAAGTATGCTCTCTCTAATTCTCTAATTCTCTCTTTCTCTATTTTTCTCTCTCTCGGAGGACCTGAGCCCTAGGACCATGCCTCAGGACTACCTGGACTGATGACTCCTTGCTGTCCCCAGTCCACCTGGCCGTGTTGCTGCTCCAGTTTCAACTGTTCTGCCTGAGGCTATGGAACCCTGACCTGTTCACCGTACGTGCTACCTGTCCCAGACCTGCTGTTTTCAACTCTCTAGAGACAGCAGGAGCGGTAGAGATACTCTCAATGATCGGCTATGAAAAGCCAACTGACATTTACTCCTGAGGTGCTGACCTGTTGCACCCTCGACAACTACTGTGATTATTATTATTTGACCATGCTGGTCATTTATGAACATTTGAACATCTTGGCCATGTTCTGTTATAATCTCCACCCATAGCCTGGTTCCTCTCTAGGTTTCTTCCTAGGTTCTGGCCTTTCTAGGTAGTTTTTCCTAGCCACCGTGCTTATACACCTGCATTGCTTGCTGTTTGGGGTTTTAGGCTGGGTTTCTGTACATCAGCTGATGTAAAAACATTTGATTGATTGATTGATTGATGAGATTTTGCCAGTGCACTACACAGTGTGTGTGCAGTGGCACAATTTAATTGATTAATGTACATTTTTGCATGAACAGGTGAATAAAGCGCCTGTCTTCTTCATTGCACACGTCGTGATGTTAAGCATTTTTACACTTGATTTTATCACCTGTCATGTTTTCATATACAAGTGTAGAAAACGCGAGTCTTCTGTGAAGTTGCTTTTAAAAGTAGGAAAATAGTTTATTGTTGATTTTCTCTCTTCCAAAAGCCATAAATCCTTTCGTAAAGCCTTTATATTTAGTAAAGCCTTTATATTTATATTTATATATACTGTATATATGACTATAGAAGCCCACTGAGATCGAAAAACATCGACAGAGGAGCTCTTTCTTTAACGTTACCAATCTGTAAGTGTGCTATTTTATTTCCAGATTTTAGATGTGTATTTATACAGTCCATCACGGTTTACAGCAAGTACTGTATAGCGTTTATGTATTTCTGTTCTGAAAGTCCACTAGCATGTTGTGCTAACAAGCTTCTCATACTTTTCTATTGTATTTTAGCTAGCTTAGTTAGCTGGTTAGCTGTCTTTTATACTGACTAACATTAGCCAAGAGGGTGTTGTACCTAGTTTGTTTACTCATTTTATAGAGAAGACATTGCCCTTTTCTGTCATTTTGTCATTTCATGCCAACTGTCAGCCCAGTAACTTAGAAATGCATGGCATCATCATTATGTTTCTGAAACTAATGTTGCTATCTATTTCATGCCTGCTAGTTAACAATACAATGTTAGCTAATTTGTGTCCAAACCCAACTAGCATATATTGTTAAAAGGCAGGAAAGGCGACACTGGATGTATGTCAGAGACACAGTAGTAACCAGCTGTAGCATCCCTGTAGGCTTGTATGACATCTACCAAGAGGTCTGGACCTTTATGGCTCAGAAAGAACAGGATCGGTCTACAAAAAGATACTGGTGATATACAGTTGAAGTCGTAAGTTTACATACACTTAGGTTGGAGTCATTAAAACTCGTTTTTCAACCACTCCACAAATGTCTTGTTAACAAACTATAGTTTTGGCAAGTCGGTTGGGACATCTACTTTGTGCATGACACAAGTCATTTTTCCATCAATTGTTTACAGACAGATTATTTAACTTATAATTCACAGTTTAGAAGCTTCTGATAGGCTAATTGACATCATTTGAGTCAATTGAAGGTGTACCTGTGGATGTATTTTAAGGCCTACCTTCTAACTCAGTGGCTCTTTGCTTGACATCATGGGAAAATCAAAAGAAATCAGCCAAGACCTTGTAGACCTCCAAGTCTGGTTCATCCTTGGGAGCAATTCCCAAGCGCCTGAATGTATCACGTTCATCTGTACAAACAATAGTACACAAGTATAAACACCATGGCCGTCATACCGCTCAGGAAGGAGACACATTCTGTCTCCTAGAAATGAGCGTACTTTGGTGCGAAAAGTACAACTCAATCCCAGAACAACAGCAAAGGACCTTGTGAAGATGCTGGAAGAAACCGGTACAAAAGTATCTATATCCACAGTAAAACGAGTCCTATATCGACATAACCTGAAAGGCCTGCTCAGCAAGGAAGAAGCCACTGCTCCAAAACCGCCATTAAAAAAAAGCCAGACTACGGTTTGCAACTTCACATGGGGACAAAATAAGTATTTTTGGAGAAATGTCCTCTAGTCTGATAAAACAAAAATAGAATTGTTTGTCCATAATGACCATTGTATTGTTTGGAGGAAAACACGGGATGCTTGCAAGCTGAAGAACACCATCCCAACCGTGTAATGCACACTGGACAGGTGTAATGCACACTGGACAGGTGAGCATTTACCTTAGGGAGCTTTTTTAGTCTTTTAGTTATAAACTTGTTATTCTTTTGTTGTTTTTTATCCTCTTATGTTTCTTGTGTAGTAAATCTTTCCGTCTTTATTTTCATTGTTTTGTCCTGTGAAGTGCATTGTGTTGCATTCCTGACCCATGTCCTTCCTCCAGGCTTTGTGTCTTAGAAAGGGAAGTGACTATTAATACATTATTCTAACAATCAGATGGGGTTTTGTAAATGTAGGTACTTTAGTCAAAACACCCCCCTCTAGTGGATATATAGTGTCATTAGAATGAGTAGGAAATCACTATTCAAGGCGAAGGCTGGAGGAACATATTGTTACTGTAAAATAATGAATAAATGATGGAAGGGATTTGTTTTCACATGGACTTATAGCTTGTTACTTCCGAGGCAAAATTGTTGATGTACAGAAATTAACAAAGATCAACTGTATGCGTGGCATTGAGCTCCAGAATGGCATTAGTTTGTCATCAAAGGGAGTCTGTGTAGCGCAGTCAGCCAGTCAGTCACTCACTCAGTCAGGCAGTCAGCCAGTCAGGCAGTCAGTCAGTTTGACCCTTTTCTGATATCAATGACAACACAATGTGGTTTTACACAGTAAAAGTAAAAATAATAATAATACATTCTGAATGAACATTAACAATAAAAATATCATAAAACACAATAAGAGCCAGATATGGATTACATGATGATTGAAGACACACAATTATTTTAGTTTTATATTTCACCTTTATTTAACCAGGTAGGCCAGTTTAGAACAAGTTCTCATTTACAACTGCGACCTGGCCAAGATAAAGCACAGCAGTGCGACAAAAACAACAACACAGAGTTACACATGGAATAAACAAACATACAGTCAATAACACAATAGGAAGATCTATGTACAGTGTGTGCAAATGTAGAAGAGTAGGGAGGTAGGCAATAAATAGGCCATAGAGGCGAAGATAATTACAATTTAGCATTAATAATGGAGGGATAGATGTGCAGATGATGATGTGCAAGTAGAGATACTGGGGTGCAAAAGAGCAAAAGGGTAAGTATGTGGATGAGGTGTGCTATTTACAGATTGGCTGTGTACAGGTGCAGTGATCGGTAAGCTGCTCAGACAGCTGATGCTTAAAGTTAGAGAGGGAGATATAAGACTTCAGCTTCAGTGATTTTTGCAATTCGTTCCAGTCATTAGCAGCATAGAACTGGAAGGAAAGGCGGCCAAAGAATATGTTGGTTTTGGGGATGACCAGTGCAATGTACCTTCCGGAGAGCGTGCTACGGGTGGGTGTTGCTATGGTGACCAGTGAGCTAAGATAAGGCGGGGCTTTACCTAGCAAAGACTTATAGATGACCTGGAGCCAGTGGGTTAGGCGACGGAAATGTAGTGAGGGCCAGCCAACGAGAGCATAGAGGTCGCAGTGGTGGGTAGTATATGGGGCTTTGGTGATAAAACGGATGGAACTGTGATAGACTATATCCAGTTTGCTGAGTAGAGTGTTGGAGGCTATTTTGTTGATGACATCGCCGAAGTCAAGGATCGGTAGGATAGTCAGTTTTACGAGGGTATGTTTGCCTGCATGAGTGAATGAGGTTTTGTTGCAAAATAGGAAGCCGATTGGAGGTTTGTTAGCACAGTGTCCAAAGAAGAACCAGATGTATACAGAATGCTGTCGTCTGCGTAGAGGTGGATCAGAGAATCAGCAGCAGCAAGAGCGACATCATTGATGTATACAGAGAAAAGAGTCGGCCCGAGAATTGAACCCTGAGGCAACCCCATAGAGACTGCCAGAGGTCCGGACAACAGGCCCTACGATTTGAGACACTGAACTTGGCTTTCGAAGGCCTTAGATAGGCAGGGCAGGATGGATATAGGTCTGTAACAGTTTGGGTCCAGGGTGTCTCCCCCTTTGCAGAGAGGGGTGACCGTGGCAGCTTTCCAATCCTTGGGGATCTCAGATGATATGAAAGAGAGGTTGAACAGGCTGGTAATAGGGGTTGCGACAATGGCGGCGGATAGTTTCAGAAATAGAGGGTCCAGATTGTCAAGCCCAGCTGATTTGTACGGGTCCAGGTTTTGCAGCTCTTTCAGAACATCTGCTATCTGGATTTGGGTAAAGGAGAAGCTGGGGAAGCTTGGGCGAGTAGCTGCGGGGGGCGGAGCTGTTGGCCGAGGTAGGAGTAGCCAGGAGGAAAGCATGGCCAGCCATTGAGAAATGCTTGTTGAAGCTTTCGATTATCATGGATTTATCGGTGGTGACCGTGTTACACTTTACAGTGTCCCAGAACTTTTTGGAGTTAGAGCTACAGGATTCAAATTTCTGCCTGAAAAAGCTTGCCTTTGCTTTCCTGACTAACTGCGTGTATTGGTTCCTGGCTTCCCTGAACAGTTGCATATCGCGGGGACTATTCGATGCTATTGCAGTCCGCCACAGGATTTTTTTGTTCTGGTCGAGGGCAATCAGGTCTGGAGTGAACCAAGGGCTATATCTGTTCTTAGTTCTGCATTTTTTGAACGGAGCATGCTTGTCTAAGATGGTGAGGAAGTTACTTTTAAAGAATGACCAGGCATCCTCAACTGACGGGATGAGGTCAATATCCTTCCAGGATACCCGGGCCAGGTCGATTAGAAAGGCCTGCTCGCAGAAGTGTTTTAGGGAGCGTTTGACAGTGATGAGGGGTGGTCATTTGACCGCGGACCCGTAGCGGATCCAAGCAATGAGGCAGTGATCGCTGAGATCCTGATTGAAGACAGCAGAGGTGTATTTGGAGGGCAAGTTGGTCAGGATAATGTCTATTAGGGTGCCCATGTTTACGGATTTAGGGTTGTTCCTGGTGGGTTCCTTGATGATTTGTGTGAGATTGAGGGCATCTAGCTTAGATTGTAGGACTGCTGGGGTGTTAAGCATATCCCAGTTTAGGTCACCTAACAGAATGAATTCTGAAGATAGATGGGGTGCCATCAATTCACATGTGAAGTCCAGGGCACAGCTGGGAGCTGAGGGAGGTCGGTAGCAGGCAGCAACAGTGAGAGACTTATTTCTGGAGAGATTAATTTTTAAAATTAGAAGTTCGAACTGTTTGGGCATAGACCTGGAAAGTATGACAGAACTTTGCAGGCTATCTCTGCAGTAGACTGCAACTCCTCCCCCTTTGGCAGTTCTATCTTGACGGAAAATGTTATAGTTGGGTATGGAAATCTCAGAATTTTTGGTGGCCTTCCTAAGCCAGGATTCAGACACGGCAAGGACATCAGGGTTGGCAGAGTGTGCTAAAGCAGTGAGTAAAACAAACTTAGGGAGGAGGCTTCTGATGTTGACATGCATGAAACCAAGGCTTTTTCGATCACAGAAGTCAACAAAGGAGGGTGCCTGGGGACATGCAGGGCCTGGGTTTACCTCCACATCACTCGAGGAACAGAGGAGGAGTAGAATGAGGGTGCGGCTAAAGGCTATCAAAACTGGTCGCCTAGAGCGTTGGAGACAAGGAATAAAAGGAGCAGATTTCTGGGCATGGTAGAATATATTCAGGGCATAATGTGCAGACAGGGGTATGGTGGGGTGCGGGCACAGCGGAGGTAAGCCCAGGCACTGGGTGATGATAAGAGAGGTTGTATCTCTGGACATGCTGGTTATAATGGGTGAGGTCACCGCATGTGTGGGAGGTGGGACAAAGGAGGTATCAGGGGTATGAAGAGTGGAACTAGGGCCTCCATTGTAAACTAAAACAATGCTAACTAACCTGAACAACAGTATACAAGGCATATTGATATTTGAGAGAGACATACAGCAAAGCATAAAGTAATCGCAGGTGAGACAACAACAGCTAGTCAGCTAACACAACAACAGCAGGTAAAATGGCGATGACTAGGCAGAGAGGGTCGGATTAACTACACACAGAGCCTGAGTTCGCGGCTGGGGCCGACAGATAAAACATAAAAATACAGAATGGAGTACCGTGATTAATGAACAGTCCAGCAGGCATCAGCTAAGTAGCCATGTGATCAGAGTGATGAACACTGAACAGGTGTAATGAATACTGAATAGGTGTAATGAACACTGAACAGGTGTAATGAACAGGTGTAATGAACAGGTGTAATGAACACTGAACAGGTGTAATGAACAGGTGTAGGGAACACTGAACAGGTGTAATGAACAGGTGTAGGGAACACTGAACAGGTGTAATGAACAGGTGTAATGAACAGGTGTAATGAACAGGTGTAATGAACACTGAACAGGTGTAATGAACAGGTGTAGGGAACACTGAACAGGTGTAATGAACAGGTGTAATGAACATTGAACAGGTGTAATGAACAGGTGTATCGAACACTGAACAGGTGTAATGAACAGGTGTAATGAACACTGAACAGGTGTAATGAACAGGTGTAATGAACACTGAACAGGTGTAATGAACAGGTGTAATGAACACTGAACAGGTGTAATGAACAGGTGTAATGAACACTGAACAGGTGTAATGAACAGCTGTAATGAACACTGAACAGGTGTAATGAACAGGTGTAATGAACACTGAACAGGTGTAATGAACAGGTGTAATGAACAGGTGCAGTGAACAGGTGTAATGAACATGTGTAATGAACAGCTGTAATGAACACTGAACAGGTGTAATGAACACTGAACAGGTGTAATGAACAGGTGTAATGAATAGGTGTAATGAACAGGTGTAATGAACAGGTGTAATAAACAGGTGTAATGAACATTGAACAGGTGTAATGAACAGGTGCACTGAACAGGTGTAATGAACATGTGTAATGAACAGCTGTAATGAACACTGAACAGGTGTAATGAGCAGGTGTAATGAACACTGAACAGGTGTAATGAACAGGTGTAATGAACAGGTGTAATGAACACTGAACAGGTGTAATGAACAGGTGTAATGAATAGGTGTAATGAACACTGAACAGGTGTAGTGAACAGGTTTAATGAATAGGTGTAATGAACATTGAACAGGTGTAGTGAACAGGTGTAATGAACAGGTGTAATGAACATTGAACAGGTGTAATGAACAGGTGTAATGAACACTGAACAGGTGTAATGAACACTGAACAGGTGTAATGAACAGGTGTAATGAACACTGAACAGGTGTAGTGAACAGGTGTAATGAACAGGTGTAATGAACACTGAACAGGTGTAGTGAACAGGTGTAATGAACAGGTGTAATGAACATTGAACAGGTGTAATGAACACTGAACAGGTGTAATGAACAGGTGTAATGAACAGGTGTAATGAACACTGAACAGGTGTAGTGAACAGGTGTAATGAACAGGTGTAATGAACATTGAACAGGTGTAATGAACACTGAACAGGTGTAATGAACACTGAACAGGTGTAATGAACAGGTGTAATGAACACTGAACAGGTGTAGTGAACAGGTGTAATGAACAGGTGTAATGAACATTGAACAGGTGTAATGAACACTGAACAGGTGTAATGAACAGGTGTAATGAACACTGAACAGGTGTAGTGAACAGGTGTAATGAACACTGAACAGGTGTAATGAACAGGTGTAGTGAACATGTGTAATGAACAGGTGTAGTGAACACTGAACAGGTGTAATGAACAGGTGTAATGAACGCGGCAGGTGTAATGTCGCGGCTGGGGCCGACAGATAAAACATAAAAATACAGAATGGAGTACCGTGATTAATGAACAGTCCAGCAGGCATCAGCTAAGTAGCCATGTGATCAGAGTGATGAACACTGAACAGGTGTAATGAATACTGAATAGGTGTAATGAACACTGAACAGGTGTAATGAACAGGTGTAATGAACAGGTGTAATGAACACTGAACAGGTGTAATGAACAGGTGTAGGGAACACTGAACAGGTGTAATGAACAGGTGTAATGAACACTGAACAGGTGTAATGAACAGGTGTAATGAACACTGAACAGGTGTAATGAACAGGTGTAATGAACACTGAACAGGTGTAATGAACAGGTGTAATGAACACTGAACAGGTGTAATGAACAGGTGTAATGAACACTGAACAGGTGTAATGAACACTGAACAGGTGTAATGAACAGGTGTAATGAACACTGAACAGGTGTAATGAACAGGTGTAGGGAACACTGAACAGGTGTAATGAACAGGTGTAATGAACACTGAACAGGTGTAATGAACAGGTGTATCGAACACTGAACAGGTGTAATGAACAGGTGTAATGAACACTGAACAGGTGTAATGAACAGGTGTAATGAACACTGAACAGGTGTAATGAACAGGTGTAATGAACACTGAACAGGTGTAATGAACAGGTGTAATGAACACTGAACAGGTGTAATGAACAGCTGTAATGAACACTGAACAGGTGTAATGAACAGGTGTAATGAACACTGAACAGGTGTAATGAACAGGTGTAATGAACAGGTGCAGTGAACAGGTGTAATGAACATGTGTAATGAACAGCTGTAATGAACACTGAACAGGTGTAATGAACACTGAACAGGTGTAATGAACAGGTGTAATGAATAGGTGTAATGAACAGGTGTAATGAACAGGTGTAATAAACAGGTGTAATGAACATTGAACAGGTGTAATGAACAGGTGCACTGAACAGGTGTAATGAACATGTGTAATGAACAGCTGTAATGAACACTGAACAGGTGTAATGAGCAGGTGTAATGAACACTGAACAGGTGTAATGAACAGGTGTAATGAATAGGTGTAATGAACACTGAACAGGTGTAGTGAACAGGTTTAATGAACATTGAACAGGTGTAATGAACACTGAACAGGTGTAATGAACAGGTGTAATGAACACTGAACAGGTGTAATGAACTGGTGTAATGAACACTGAACAGGTGTAGTGAACAGGTGTAATGAACACTGAACAGGTGTAATGAACAGGTGTAGTGAACATGTGTAATGAACAGGTGTAGTGAACACTGAACAGGTGTAATGAACAGGTGTAATGAACACTGAACAGGTGTAATGAACACTGAACAGGTGTAATGAACAGGTGTAATGAACACTGAACAGGTGTAATGGACAAGTGTAATGAACACTGAACAGGTGTAATGAACAGGTGTAAGGAACAGGTGTAGTGAACACTGAACAGGTGTAATGAACAGGTGTAATGAACACTGAACAGGTGTAAATAACACTGAACAGGTGTAATGAACAGGTGTAGTGAACAGGTGTAATGAACAGGTGTAATGAACACTGAACAGGTGTAATGAACAGGTGTAATGAACAGGTGTAATGAACACTGAACAGGTGTAATGAACAGGTGTAATGAACACTGAACAGGTGTAATGAACAGGTGTAATGAACACTGAACAGGTGTAATGGACAGGTGTAATGAACACTGAACAGGTGTAATGAACAGGTGTAAGGAACAGGTGTAGTGAACACTGAACAGGTGTAATGAACAGGTGTAATGAACACTGGACAGGTGTAATGAACACTGAACACGTGTAATGAACACTGAACAGGTGTAATGAACACTGAACAGGTGTAATGAACAGGTGTAATGAACACTGAACAGGTGTAATGAACAGGTGTAATGAACACTGAACAGGTGTAATGAACACTGAACAGGTGTAATGAACACTGAACAGGTGTAATGAACAGGTGTAATGAACACTGAACAGGTGTAATGAACACTGAACAGGTGTAATGAACACTGAACAGGTGTAGTGAACAGGTGTAATGAACAGGTGTAATGAACACTGAACAGGTGTAATGAACAGGTGTAATGAACACTGAACAGTTGTAATGAACACTGAACAGGTGTAATGAACACTGAACAGGTGTAATGAACAGGTGTAATGAACACTGAACAGGTGTAATGAACACTGAACAGGTGTAGTGAACAGGTGTAATGAACAGGTGTAATGAACACTGAACAGGTGTAATGAACAGGTGTAATGAACAGGTGAAATGAGCAGGTGTAATGAACACTGAACAGGTGTAATGAGCACTCAACAGGTGTAATGAGCAGGTGTAATGAACACTGAACAGGTGTAATGAGCACTGAACAGGTGTAATGAACAGGTGTAATGAACAGGTGTAGTGAACAGGTGTAATGAACAGGTGTAATGAACACTGAACAGGTGTAATGGACAGGTGTAATGAACAGGTGTAGTGAACAGGTGTAATGAACAGGTGTAGTGAACACTGAACAGGTGTAGTGAACAGGTGTAATGAACAGGTGTAGTGAACACTGAACAGGTGTAGTGAACAGGTGTAGTGAACAGGTGTAATGAACAGGTGTAGTGAACAGGTGTAATGAACAGGTGTAATGAACACTGAACAGGTGTAATGAACAGGTATAATGAACAGGTGTAGTGAACAGGTGTAATGAACAGGTGTAGTGAACAGGTGTAATGAACAGGTGTAATGAGCACTGAACAGGTGTAATGAGCACTGAACAGGTGTAATGAACAGATGTAGTGAACCGGTGTAGTGAACAGGTGTAATGAACAGGTGTAATGAACAGGTGTAATGAACAGGTGTGGTGAACAGGTGTAATGAACAGGTGTAGTGAACAGGTGTAATGAACAGGTGTAGTGAACAGGTGTAATGAACAGGTGTAGTGAACAGGTGTAATGAACACTGAACAGGTGTAATGAACAGGTGTAATGAACAGGTGTAATGAGCACTGAACAGGTGTAATGAGCACTGAACAGGTGTAATGAACAGGTGTAATGAACAGGTGTAATGAACAGGTGTAATGAACACTGAACAGGTGTAATGAACAGGTGTAGTGAACAGGTGTAATGAACAGGTGTAATGAGCACTGAACAGGTGTAATGAACAGGTGTAATGAACAGGTGTAATGAACACTGAACAGGTGTAATGAACAGGTGTAGTGAACAGGTGTAATAAACAGGTGTAATGAGCAATGAACAGGTGTAATGAACAGGTGTAATGAACAGGTGTAATGAACAGGTGTAATGAACACTGAACAGGTGTAATGAACAGGTGTAGTGAACAGGTGTAATGAACAGGTGTAATGAACAGGTGTAATGAGCAGGTGTAATGAACACTGAACAGGTGTAATGAACATTGAACAGGTGTAATGAACAGGTGTAATGAACACTGAACAGGTGTAATGAACAGGTGTAATGAACAGGTGTAATGAGCAGGTGTAATGAACACTGAACAGGTGTAATGAGCACTGAACAGGTGTAATGAACGTGTTTAAAAATGACCATAACAAGCGTTCTAATCACCTGTAAACACACTGGACAGTTGAAAAAAGCACATGTACAACAAATGTCATTTCACACTTGAAAAAAGCAAGTGAAAAATTATAATTTCAAGTGTTAATAAGACGTGTCTGGGTAAGACGATTTGAACCTCTTGGCCTTCCATACAAACGCGCATCACTCGTTCCCTTACAGCCAGTATTGATCCCTCCCAAACTTTTCTCATCGGATCGACACGAATCACGTAATTCACCTATTTTGCATTCAAAACGGCGAACTTCGCCGAAAGGTGACTAGTTTGTAACCCTGGTATTCCTATATTTCTCTGCATACTTCATCTGGAAGTGTCGAGACAAGTTGTAGTCTTTCAAGACAGCGATGCTCTCTTTGCACACAGCTTTTCATGATACCTCAATAAATAAATATTTAATGTCCACTCTGTTGTAACACCCTACATTCATTGTCTAATTAAATTTTCTTAGAAATCTTTGATATTTTTTATTTTTTGCGCAAACCTAGCTTTATGTGATCTGAGCATGATTCCGCGGGCCGTATTGAATCAGGTCGCGGGCCGGGCCGCATACGCCCCCGGGCCTGTTCTATAGCATTAAGTTATCAAATCAAATTGTATTTGTTACATGCGCAGAATACAACAGGTGTAGGTAGACTTTACCGTGAAATGCTTACTTACAAGCCGTTAACCTACAACGCAGTTCTAGAAAAAGAGTTAAGAAAATATGACAAAAAAATAAATATAATACACACAAGAAAATAACAAAAACAAGGCTATATACATATGGTACCGAGTCAATGGGGGTACAGGTTAGTTGAGGTAATTTGTAAAGTGACTGTGCATAGATAATATACAGAGAGTAGCAACAGTGTAAAAACAACGCAAATAGTACAGGTGGCCATTTTATTAATTGTTCAGCGGTCTTATGGCTTGTAGGTAGAAGCTGTTAAAGGAGTCTTTTTGGACCTAGACATGGCACCCCGGTACCGCTTGCTGTGCGGTAGCAAAGAGAACAGTCTATGACGTGGGTGACTGGAGTCTTCAACAATTTATTTGAGTCTTCCTCTGACACCGCCTTCCTCTGACACCACGCTTCCTGGATGGCAGGAAGCTTGGCCACAGCTTGGCCCCACTGGGCTGTATGCACTACCCTCTGTAGCACCTTACGTCGGATACTGAGCATTTGCCATCGGATACCGAGCATTTGCCGTATCAGGCAGTGATGGAACCGGTCAGGATGCTCTCGATGGTGCAGCTGTTGTACTTTCTGAGGATCTGAGGACCCATGCCAAATCTTTTCAGTCTCCTGAGGGGGAAAAGGTGTTGTTGTGCACTCTTCACGACTGTCTTGGTGTGTTTGGACCATGATAGTTTGTTGGTGATATGGACACCAAGGCACTTGAAGCTCTCAACCCCCTCCACTACAGCCCCGTCAATGTTAATGGGAGCCTGTTCGGCCCTCCTTTTCCTGTTGTCCACGATCATCTCCTTTGTCTTGCTCACGTTGAGGGAGAGGTGTTGTCCTGGCACCACGTGGCCAGGTCTCTGACCTCCCTATAGGCTGTCTCATCATTGTCGGTGATCAGGCCTACCACCTTTGTGGCGTCAGCAAACTTAAAGTAAGTAAACAATATATTTGTTTAAGTCTGTGCAATGTGTGTCCCTCCCCTTTGGATAACATAAAGTTGGTTTGAGGTGCCTAGGTCATGTGATCAAAGAGCTATTGAATTGTAAGGGATTTTTATAAATGTATATAAATGTTGGAATTATTTTGAGAAAACCAAAGTGTGTGCAACACGCCTCTCTATGTGACATGCTGACCACACCGCTCACGTCGCAAAAATACATTTACACATGTTATTCAATAATTGCACCCACTCTGCTCGCGCACGTCTGCGTGGCCAGGTGTTAAAATAGAACTTGGTTCTATTTGTGATGCTCAACGTGCCGCAAGTCCTGCCTCTCCCATCTCATTGGTTTTTAGAAGCATATTCAATCACATAGGTGATTGAAAGATGAGCTGAGGTCCACACTCAGTTCATCTTTGTGGTAATACACCGTAAAGTTGGTTGCCAACTGCCATATAAAGTCCAAAGAAGAAAAAGAAGCCGGAAGGTAGCAGGAGAGATGACGAGAAACAAATTTGTTTTATTGTTTTATCTGTGGATTAATTGTTGGAGTCGTTGACCTTGTGCATTTCAGGTAAAATAACAACCCAATGTTTATATCCCAGGACAAATTAGCTTGCAATAGCAAGCTAGCTAGCTAAATTGACATAAATGTTTAATGTTTTTGACCTGTCCCCAAATTAATATAATTGATTCAGAGTTTGTTTTGATATTTCAACCTACATGTCCTGATAATGTCTGGTGTGGGTGAACAAAACCAACTTGTACACGTGCGTCAGCAAGTAAGGAATAATGGACAATTGAAATGAGGTTGCTAAGTCATGTGGTTGAAGAGCTATTGAAGTTTGCATATTGTGATCATGCACTTTGTGGACAGTCCCTAAATAGTTGAGTTGACGGTCCGCCAGGCTGCCTAAATCGTTGCTGTGTGATTATGAAACTCGGTTCGGAATTGGGAAAATACTTTTTTTCCTTCATAGGGAGCCTAACCTGAGACATGTAGATCAAATTGTTCGTGAGCTATTGAAGTTTGAAGGTTCGAATATTGAAACTTTAATTTAACACGGTTTTAATTTTTAGAGTAATTGCGTACCAGCTCCTCTATAAAGGAAAGTAGCCTATCACCGTCACAGATTCACAAACGGAGGCAAAAAAAGGTTGATCAAAGCAGAATGAAGGCGGGATCTGCATTGAATAGCAATGTAGTTTCCTGATTCCGTTTAGTTCACATTTATTTGCAGCTAGTCAGTCTGTGAATCTATGCGTGACAGTAGACTGTTCCAGATTGCGCAGATTGAAAATGCGCCAGCATGAATGTGCAAGATACGCTGTTCTGAGGTCATGAAAAGTAAAAAATAATTGTTTATGTCATTCATAAAGGCACACTTTAAAATATTATCAATCACTTAAAAATATACATACCAGCCATTATCGTGGTGACCCTTCAGTGCGTGTCTGTTTGTGTGTCATTATCGGAGGAGAGGGAGCGCTAGTTATCCATAGCCAATTACGCTTTAATGTCGTTGTCGCCTTTCCACAGCCTAAATAAATCTGTACCGTTGGAAAGCTGGGATCCCCCTCTATTAAACAGTAGCCATGTAACTGTGACAACATTAAAACACATTCTAAGAATAGTCTAATTGACAAATATCTTGCTGTGCATAGATTTCCCCTAAAACATGAATATTTGAACCTGATACTGCATAAACATGTCTAGTTAGATAACCTGCTTTGAAGTAGCCTGCCTTCTCCATTTGATCCCTGGTCATTAAATGAGGGAATCATTTTAGAAGACAGAAGTATTTGGTTGTGTTGTTGTAATACTTTATATCAAGGGTGGCAACCATCCTCCAGGATAGCTACTGGGTGTGCAGGCTTTTGTTCCTGCCCTGCTCTAACCACATTGTAGCCTAAACATCAACTGCTCAACAGGACCTTGATAAGCAGAATTGGGTGTTTCAGCGCTGGATCAAAAGCCAAGCCTGCACAGCCAGCAGCTCTTCAGATGGAGGGTTGACCACATGTGACTAACAGTTCAGTTCTACTTTGTGGGGGGTGAAGTGCCTTGATTAAGGGCACAACGACAGGAGATGGTAGGTCTGCATGGGATCAGACACAGCAGCCTTCCAGTGTCAATAATGCCTAGTTTTAGGCTATAACAATAGTCATGAAAATGTGTATAAACCCTTAATTAAGAGTAAATAATCAGGAGATCTCTATAGCATAATGTCATTTGTGGATTTGGGGGAACATAGCTTAATTGACCGACTTGGAAAAAGACAGCTTCTGCTCTTCTTTAATCCGAAATCAAGAGTAGATGTGATATTCATATTTATTCATTCCTAAGTTATTAATAAATCAAACAGATTGATATGATAAAAGACACATGTAGGTTATAGGAGGATTGTAATCAGAACTGTTGGCATTTCATCTCCATCATCATGTCTCGCGGTGATACGGAAACGATCTGTATTTGATCAGGTAAAGAATCGGTAAATTGTTCGATTCCGGTTGCTCGATTTCTACCAAGCTCGAGCTTGTCGGTTTGAGAGGTCCCGGGATGCCCGCTGAAACGGTTGCTCCGTTAATGACATTCATTCATCTGATGCGAGCCATCGAGGACGAACGCTGACGTAACAGATATTACAATGCAACGAGGATACATTTTATGTTGGTTTATGAGTGGCTGGATACTACAGGCACCAGGGGGCAGGAAAACAATGATGCACTTCAGGAACATTATCGACCTCTGTGCTAAATCAGGACGATAACCAACTTAATGCAAGATCAGTGGATGATGGACTTGTGGATGTAATTTAATGTCCAGCGGAACTGGCTTGCTTCGGCTTGTGGAAGATCTTCATATTGCATTTTGTTGCAGTAGAGTTGCTGCTGCCCCGTCTCTCTCCCTCCTATCCGACGTTGTTGTCAATGATCTAACATGGCGACTGTACCAGTATATTGCATCTGCAGATTACCGTACGACGTTACCCAGTTTATGATCGAATGTGACGCATGCAAGGACTGGTTTCACGGAAGGTAATTGCTTGAATATATTGTGGATGTTTTTTTGTCCGTCCACGTTGTGTTTTGTAGGATCATTTGACCATTTGACAGTATGTTGCACATTCTTTGTCGACATCTGAATTGCCAGAAGCGCGAGGCCGCTTGAAGAAGGCGGAGTTAAAAATAGATGAGTCGGTTGTGACATTTTTGTGAATAGCACCAAAACATTTAGTGAACAATATAGTCATGTAAATATGAAGGTGTGTTTGTATGATCTCGTAGTATTTTCAGAGTGTGTTTCCAGCTCTATCTCATGTGGGTGGCTACAGTAACATTGTAGGACAGAGCAGAACAGTGGGTGTCTCGATCGGACAGTAACGAGGCTACACATTTCAATCTACATCATGTTTAGCTTGTCCCGCCGTTAAACCGGGCAGTACTATGGTGTTTTATGTCTATTGTTTTATTGTTTTGTCGACGTTATAAAAGCCCTGAGAAAAGAGGAGTCGTAGCTGACAATAGCCCGCTGCCCTCCAGCCAGACACTTTGAATAACTGCCCATTGATAGACGTTGCAGTGCGGGGTTGCTGTCTACATTTTCTCTGTAAAACGATCGAAATGCTTGAAGATTTTCACACCATGTATTTGAAACCAATTCTATTTTCTCAAGTGTATCAGCGAGCCAGGTTCATCAGTTTAGCCCGCCGATAATAATGGAAGTCTGCCACGTCTTTTGCTTTATTTGAAATGTTTTTACGATGTCCTTTGTACGTTAATTGCCCAATGCAGGACAATCATCCGTCACTGATCGATCACTTTCTTTTTCGATCACTTATTGCCAACAGGCGTTTTCAAATCAGAAGAAGATATTTACGCGCGTTAACATTAACCCTTTGGTGCAAGACTACAATGTGTCATTCAGTACTACGCTGCCTGCTACAATGTCTCATCGGCTGAACGCGGGTAACACATCTTATCTCCAATCATCCATGTCAGTTGAGCGATGCGTTATTATTCGTGTGAATATCACGAAACCTGGCCGATACGAGAAATATTCAAAGTAATTAAGGTCTAGCAGTAATCTTGGCTTTGACGTTGTGTTTATGGAGGCTGTCTGTCGTAGCCTGATGGTGGCTCATTTGAAATTGTCCCTGGGTTGACACTGCTGAATCCAGGAGCCTAATAACCCAAACGGTCTCCATTATTCCCGCTTCATTCTAGGGGTTTGCCATTACACTACTTTATTACTGTATTAGAAACTATGCATCAAGCCGACATACAGTACATGGCCAGCTCCTGGTCGAACTTCTCATTACAAAATCATGGCCATTAATATGGAGTTGGTCCCCCTTTGCTGCTATAACAGCCTCCACTCTTATAGGAAGGCTTTCCACTAGATGTTGGAACATTGCTGCTATAACAGCCTCCACTCTTCTGGGAAGGCTTTCCACTAGATGTTGGAACATTGCTGCTATAACAGCCTCCACTCTTCTGGGAAGGCTTTCCACTAGATGTTGGAACATTGCTGCTATTACAGCATTCACTCTTCTGGGAAGGCTTTCAACTAGATGTTGGAACATTGCTGCTATTACAGCATTCACTCTTCTGGGAAGGCTTTCAACTAGATGTTGGAACATTGCTGCTATAACAGCCTCCACTCTTCTGGGAAGGCTTTAATATGGAGTTGGTCCCCCTTTGCTGCTATAACAGCCTCCACTCTTATAGGAAGGCTTTAATATGGAGTTGGTCCCCTTTTGCTGCTATAACAGCCTCCACTCTTCTGGGAAGGCTTTAATATGGAGTTGGTCCCCCCATTGCTGCTAAAACAGCCTCCACTCTTCTGGGAAGGCTTTCCATTAGATGTTGGAACATTGCTGCTATAACAGCCTCCACTCTTCTGGGAAGGCTTTCCATTAGATGTTGGAACATTGCTGCTATAACAGCCTCCACTCTTCTGGGAAGGCTTTCCACTAGATGTTGGGATATTGCTGCAGGGACTTGCTTCCATTCTGCCACGAGCATTAGTGAGGTCGAGCACTGATGTTGGGTGATTAGGCCTGGCACGCAGTCGGCTTTCAAATTCATCCCAAAGGTGTTCGATGGGGTTGAGGTCAGGGCTCTGTGCAGGTCAGTCCATTTCTGTATGGACCTCGCTTTGTGCAGAGGGGCATTGTCATGCTGAAACAGGAAAGGGCCTTCCCCAAACTGTTGCCACAAAGTTGGAAGCACAGAATCGTCTAGAATGTCATTGTATGCTGTAGCGTTAAGATTTCCCTTCACTGGAACTAAGAGGCCTGAACCATGAAAAACAGCTCCAGACAATTATTCCTCCACCAAACTTTACAGTTTGCACTATGCATTCAGGCAGGTAGTGTTCTCCTGGCATCTGCCAAACCCAGATTCATTTTTCGGACTGCCAGATGGTGAAGCGTAATTCATCACTCCAGCCGATGCTTGGCATTGCGCATGGTGATCTTAGGCTTGTGTGCGGCTGCTCGGCCTTGAAAAACCAATTTCATGAAGCTCCCGACAAACAGTTATTGTGCTGACGTTGCTTCCAGAGGCAGTTCGGTAGTGAGTGCTGAAACTGAGGACAGACAATTTTTACGTGCTACGGCACTCGGCGGTCTCGTTCTGTGAGCTTGTGTGGCCTACCACTTTGCGGCTGAGCCGTTGTTGCTCCTAGTCGTTTTCACTTCACAATGACAGCACTTACAGTTGACGGGGAGGCTCTAAATCTGACGAACTGACTTGTTGGAAAGGTGGCATCATATGACGGTGCATGTTGAAAGTCCCTGAGCTCTTCCGTAAGGCCATTCTACTGCCAATGTTTGTCTATGGAGATTGCATGGCGGTGTGCTCAATTTTATACACCTGTCAGCAACGGATATCGCTGAAATAGCCAAATCCACTAATTTGAAGGGGTGTCCACATACTTTTGTATATATAGAGTACCAGCCTGGTAGGATGCATACTTATAGCTGTATATATAGTGTACCTGCCTGGTAGGATGCATACTTATAGCTGTATATATAGTGTACCAGCCTGGTAGGATGCATAGTTATAACTGTATATATAGTGTACCTGCCTGGTAGGATGCATACTTATAACTGTATATATAGTGTACCTGCCTGGTAGGATGCATACTTATAGCTGTATATATAGTGTACCAGCCTGGTAGGATGCATAGTTATAACTGTATATATAGTGTACCTGCCTGGTAGGATGCATACTTATAACTGTATATATAGTGTACCTGCCTGGTAGGATGCATACTTATAGCTGTATATATAGTGTACCTGCCTGGTAGGATGCATACTTATAGCTGTATATATAGTGTACCAGCCTGGAAGGGTGCATACTTATAGCTGTATATATAGTGTACCTGCCTGGTAGGATGCATAGTTATAGCTGTATATATAGTGTACCTACCTGGTAGGATGCATACTTATAGCTGTATATATAGTGTACCTACCTGTCCCTCTCCCATGCTTTCCCTATCCACAGCTGTCCCTCTCCCCTGCTGTCCCTCTCACCATGCTGTCCCTCTCCCCTGCTGGCCCTCTCCCCCTGCTGTCCCTCTCACCATGCTGTCCCTCTCCACAGCTGTCCCTCTCCCCTGCTGTCCCTCTCCCCCTGCTGTCCCTCACACCATGCTTTCCCTCTCCCCTGCTGTCCCTCTCACCATGCTGTCCCTCTCCCCTGCTGTCCCTCCCCCCTGCTGTCCCTCACACCATGCTTTCCCTCTCCCCTGCTGTCCCTCTCACCATGCTGTCCCTCTCCCCTGCTGTCCCTCTTCCCATGCTGTCCCTATCCACAGCTGTCCCTATCCACAGCTGTCCCTCTCCCCTGCTGTCCCTTTCCCCTGCTGTCCCTCTCCCCATGCTGTCCCTCTTCCCCTGCTGTCCCTCTCCCCTGCTGTCCCTCTTCCCAAGCTGTCCCTATTCACAGCTGTCCCTCTCCCCATGTTGTCCCTCTCCCCTGCTGTCCCTATCCTCTGCTGTCCCACTTCCCATGCTGTCCCTCTCCCCTGCTGTCCCTCTCCCCTGCTGTCCCTCTCCCCATGCTGTCCTTCTCCCTTGCTGTCCCTCTCCCTTGCTGTCCCTCTCCCCATGCTGTCCCTCTCCCCCTGCTGTCCCTCTCCCCTGCTGTCCCTATCTCCTGCTGTTCCTATCCACAGCTGTGACTCTCCCCTGCTGTCCCTCTCCCCTTCTGTCCCTATCCACAGCTGTCCCTCTCCCCTGCTGGCCCTATCCACAGCTGTCCCTCTCCCCATGCTGTCCATCTCCCCATGCTGTCCCTCTCCCCTGCTGTCCCTATCCCATGCTGTCCCTCTCCCCTGCTGTCCCTCTTCCCAAGCTGTCCCTGTTCACAGCTGTCCCTCTTCCTCTCCCCTGCTGTTCCTCTCCCCTGCTGTCCCTCTCCCCCTGCTGTCCCTCTCCCCTGCTGTCCCTATCAACAGCTGTCCCTCTCCCCATGCTGTCCCTCTCCCCTGCTGTCCCTCTCCCCTGCTGTCCCTATCCCATGCTGTCCCTCTCCCCTGCTGTCCCTCTTCCCAAGCTGTCCCTATTCACAGCTGTCCCTCTCTCCATGTTGTCTCTCTCCCCTGCTGTCCCTCTCCCCTGCTGTCTGTCTCCTCTGCTGTCCCTCTTCTCATGCTGTCCCTATCCACAGCTGTTCCTCTCTCCTGCTGTCCCTCTCCCCATGCTGTCCCTCTCCCCTTGCTGTCCCTCTCCCCATGCTGTCCATATCCCTTGCTGTCCCTCTCCCCTGCTGTCCCTCTCCCCCTGCTGTCCCTCTCCCCTACTGTCCCTATCCCCTGCTGTTCCTATCCACAGCTGTCCCTCTCCCCTGCTGTCCCTCTCCCCTTCTGTCCCTATCCACAGCTGTCCCTCTCCCCTGATGTCCCTATCCACAGCTGTCCCTCTCCCCATGCTGTCCCTCTCCCCTTGCTGTCCCTCTCCCTTGCTGTTCCTCTCCCTTGCTGTCCCTCTCCCCTGCTGTCCCTCTCCCCATGCTGTCCCTCTCCCCTGCTGTCCCTCTCCCATGCTGTACCTCTACCCATGCTGTCCCTCTCCCCATGCTGTCCCTATCCACATCTGTCCCTTTCCCCTGCTGTCCCTCTCCCGCTCCCTGCTGTCCCTCTCCCGCTCCCTGCTGTCCCTCTCCCCATGCTGTCCCTATCCACAGCTGTCCCTCTCCCTCTCCCCATGCTGTCCCTATCTACAGCTGTCCCTCTCCCTCTCCCCATGCTGTCCCTATCCACAGCTGTCCCTCTCCCTCTCCCCATGCTGTCCCTATCCACAGCTGTCCCTCTCCCTCTACCCATGCTGTCCCTATTCACAGCTGGGTCTCTCCCCCTGCTGTCCCTCTTCCCATGTTGTCCCTCTCCCCTGCTGTCCCTCTCCCCTGCTGTCCCTCTCCCCTGCTGTCCCTCTCCCCATGTTGTCCCTCTTCCCATGCTGTCCCTATCCACAGCTGTCCCTCTCCCCTGCTGTCCCTCTCCCCTTGCTGTCCCTCTCCACCTGCTCTCCCTCTCCCCCTGCTGTCCCTCTCCCCTGCTGTCCCTATCCCCTGCTTTCCCTATCCACATCTGTCCCTCTCCCCCTGCTGTCCCTCTCCCGTGCTGTCCCTATCCCCATGCTGTCCCCCTCCCCTGCTGTCCCTCTTCCCATGCTGTACCTCTCCCCTGCTGTCCCTATCCCCTGCTGTCCCTCTCCCCTGCTGTCCCTCTCCCCTGCTGTCCCTCTCCCCTGCTGTCCCTCTCCCCTGCTTTCCCTCTCCCCTGCTGTTCCTATCCACAACTGTCTCTCTCCCCTGCTGTCCCTATCCACAGCTGTCCCACTCCCTTGCTGTCCCTCTCCCCTGCTCTCCCTCTCCCCTGCTGTCCCTCTTCCCTTGCTGTCCCTATTCACAGCTGTCCCTCTCCCCATGTTGTCCCTCTCCCCTGCTGTCACTCTCCCCTGCTGTCCCTCTCCCCTGCTGTCCCTCTCCCCTGCTGTCCCTCTTCCCATGCTGTCCCTCTCCCCCTGCTGTCCCTCTCCCCCTGCTGTCCCTCTCCCCTACTTTCCCTATCCCCTGCTGTTCCTATCCACAACTGTCCCTCTCCCCTACTTTCCCTATCCCCTGCTGTTCCTATCCACAACTGTCCCTCTCCCCTGCTGTCCCTCTCCCCTTCTGTCCCTATCCACAGCTGTCCCTCTCCCCTGCTGTCCCTATCCACAGCTGTCCCTCTCCCCATGCTGTCCCTCTCCCCATGCTGTCCCTCTCCCCTGCTGTCCCTATCCCATGCTGTCTCTCTACCCTGCTGTCCCTCTCCCCATGCTGTCCCTATCCACAGCTGTCCCACTCCCTCTCCCCCTGCTGTCCCTATCCACATCTGTCCCTCTCCCCTGCTGTCCCTCTCCCCTTGTTGTCTCTCTCCCCTGCTTGCCCTCTCCCCTGTTGTCCCTCTCCCCATGCTGTCCCTCTCCCCTGCTTGCCCTCTCCCCTGTTGTCCCTGTCCCCTGCTGTCCCTCTCCCCTGCTGTCGCTATCCCCTGCTGTCCCTATCCACAGCTGTCCCTCTCCCCTGTTGTCCCTCTCCCCTGCTTGCCCTCTCCCCTGTTGTCCCTCTCCCCTGCTGTCCCTCTCCCCTGCTGTCCCTCTCCCCTGCTTTCCCTCTCCCCTGCTGTCCGTCTCCCCATGCTGTCCCTCTCCCCTGCTGTCCCTATCCCATGCTGTCCCTCTACCCTGCTGTCCCTCTCCCCATGCTGTCCCTATCCACAGCTGTCCCACTCCCTCTCCCCCTGCTGTCCCTATCCACATCTGTCCCTCTCCCCTGCTGTCCTTCTCCCCCTGCTGTCCCTCTCCCGCTCCCCTGCTGTCCCTCTCCCTCTCCCCATGCTGTCCCTATCCAGAGCTGTCCCTCTCCCTCTCCCCATGCTGTCCCTATCCACAGCTGTCCCTCTCCCCATGCTGTCCCTATCCACAGCTGTCCCTCTCCGTCTCCCCATGCTGTCCCTATCCACAGCTGTCTCTCTCTCTCTCCCCTGCTGTCCCTCTCCCCTGCTGTCCCTCTCCCCTGCTTTCCCTCTCCCCTGCTGTTCCTATCCACAGCTGTCCCTCTCCCCTGCTGTCCCTCTCCCCTGCTATCCCTCTTCCCATGCTGTCCCTATTCACAGCTGTCCCTCTCCCCCTGCTGTCCCTCTCCCCATGTTGTCCCTCTCCCCTGCTGTCCCTCTCCCCTGCTGTCCCTCTCCCCTGCTGTCCCTCTTCCCATGCTGTCCCTATTCACAGCTGTCCCTCTCCCCCTGCTGTCCCTCTCCCCATGTTGTCCCTCTCCCCTGCTGTCCCTCTCCCTTGCTGTCCCTCTCCCCTGCTATCCCTCTTCCCATGCTGTCCGTATTCACAGCTGTCCCTCTCCCCCTGCTGTCCCTCTCCCCATGTTGTCCCTCTCCCCTGCTGTCCCTCTCCCCTGCTGTCCCTCTCCCCTGCTGTCCCTCTTTCCATGCTGTCCCTATTCACAGCTGTCCCTCTCCCCCTGCTGTCCCTCTCCCCATGTTGTCCCTCTCCCCTGCTGTCCCTCTCCCTTGCTGTCCCTCTCCCCTGCTGTCCCTCTTCCCATGCTGTCCCTCTCCCCCTGCTGTCCCTATCCCCCTGCTGTCCCTCTCCCCTACTGTCCCTATCCCCTGCTGTTCCTATCCACAGCTGTCCCTCTCCCCTGCTGTCCCTCTCCCCTTCTGTCCCTATCCACAGCTGTCCCTCTCCCCTGCTGTCCCTATCCACAGCTGTCCCTCTCCCCATGCTGTCCCTCTCCCCATGCTGTCCCTCTCCCTTGCTGTTCCCCTCCCTTGCTGTCCCTCTCCCCTGCTGTCCCTCTCCCCATGCTGTCCCTCTCCCCTGCTGTCGCTATCCCATGCTGTCCCTCTACCCTGCTGTCCCTCTCCCCATGCTGTCCCTATCCACAGCTGTCCCTCTCTCTCTCCCCCTGCTGTCCCTATCCACATCTGTCCCTCTCCCCTGCTGTCCCTCTCCCCCTGCTGTCCCTCTCCCGCTCCCCTGCTGTCCCTCTCCCCATGCTGTCCCTATCCACAGCTGTCCCTCTCCCTCTCCCCATGCTGTCCCTATCCAGAGCTGTCCCTCTCCCTCTCCCCATGCTGTCCCTATCCACAGCTGTCCCTCTCCCCATGCTGTCCCTATCCACAGCTGTCCCTCTCCCCATGCTGTCCCTATCCACAGCTGTCCCTCTCCGCCTCCCCATGCTGTCCCTATCCACAGCTGTCCCTCTCCGTCTCCCCATGCTGTCCCTATCCACAGCTGTCCCTCTCCGTCTCCCCATGCTGTCCCTATCCACAGCTGTCCCTCTCCCCATGCTGTCCCTATCCACAGCTGTCCCTCTCCCCATGCTGTCCCTATCCACAGCTGTCCCTCTCCCCATGCTGTCCCTATCCACAGCTGTCCCTCTCCCCATGCTGTCCCTATCCACAGCTGTCCCTCTCCCTCTCCCCATGCTGTCCCTATCCACAGCTGTCCCTCTCCCTCTCCCCATGCTGTCCCTATCCACAGCTGTCCCTCTCCCCATGCTGTCCCTATCCACAGCTGTCCCTCTCCGTCTCCCCATGCTGTCCCTATCCACAGCTGTCCCTCTCCGTCTCCCCATGCTGTCCCTATCCACAGCTGTCTCTCTCCGTCTCCCCATGCTGTCCCTATCCACAGCTGTCCCTCTCCCCATGCTGTCCCTATCCACAGCTGTCTCTCTCCGTCTCCCCATGCTGTCCCTATCCACAGCTGTCCCTCTCCCCATGCTGTCCCTATCCACAGCTGTCCCTCTCCGTCTCCCCATGCTGTCCCTATCCACAGCTGTCCCTCTCCCCATGCTGTCCCTATCCACAGCTGTCCCTCTCCGTCTCCCCATGCTGTCCCTATCCACAGCTGTCCCTCTCCGTCTCCCCATGCTGTTCCTATCCACAGCTTTCTCTCTCTCTCTCCGCTGCTGTTAAATCTGTTGAATCCCCGAGCTGACAAGGTAAAACTCTGTCGTTCTGCCCCTGAACAAGGCAGTTAACCCACCGTTCCTAGGCCGTCATTGAAAATAAGAACGTGTTCTTAACTGACTTGCCTCGTTAAATAAAGTTGTAAAAAAAAAACACAAAAAAACATCGGTGTCCAAAAATACCGATTTCCAATTGTTATGAAAACTTGAAATCGGCCCTAATTAATCGGCCATTCAGATTTAATCGGTCGACCTCGAAACAGTACATCATATAACATTATTACACCACTACATATCTACAATACAACATGTATAATACCATCACTACAATACAACATGTATAATACCACCATACAACAATATTACATTGTACAGAACCAGTCAAAAGTTTGAACACACCTAGGGATTTTCTTTCTTTATTTTAGAATGCCAAGAGTGTCATGGCAAAGGGTGGCTAATTTGAACAATCTCAAATTATATAATATAATTGGATTTGTTTACAACTTGTTTGGTTACTACATGATTCCATACGTGTTATTTCATAGCGTACCTTGTGTACGTGAGTGGAGAGTGCACAGTTCTAGCGCTTGTGTGCGTATGCGTGTGTCTGTACCGTTGTGTGTCTCTTCAAAGTCCCCGCTCTTCCATAAGGTGTATTTATTGATTTTTCTACATCTGATTTGACTGTTTGCATCAGTTGCCTGATGTAAAATAGACTTCCATGTAGTCATGGTTCTATGTAGAACTGTGTGCCTCCCATAGTATGTTCTGGACTTGGGACTGTGAAGAGACCTCTGGTGGCGTGTCTTGTGGGGTATGCATGGGTGTCTGAGCTGTGTGCTAGTAGTTTAAACAGACCTCTGGTGGCGTGTCTTGTGGGGTATACATGGGTGTCTGAGCTGTGTGTTAGTAGTTTAAACAGACCTCTGGTGGCGTGTCTTGTGGGGTATACATGGGTGTCTGATCTGTGTGTTAGTAGTTTAAACAGACCTCTGGTGGCGTGTCTTGTGGGGTATACATGGGTGTCTGAGCTGTGTGTTAGTAGTTGAAACAGACCTCTGGTGGCGTGTCTTGTGGGGTATACATGGGTGTCTGAGCTGTGTGTTAGTAGTTTAAACAGACCTCTGGTGGCATGTCTTGTGGGGTATGTATGGGTGTCTGATCTGTGTGTTAGTAGTTTAAACAGACCTCTGGTGGCATGTCTTGTGGGGTATGCATGGGTGTCTGATCTGTGTGTTAGTAGTTTAAACAGACCTCTGGTGGCATGTCTTGTGGGGTATGCATGGGTGTCTGAGCTGTGTGCTAGTTGTTTAAACAGACCTCTGGTGGCATGTCTTGTGGGGTATGTATGGGTGTCTGAGCTGTGGGCCAGTAGTTCAAACAGGCAGATCGGTGCATTCAACATGTCAATACCTCTCATAAACACAAGCAGGGAGGAAGTCAATCTCTCGGAGTTGTTGACTTGTTGACTGCTTTTCCTTCACTCCGCGGTCCAATGTACATGTGATATTTCCCTTAAAAAAATGTTAAACAATTGCTTTATCATTATGGGGTGTTGTTTGTAAATTGATGAGGGAGAAAAACCCCCAATTTAATCAATTTTAGAATAAGGCTGTAACATAACAAAATCCAGAAAAAGTCAAGGGGTCTGAAGTGAATACTTTCCCAATGTACTGTAGTCAAACATACTGCTATTGGCTAAAGGTACACAAAGCATACTGCTATTGGCTAAAGGCACACAAAGCATACTGCTATTGGCTAAAGGCACACAAAGCATACTGCTATTGGCTAAAGGTACACAAAGCATACTGCTATTGGCTAAAGGCACACAAAGCATACTGCTATTGGCTAAAGGCACACAAAGCATACTGCTATTGGCTAAAGGCACACAAAGCATACTGCTATTGGTTAAAGACACACAAAGCATACTGCTATTGGCGAACAGACACACAAAGCATACTGCTATTGGCTAACAGACACACAAAGCATACTGCTATTGGCTAAAGGCACACACAGCATACTTCTATTGGCTAAAGGCACACAAAGCATACTGCTATTGGCTAAAGGCACACAAAGCATACTGCTATTGGCTAAAGGCACACAAAGCATACTGCTATTGGCTAAAGGCACACAAAGCATACTGCTATTGGTTAAAGACACACAAAGCATACTGCTATTGGCGAACAGACACACAAAGCATACTGCTATTGGCTAACAGACAAACAAAGCATACTGCTATTGGCTAAAGGCACACAAAGCATACTGCTATTGGCTAAAGGCACACACAGCATACTGCTATTGGCTAAAGGCACACAAAGCATACTGCTATTGGCTAAAGGCACACAAAGCATACTGCTATTGGCTAAAGGCACACAAAGCATACTGCTATTGGCTAAAGGCACACAAAGCATACTGCTATTGGCTAAAGGCACACAAAACATACTGTTATTGGCTAACAGACACACAAAACATACTGCTATTGGCTAAAGGCACACACAGCATACTGCTATTGGCTAAAGGCACACAAAGCATACTGCTATTGGCTAAAGGCACACAAAGCATACTGCTATTGGCTAAAGGCACACAAAACATACTGCTATTGGCTAACAGACACACAAAACATACTGCTATTGGCTAAAGGCACACAAAACATACTTCTATTGGCTACCAGACACATGGTTATGGGCGATTCCACAGTAACAGGGTGATGCTGAGGCTCGCTTTTTCACCTTAAAATGTATCTTAATCAAAAACCATTGATTGCAAAGTTGAACAAACCATACACCCATATGCAGAAGTCTACTTTAAACAATTACCACTAAACATGTTACTGAAACACATTTAGGATCCGTCCAGTATATCTCAGTAACACAATTACAGTCAAATCTTCTTCAACTTTGAATTCACATTCAAAGGTGACAGCTATGACATGACACATTGAGTTAGAGAACATTTAGTTTGGTTATTGAACTACAGTAAGTGAAGTGGATCAACACAACATAATGACGGTAACAGAATGACATCATGGATCCTTGATCTGTACTAGACAGAAATGAACCATTTATGAACATCATTCTCTTCATGGTGATGTATCCTGAATAGGTTCATAAAGGTAGAGACATTTAATATGCGCTTTTGAATGTCTGAGTACTATTCTACACACTGGCTATTATTCTAATGAGCTCCGCCCCCAAACAAGACCACATTTGATTGGTCCAGACCGGACCAAATCTATAACAATCTATAACAATCATAGATGTCTATATTTCACAAGTTTGGACATTACAGCACATCACAGTATAATATTACAGTTCTGAGCTCTACTGAACTGCACTCTACTGTACTCTACTCTTTCAATGAGACAGACTGTCCAGGTGAAAGCTGTCACTTGTTAAATCCACTTCAATCAGTGTAGATGAAGGGAAGGAGACAGGTTAAAGAAGGATTTTATAAGCCTTGAGACATTTAACCTTTATTTAACTAGGCAAGTCAGTTAAGAACAAATTCTTATTTACAATGACGGCCTAGGAACAGTGGGTTAACTGCCTGTTCAGGGGCAGAACGACAGATTTTTTACCTTGTCAGCTCGTGGATTCGATCCAGCAACTTTCCGGTTACTGGCCCAACCACAAGGCTACCTGCCGCCCCAGACGTGGATAGTGTATGTGTGCCATTCAGATTGAAGTTCCTTTGAACGGGGTATGGTGCCAGGCGAACCAGTTTGACTATGTCAAGAACTGTAACGCTGCTGGGTTACATTATCCTGTGTGTATTAAGAATGGTCCACCACCCAAAGGACATCCAGCCAACTTGACACAACTGTGGAAAGAACTGGGGTCAACATGGACCAGCATCCCTGTGGAACGCTTTCCTCACCTTGTAGAGTCCATGTCCTGACGAATTGAGGCTGTTCTGAGGGCAAAAGGGGGGGGGGGGGGGGTTGCAACTCAATAGTAGGAAGGTGTTCCTAATGTTTTGTACACTTAGTGTATAGTGTTGGTTTTAGTTGACAGTGGTCTTTACGTCAACATTAATGTGTTTTGATGTATTTCTGATACGTTTTAAGACTTTTTCTGGTAGATGTTTTTCAATATCCCTTTTCCATTTGTTTATCTAGAAATCAAAGCCTTTAATTATTTCTCATTTTTAGGATGGAAAATTCTAGGTTCTTAGCTTTCATTTCACACCAAATAAAACTTCACATATTGGTACTCATGGGTCCTTTTACATGCAAATGACCTTATTTAACAAAGCAGACTGTATTGGCACATGGTTATTCATACTGCAGGCCAGGGAGAGTTCTGATGGGGGTCAGGTTATTGGTTATTATTGGAATCCAACAGGAAAATCTGCAGAGTTGGTGCAATAATACGGAGACATGTAGTCTGAGTTTCAGCTGTATCCATGTAGTCTGTGTTTCAGTTGTATCCATGTAGTCTGTGTTTCAGCTGTATCCATGTAGTCTGTTTCAGCTGTATCCATGTGGTCTGTGTTTCAGCTGTGTCCATGTAGGCTGTGTTTCAGCCGTGTCCATGTAGTCTGTGTTTCAGCTGTATCCATGTAGGCTGTATTTCAGCTGTATCCATGTAGTCTGTGTTTCAGTTGTATCCATGTAGTCTGTTTCAGTTGTATCCATGTAGTCTGTGTTTCAGTTGTGTCCATGTGGTCTGTGTTTCAGCTGTGTCCATGTGGTCTGTGTTTCAGCTGTGTCCATGTAGTCTGTGTTTCAGTTGTATCAGTTGTATCCATGTAGTCTGTTTCAGTTGTATCCATGTAGTCTGTTTCAGCTGTATCCATGTAGTCTGAGTTTCAGCTGTATCCATGTAGTCTGTTTCAGCTGTGTCCATGTAGTCTGCCATGTAGTCTGTGTTTCAGTTGTATCCATGCGGTCTGAGTTTCAGCTGTATCCATGTAGTCTGTGTTTCAGCTGTATCCATGTAGTCTGTGTTTCAGTTGTGTCCATGTGTCTGTGTTTCAGCTGTATCCATGTAGTCTGTGTTTCAGCTGTATCCCATGTAGTCTGTGTTTCAGCTGTATCAGTTGTATCCATGTAGGCTGTGTTTCAGCCGTGTCCATGTAGTCTGTGTTTCAGTTGTATCCATGTAGTCTGTGTTTCAGCTGTATCCATGTGGTCTGTGTTTCAGCTGTATCCATGTAGTCTGTGTTTCAGCTGTATCCATGTAGTCTGTGTTTCAGCTGTGTCCATGTAGTCTGTGTTTCAGTTGTATCCATGTAGGCTGTATTTCAGCTGTGTCCATGTAGTCTGTGTTTCAGTTGTATCCATGTAGGCTGTATTTCAGCTGTATCCATGTAGTCTGTATTTCAGTTGTATCCATGTAGTCTGTTTCAGTTGTATCCATGTAGTCTGTGTTTCAGTTGTGTCCATGTGGTCTGTGTTTCAGCTGTATCCATGTAGTCTGTGTTTCAGCTGTGTCCATGTGGTCTGTGTTTCAGCTGTATCCATGTAGTCTGTGTTTCAGCTGTGTCCATGTAGTCTGTGTTTCTCTCTGTTTCAGCCGTGTTAATTGTTCCAGCTAGGGTTGGGCAATATTACGATTATCCGGATATCGATAAGTTATTCAAAAAAGTTATTTTAGAATAACCTAAAAACATGAGAGCCAGGCCTGATGTTATAATAAGAGAGGTAGAAGAAACAATAGCAAGATATGATTATTGATTACTCAAATTATTATTGATTTATTACTACCACTGCACTGCTGTTCAGTGATTATTGATTACCATTAGTATTTGATCTATTTCTCATGTTACTGGTCACTGCATTTGGAAAGTATTCAGACTCCTTCACTTTTTCCTCATACAGTTTTTCCCCCCTCATCAATCTACACACAATACCCCATAATGACAAAGCAAAAACAGGTTTTCAGAAATTTGTGCAAATATATATATATATTCTTGGGTATGATGCTACAAGCTTGGCACACCTGTATTTGGGGAGTTTCTCCCATTCTTCTCTGCAGATCCTCTCAAGCTCTGTCAGGTTGGATGGGGAGCGTCGCTGCACAGCTATTTTCAGGTCTCTCCAGAGATGTTCGATCGGGTTCAAGTCTGGGCTCTGGCAGGGCCACTCAAGGACATTCAGAGACTTGTCCCGAAGCCACTTCTGCATTGTCTCGGCTGTGTGCTTAGGGTCGTTGTCCTGTTGGAAGGTGAACCTTCACTCCAGTCTGAGGTCCTTAGTGCTCTGGAGCAGGTTTTCATCAAGGATCTCTCTGTACTTTCATCCGTTCATCTTTGCCTCGATCCTGACTAGTCTCCCAGTCACTGCCGCTGAAAAACATCCCCACAGCACGATGCTGCAACACCATGCTTTACCGTAGGGATGGTGCCAGGTTTCCTCCAGACGTAATGCCTGGCATTCAGGCCAAAGAGTTCAATCTTGGTTTCATCAGACCAGAGAATCTTGTTTCTCATGGTCTGAGAGTCTTTGGGTGTCTTTTAGCAAACTACAAGCAGGCTGTTATGTGCCTTTTACTGAGGAGTAGATTCCATTTGGCCACTACCATAAAGACCTGATTGGTGGAGTGCTGCAGAGATAGTTGTCCTTCTGGAAGATTCTTCTATCTCCACAGAGGAACACTGGAGCTCTGTCAGAGTGACCATTGGGTTCTTGGTCACCTCCCTGACCAAGGCCCGTCTCATGTTTGGCTGGGCGGCCGGCTCTAGGAAGAGTCTTGGTGGTTCCAAACTTCTTCCATTTAAGAATGATGGAGGCCACTGTGTTCTTGTGAACCTTCAATGCTGGATAAATGTTTTGGTACCCTTCCCCAGATCTGTGCCTCGACAAAATCCCCTCTCTGGGTTTAAGGACAATTCCTTCGACCTCATGGCTTGGTTTTTGCTCTGACATGCACTGTCAACTGTGGAACCTTATATAGACAGGTGTGTGCCTTTCCAAATCATGGCCAATCAATTGAATTTACCACAGGTGGACTCCAATCAAGTTGTAGAAACATCTCAATGTTGATCAATGGAAACAGGAGGCATCAGAGCTCAATTTCAAGTCTCATAGCAAAGGGTCTGAACACTTATGGAAATAAGGTAGTTCTATTTTTTTTATTATTAGTACATTTGCTAACCTTTCTAAAAACCTGTTTTCACTTCGTCATTATGGGGTGTTGTGTATAGATTGATGAGGAAACAAATAAATGTTATCCATTTTAGAATAAGGCTGTAAAGTAATAAAATGTGGAAAAAGTAAAGGGGTCTGAATACTTTCCGAAGGCACTGTATATTCTATCATTAGTATATTACCATTGTGTTTATATACAGTGCCTTGCGGAAGTATTCGGCCCCCTTGAACCTTGCGACCTTTTGCCACATTTCAGGCTTCAAACATAAAGATATAAAACTGTATTTCTTTGTGAAGAATCAACAACAAGTGGGACACAATCATGAAGTGGAACGACATTTATTGGATATTTCAAACTTTTTTAACAAATCAAAAACTGAAAAATTGGGCGTGCAAAATTATTCAGCCCCTTTACTTTCAGTGCAGCAAACTCTCTCCAGAAGTTCAGTGAGGATCTCTGAATGATCCAATGTTGACCTAAATGACTATTGATGATAAATACAATCCACCTGTGTGTAATCAAGTCTCCGTATCAATGCACCTGCACTGTGATAGTCTCAGAGGTCCGTTAAAAGCGCAGAGAGCATCATGAAGAACAAGGAACACACCAGGCACGTCCGAGATACTGTTGTGAAGAAGTTTAAAGCCGGATTTGGATACAAAAAGATTTCCCAAGCTTTAAACATCCCAAGGAGCACTGTGCAAGCGATAATATTGAAATGGAAGGAGTATCAGACCACTGCAAATCTACCAAGACCTGGCCGTCCCTCTAAACTTTCAGCTCATACAAGGAGAAGACTGATCAGAGATGCAGCCAAGAGGCCCATGATCACTCTGGATGAACTGCAGAGATCTACAGCTGAGGTGGGAGACTCTGTCCATAGGACAACAATCAGTCGTATATTGCACAAATCTTTATGGAAGAGTGGCAGGAAGAAAGCCATTTCTTAAAGATATCCATAAAAAGTGTCGTTTAAAGTTTGCCACAAGCCACCTGGGAGACACACCAAACATGTGGAAGAAGGTGCTCTGGTCAGATGAAACCAAAATTTAACTTTTTTGCAACAATGCAAGACGTTATGTTTGGCGTAAAAGCAACACAGCTCATCACCCTGAACACACCATCCCCACTGTCAAACATGGTGGTGGCAGCATCATGGTTTGGGCCTGCTTTTCTTCATCAGGGACAGGGAAGATGGTTAAAATTGATGGGAAGATGGATGGAGCCAAATACAGGACCATTCTGGAAGAAAACCTGATGGAGTCTGCAAAAGACCTGAGACTGGGACGGAGATTTGTCTTCCAACAAGACAATGATCCAAAACATAAAGCAAAATCTACAATGGAATGGTTCAAAAATAAACATATCCAGGTGTTAGAATGGCCAAGTCAAAGTCCAGACCTGAATCCAATCGAGAATCTGTGGAAAGAACTGAAAACTGCTGTTCACAAATGCTCTCCATCCAACCTCACTGAGCTCGAGCTGTTTTGCAAGGAGGAATGGGAAAAAATTTCAGTCTCTCGATGTGCAAAACTGATAGAGACATACCCCAAGCGACTTACAGCTGTAATCGCAGCAAAAGGTGGCGCTACAAAGTATTAACTTAAGGGGGCTGAATAATTTTGCACGCCCAATTTTTCAGTTTTTGATTTGTTAAAAAAGTTTGAAATATCCAATAAATGTCGTTCCACTTCATGATTGTGTCCCACTTGTTGTTGATTCTTCACAAAAAAATACAGTTTTATATCTTTATGTTTGAAGCCTGAAATGTGGCAAAAGGTCGCAAAGTTCAAGGGGGCCGAATACTTTCGCAAGGCACTGTATTCCTGCTACCAGTCACTTTTCAGCCCTGTTTACATGACACTCTTGTGCACACACACACACACACACACACACACACACACACACACACACACACACACACACACACACACACACACACACACTCACCACCAAGCACACCACATATGCTGCTGCCATACTTTATTATTTATCCTGCTACCAGTCACTTTCTCCTACTCCCTCCCTACATGTACAAATACTCCAGTATCCCTGCACATTGTATATTTACCCTGTATATAGCTTCCTGTTTTATTTCTTATTTCTACTGTTTTTTCAACATTATTTTCATATTAGTTATACTTTTTAATATTGAATACTGCACTAAAGCAGTTTACTGTGCTGTTGGGTAGGACTTGAAATTAAAGCATTTTACTGTGCTGTTGGGTAGGACTTGAAATTAAAGCATTTTACTGTGCTGTTGGGTAGGACTTGAAATTAAAGCATTTTACTGTGCTGTTGGGTAGGACTGAAATTAAAGCATTTTACTGTGCTGTTGGGTAGGACTTGAAATTAAAGCATTTTACTGTGCTGTTGGGTAGGACTTGAAATTAAAGCATTTTACTGTGCTGTTGGGTAGGACTTGAAATTAAAGCATTTTACTGTGCTGTTGGGTAGGACTGGAAATTAAAGCATTTTACTGTGCTGTTGGGTAGGACTTGAAATTAAAGCATTTTACTGTGCTGTTGGGTAGGACTTGAAATTAAAGCATTTTACTGTGCTGTTGGGTAGGACTTGAAATTAAAGCATTTTACTGTGCTGTTGGGTAGGACTTGAAATTAAAGCATTTTACTGTGCTGTTGGGTAGGACTTGAAATTAAAGCATTTTACTGTGCTGTTGGGTAGGACTTGAAATTAAATCATTTTACTGTGCTGTTGGGTAGGACTTGAAATTAAAGCATTTTACTGTGCTGTTGGGTAGGGCTTGAAATTAAAGCATTTTACTGTGCTGTTGGGTAGTACTTGAAATTAAAGCATTTTACTGTGCTGTTGGGTAGGACTTGAAATTAAAGCATTTTACTGTGCTGTTGGGTAGGACTGTAAATTAAAGCATTTTACTGTGCTGTTGGGTAGGACTTGAAATTAAAGCATTTTACTGTGCTGTTGGGTAGGACTTGAAATTAAAGCATTTTACTGTGCATGTGAAAAAATTAAAACTTCACTTGAAGATAGAAACATTGAACTGAACATTACAGTTGAGCAAAGCTTCGTCTGGTATAGAAATGATGCATGTGTAACGGAATTCTTTGTCCTCCTGACGAGGAGTATGAAATGTCGGACCAATGTGCAGCGTGGTATGTGTTCATGATGTTTATTGACTGAACACTGAAAATACAAAAAACACAAAATAACAGTCCTGAAAGGTGCAGAAAACACCTGACACACCTACTCATTCCAGGGTTTTTCTTTAGTTTCACTATTTTCTACATTGTTGAATAATAGCGAAGACATCAAAACTAGGAAATAACACATATGAAATAATGTAGTAACCAAAAAAGTGACACAAATGTGATATTCTTCAAAGTAGCCACCGTTTGCCTTGATGACAGCTTTGCACACTCTTGGCATTCTCTCAACCAGCTTCATGAGGTAGTCACCTGGAATGCATTTCAATGAAAAGGTGTGTCTTGTTAAAAGTACATTTGTGGAATTTCTTTCTTTCTTAATGCGTTTGAGCCAATCAGTTGTGTTGTGACAAGTTAGTGTTGGTATACAGATGATTTGGTAATAGACCAATTCCATATTGTGGCAAGAACAGCTCAAATAAGCAAAGAGAAATGACAGCCCATCATTACTTTAAGACTTGAAGGTCAGTCAAAATGGAAATTTCAAGGACTTGAAAGTTTTTTCAAGTGCCGTCACAAAAACCATCAAACGCTATGGTGAAACTGGCTCTCATGAGGACCACCACAGGAAATGAAGACCCAGAGTTACCTCTGCTGCAGAGGATGAAGAATTACCAGCCTCAGAAATTGCAGCCCAAATAAACACTTCACAGAGTTCAAGTAACAGACCCATCTCAACATCAACTGTTAAGAGGAGACTGCGTGAATCAGGTCTTCATGGTCGATAAGCTGAGGCTGGTAACTTCATAGACTGTTCTCTCTGCTACCGCACGGCAAGCAGTACCGGAGCGCCAAGTCTAGGACCAAAAGGCCTAGAGGGGGGTAGAAGACAACTTCTACCCCCAAGCCATAAGACTGCTAAACAATTAATCAAATGGCCACTGGACTATTTACATTGCCCCCACCCCCCCCCCCCCCCCCCCCTTTGTTTTTACTCTGTGGCTACACGCTGTTTATTATATTTATCTACTTTACAAATAACTTTGACTAACCTATACCCCCGCACATTGACTCGGGACTGGTACCCCCTGTATATAGTCTCATTACTAACCGTTATCCCCGCACATTGACTCGGGACTGGTACCCCCTGTATATAGTCTCATTACTAACCGTTACCCCCGCACATTGACTCGGGACTGGTACCCCCGGTATATAGTCTCATTACTAACCGTTACCCCCGCACATTGACTCGGGACTGGTACCCCCTGTATATAGTCTCATTACTAACCGTTACCCCCGCACATTGACTCGGGACTGGTACCCCCTGTATATAGTCTCATTACTAACCGTTACCCCCGCACATTGACTCGGGACTGGTACCCCCTGTATATAGTCTCATTACTAACCTATACCCCAGCACATTGACTCGGGACTGGTACCCCCTGTATATAGTCTCATTACTAACCTATACCCCCGCACATTGACTCGGGACTGGTACCCCCTGTATATAGTCTCATTACTAACCGTTACCCCCGCACATTGACTCGGGACTGGTACCCCCTGTATATAGTCTCATTACTAACCTATACCCCCGCACATTGACTCGGGACTGGTACCCCCTGTATATAGTCTCATTACTAACCGTTACCCCCGCACATTGACTCGGGACCGGTACCCCCTGTATATAGTCTCATTACTAACCGTTACCCCCGCACATTGACTCGGGACTGGTACTCCCAGTATATAGTCTCATGACTAACCTGTACCCCCGCACATTGACTCGGGAACGGTACCCCTGTATATAGCCCTATTACTAACTGGTACACCCTGCACATAGTCTCATTACTAACCTGTACCCCCGCACATTGACTCTGTACCCCCTGTATATAGCCTCAATACTAACCGGGACCCCTTGTATTTAGCCTCATTACTAACCAGTACCCTTGCACATTGACTCGGGACCGGTACTCCCTGTATATAGTCTCATTACTAACCTGTACCCCCGCAAATTGACTCGGGACCGGTACCCCCTGTATATAGTCTCATGACTAACTGGTACCCCCTGTATATAGCCTTATGACTAACCTGTACCCCCTGTATATAGCCTCATTACTAATCTGTACCCCCGCACATTGACTCGGGACCGGTACCCCCTGCATACAGTCTCATTACTAACCGTTACCCCCGCACATTGACTCGGGACTGGTACCCCCTGTATATAGTCTCATTACTAACCTATACCCCAGCACATTGACTCGGGACTGGTACCCCCTGTATATAGTCTCATTACTAACCTATACCCCCGCACATTGACTCGGGACTGGTACCCCCTGTATATAGTCTCATTACTAACCGTTACCCCCGCACATTGACTCGGGACTGGTACCCCCTGTATATAGTCTCATTACTAACCTATACCCCCGCACATTGACTCGGGACTGGTACCCCCTGTATATAGTCTCATTACTAACCGTTACCCCCGCACATTGACTCGGGACCGGTACCCCCTGTATATAGTCTCATTACTAACCGTTACCCCCGCACATTGACTCGGGACTGGTACTCCCTGTATATAGTCTCATGACTAACCTGTACCCCCGCACATTGACTCGGGAACGGTACCCCTGTATATAGCCCTATTACTAACTGGTACACCCTGCACATAGTCTCATTACTAACCTGTACCCCCGCACATTGACTCTGTACCCCCTGTATATAGCCTCAATACTAACCGGGACCCCTTGTATTTAGCCTCATTACTAACCAGTACCCTTGCACATTGACTCGGGACCGGTACTCCCTGTATATAGTCTCATTACTAACCTGTACCCCCGCAAATTGACTCGGGACCGGTACCCCCTGTATATAGTCTCATGACTAACTGGTACCCCCTGTATATAGCCTTATGACTAACCTGTACCCCCTGTATATAGCCTCATTACTAATCTGTACCTCCGCACATTGACTCGGGACCGGTACCCCCTGCATACAGTCTCATTACTAACCGGTACCCCTGCACATTGACTCGGGAACGGTACCCCTGAATATAGCCTCATTACTGACAGGTACCCCCTGTATATAGCCTCATTACTAACCGGTACCCCCTGCATATAGTCTCATTACTAACCGTTACCCCCGTACATTGACTCTGTACCAGTACCCCCTGCATATAGTCTCATTACTAACCGGTACCCAGCACATTGACTCTGTACAGGTACCCCCTGCATATAGTCTCATTACTAACCGGTACCCCCTGCAAATAGTCTCATTACTAACCGGAATCCCCTTCATATAGTCTCATTACTAATTGGAACCCCCTGCATATAGTCTCATTACTAACCGGAACCCCCTTCATATAGTCTCATTACTAATCGGTACCCCCTGCATATAGTCTCATTACTAATCGGAACCCCCTTCATATAGTCTCATTACTAATTGGAACCCCCTGCATATAGTCTCATTACTAACCGGTACCCCCTGCAAATAGTCTCATTACTAACCGGAATCCCCTTCATATAGTCTCATTACTAATTGGAACCCCCTGCATATAGTCTCATTACTAACCGGAACCCCCTTCATATAGTCTCATTACTAATTGGAACCCCCTGCAAATAGTCTCATTACTAACCGGAATCCCCTTCATATAGTCTCATTACTAATTGGAACCCCCTGCATATAGTCTCATTACTAACCGGAACCCCCTTCATATAGTCTCATTACTAATCGGAACCCCCTTCATATAGTCTCATTACTAACCGGAACCCCCTTCATATAGTCTCATTACTAATCGGTACCCTCACACATTGACTCGGGACTGGTACCCCCTGTATATAGTCTCATTACTAACCAGTTCCCCCTGCATATGGTCTCATTACTAACCGGTGCCCCCGCACATTGTCTTGGGACCGGTACCCTCTGTATATAGTCTCATTACGAACCAGTACCCCCTGAATATAGTCTCATTACTAACCAGTACCCCCTGAATATAGTCTCATTACTAACCGATACCCCCTGCATATAGTCTCATTACTACCCAGTACCCCCTGCATATAGTCTCATTACTAACCTGTACCCCCGCACATTGACTCTGTACCAGTACCCCCTGCATATAGTCTCATTACTAACCAGTACCCCCTGCATATAGTCTCATTACTAACCGATACCCCCTGCATATAGTCTCATTACTACCCAGTACCCCCTGCATATAGTCTCATTACTAACCTGTACCCCCGCACATCGTCTCTGTACCAGTACCCCTGCATATAGTCTCATTACTAACCTGTACCCCCGCACATTGACTCTGTACCAGTACCCCCTGCATATAGTCTCATTACTAACCTGTACCCCCGCACATTGACTCTGTACCAGTACCCCCTGCATATAGTCTCATTACTAACCTGTACCCCCGCACATTGACTCTGTACCAGTACCCCCTGCATATAGTCTCATTACTAACCTGTACCCCCGCACATTGACTCTGTACCAGTACCCTCTGCATATAGTCTCATTACTAACCTGTACCCCCGCACATTGACTCTGTACCAGTACCCTCTGCATATAGTCTCATTACTAACCGGTACCCAGCACATTGACTCTGTACCAGTACCCCCTGCATATAGTCTCATTACTAACCGGTACCCAGCACATTGACTCTGTACCAGTACCCCCTGCATATAGTCTCATTACTACCCAGTACCCCCTGCATATAGTCTCATTACTAACCTGTACCCCCGCACATTGACTCTGTACCAGTACCCCCTGCATATAGTCTCATTACTAACCTGTACCCCCGCACATTGACTCTGTACCAGTACCCCCTGCATATAGTCTCATTACTAACCTGTACCCCCGCACATTGACTCTGTACCAGTACCCCCTGCATATAGTCTCATTACTAACCGGTACCCAGCACATTGACTCTGTACCAGTACCCCCTGCATATAGTCTCATTACTAACCGGTACCCAGCACATTGACTCTGTACCAGTACCCCCTGTATATAGCCTCCACATTGACTCTGTACCAGTACCCCCTGTATATAGCCTCCACATTGACTCTGTACCAGTACCCCCTGCATATAGCTTCCTCATTGACTCTGTACCAGTACCCCCTGTATATAGCCTCTACATTGACTCTGTACCGGTACCCCCTGTATATAGCCTCCACATTGACTCTGTACCAGTACCCCCTGTATATAGCCTCCACATAGACTCTGTACCAGTACCCCCTGCATATAGTCTCATTACTAACCGGTACCCAGCACATTGACTCTGTACCAGTACCCCCTGCATATAGTCTCATTACTAACCGGTACCCAGCACATTGACTCTGTACCAGTACCCCTGCATATAGTCTCATTACTAACCTGTACCCCCGCACATTGACTCTGTACCAGTACCCCCTGCATATAGTCTCATTACTAACCGGTACCCAGCACATTGACTCTGTACCAGTACCCCCTGCATATAGTCTCATTACTAACCTGTACCCCCGCACATTGACTCTGTACCAGTACCCCCTGCATATAGTCTCATTACTAACCGGTACCCAGCACATTGACTCTGTACCAGTACCCCCTGCATATAGTCTCATTACTAACCGGTACCCAGCACATTGACTCTGTACCAGTACCCCTGCATATAGTCTCATTACTAACCGGTACCCAGCTCATTGACTCTGTACCAGTACCCCTGCATATAGTCTCATTACTAACCGGTACCCAGCACATTGACTCTGTACCAGTACCCCCTGCATATAGTCTCATTACTAACCTGTACCCCCGCACATTGACTCTGTACCAGTACCCCCTGCATATAGTCTCATTACTAACCGGTACCCAGCACATTGACTCTGTACCAGTACCCCCTGCATATAGTCTCATTACTAACCGGTACCCAGCACATTGACTCTGTACCAGTACCCCTGCATATAGTCTCATTACTAACCTGTACCCCCGCACATTGACTCTGTACCAGTACCCCCTGCATATAGTCTCATTACTAACCGGTACCCAGCACATTGACTCTGTACCAGTACCCCTGCATATAGTCTCATTACTAACCTGTACCCCCGCACATTGACTCTGTACCAGTACCCCCTGCATATAGTCTCATTACTAACCGGTACCCAGCACATTGACTCTGTACCAGTACCCCCTGCATATAGTCTCATTACTAACCGGTACCCAGCACATTGACTCTGTACAGGTACCCCCTGCATATAGTCTCATTACTAACCGGTACCCAGCACATTGACTCTGTACCAGTACCCCCTGCATATAGTCTCATTACTAACCTGTACCCAGCACATTGACTCTGTACAGGTACCCCCTGCATATAGTCTCATTACTAACCGGTACCCAGCACATTGACTCTGTACAGGTACCCCCTGCATATAGTCTCATTACTAACCGGTACCCAGCACTTTGACTCTGTACAGGTACCCCCTGCATATAGTCTCATTACTAACCGGTACCCAGCACATTGACTCTGTACCAGTACCCCCTGCATATAGTCTCATTACTAACCGGTACCCAGCACATTGACTCTGTACCAGTACCCCCTGCATATAGTCTCATTACTAACCGGTACCCAGCACATTGACTCTGTACCAGTACCCCCTGCATATAGTCTCATTACTAACCTGTACCCAGCACATTGACTCTGTACAGGTACCCCCTGCATATAGTCTCATTACTAACCGGTACCCAGCACATTGACTCTGTACAGGTACCCCCTGCATATAGTCTCATTACTAACCTGTACCCCAGCACATTGACTCTGTACCAGTACCCCCTGCATATAGTCTCATTACTAACCGATACCCAGCACATTGACTCTGTACCAGTACCCCCTGCATATAGTCTCATTACTAACCGGTACCCAGCACATTGACTCTGTACCAGTACCCCCTGCATATAGTCTCATTACTAACCTGTACCCAGCACATTGACTCTGTACCAGTACCCCCTGCATATAGTCTCATTACTAACCGGTACCCAGCACATTGACTCTGTACAGGTACCCCCTGCATATAGTCTCATTACTAACCGGTACCCAGCACATTGACTCTGTACAGGTACCCCCTGCATATAGTCTCATTACTAACCTGTACCCCAGCACATTGACTCTGTACCAGTACCCCCTGCATATAGTCTCATTACTAACCGATACCCCCTGCATATAGTCTCATTACTAACCTGTACCCCAGCACATTGACTCTGTACCAGTACCCCCTGCATATAGTCTCATTACTAACCGGTACCCGGCACATTGACTCTGTACCAGTACCCCCTGCATATAGTCTCATTACTAACCGGTACCCAGCACATTGACTCTGTACAGGTACCCCCTGCATATAGTCTCATTACTAACCGGTACCCAGCACATTGACTCTGTACCAGTACCCCTGCATATAGTCTCATTACTAACCGGTACCCAGCACATTGACTCTGTACCAGTACCCCTGCATATAGTCTCATTACTAACCGGTACCCAGCACATTGACTCTGTACAGGTACCCCCTGCATATAGTCTCATTACTAACCGGTACCCAGCACATTGACTCTGTACAGGTACCCCCTGCATATAGTCTCATTACTAACCGGTACCCAGCACATTGACTCTGTACAGGTACCCCCTGCATATAGTCTCATTACTAACCTGTACCCCAGCACATTGACTCTGTACCAGTACCCCCTGCATATAGTCTCATTACTAACCGATACCCCCTGCATATAGTCTCATTACTAACCTGTACCCCAGCACATTGACTCTGTACCAGTACCCCCTGCATATAGTCTCATTACTAACCGGTACCCAGCACATTGACTCTGTACCAGTACCCCCTGCATATAGTCTCATTACTAACCGGTACCCAGCACATTGACTCTGTACCAGTACCCCCTGCATATAGTCTCATTACTAACCGATACCCAGCACATTGACTCTGTACCAGTACCCCCTGCATATAGTCTCATTACTAACCGGTACCCAGCACATTGCCTCTGTACCAGTACCCCCTGCATATAGTCTCATTACTAACCGGTACCCAGCACATTGACTCTGTACAGGTACCCCCTGCATATAGTCTCATTACTAACCTGTACCCCCGCACATTGACTCTGTACCAGTACCCCCTGCATATAGTCTCATTACTAACCTGTACCCCCGCACATTGACTCTGTACCAGTACCCCCTGCATATAGTCTCATTACTAACCTGTACCCCCGCACATTGACTCTGTACCAGTACCCCCTGCCTATAGTCTCATTACTAACCGGTACCCAGCACATTGACTCTGTACAGGTACCCCCTGCATATAGTCTCATTACTAACCTGTACCCCCGCACATTGACTCTGTACCAGTACCCCCTGCATATAGTCTCATTACTAACCGGTACCCAGCACATTGACTCTGTACAGGTACCCCCTGCATATAGTCTCATTACTAACCGGTACCCAGCACATTGACTCTGTACCGGTACCCCCTGCATATAGTCTCATTACTAACCGGTACCCAGCACATTGACTCTGTACCGGTACCCCCTGCATATAGTCTCATTACTAACCGGTACCCAGCACATTGACTCTGTACAGGTACCCCCTGCATATAGTCTCATTACTAACCGGTACCCAGCACATTGACTCTGTACCAGTACCCCCTGCATATAGTCTCATTACTAACCGGTACCCAGCACATTGACTTTGTACCAGTACCCCTGCATATAGTCTCATTACTAACCGGTACCCAGCACATTGACTCTGTACCAGTACCCCTGCATATAGTCTCATTACTAACCGGTACCCAGCACATTGACTCTGTACAGGTACCCCCTGCATATAGTCTCATTACTAACCTGTACCCCCGCACATTGACTCTGTACCAGTACCCCCTGCATATAGTCTCATTACTAACCTGTACCCCCGCACATTGACTCTGTACCAGTACCCCCTGCATATAGTCTCATTACTAACCTGTACCCCCGCACATTGACTCTGTACCAGTACCCCCTGCATATAGTCTCATTACTAACCGGTACCCAGCACATTGACTCTGTACAGGTACCCCCTGCATATAGTCTCATTACTAACCTGTACCCCCGCACATTGACTCTGTACCAGTACCCCCTGCATATAGTCTCATTACTAACCGGTACCCAGCACATTGACTCTGTACAGGTACCCCCTGCATATAGTCTCATTACTAACCGGTACCCAGCACATTGACTCTGTACCAGTACCCCCTGCATATAGTCTCATTACTAACCGGTACCCAGCACATTGACTCTGTACCGGTACCCCCTGCATATAGTCTCATTACTAACCGGTACCCAGCACATTGACTCTGTACCGGTACCCCCTGCATATAGTCTCATTACTAACCGGTACCCAGCACATTGACTCTGTACAGGTACCCCCTGCATATAGTCTCATTACTAACCGGTACCCAGCACATTGACTCTGTACCAGTACCCCCTGCATATAGTCTCATTACTAACCGGTACCCAGCACATTGACTCTGTACCAGTACCCCCTGCATATAGTCTCATTACTAACCTGTACCCAGCACATTGACTCTGTACCGGTACCCCCTGCATATAGTCTCATTACTAACCGGTACCCAGCACATTGACTCTGTACCAGTACCCCCTGCATATAGTCTCATTACTAACCGGTACCCAGCACATTGACTCTGTACCGGTACCCCCTGCATATAGTCTCATTACTAACCGGTACCCAGCACATTGACTCTGTACCAGTACCCCCTGCATATAGTCTCATTACTAACCTGTACCCCAGCACATTGACTCTGTACCAGTACCCCCTGCATATAGTCTCATTACTAACCGGTACCCAGCACATTGACTCTGTACCGGTACCCCCTGCATATAGTCTCATTACTAACCGGTACCCAGCACATTGACTCTGTACCGGTACCCCCTGCATATAGCTTCCTCATTGTTATTTACATTTGTTGTGTTACTTTTTTATTCGATTTTTTTAAAACTTTAGTTTAAAATATTTTCTTATTCTTATTTTCTTGTTGGTTAAGGGCTTGTAAGTAAGCATTTCACTGTAAGGTCTACAGATGTTGTATTCGGGGCATGTGACAAATACAATTGATTTCAATTGCTGCAAAGTAACCACTTCTAAAGGACACCAATAATGAGAAGAGACTTGCTTGTGCCAAGAAACACGATTATAGGACATTAGACCGGTGGAAAAAAATCTGTCCTTTGGTCTGATGAGTCCAAATTTGAGATTTTTGGTTCCAACCGCTGTGTCTTTGTGAGATGCAGAGTAGGTGAACGGAGGATCTCTGAATGTGTGGGTCCCACCATGAAGCATGGAGGAGGAGGTGCGATGGTGTGGGGGTGTTTTGCTGGTGACACTGTCTGTGATTTATTTAGAATTCAAGGCACACTTAACCAGCATGGCTGCCACATCATTCTGCAGCGATATGCCATCCCATCTGGTCTCCGCTTAGTGGGACTATAATTTGTTTTTCAACAGGACAGTGACCCAACACAACTCTAGACTGTGTAAGGGCTATTTGACCAAGAAGGAGAGGGATGGAGTCTGCATCAAATGGCCTGGCCTCCACAATCACCTGACCTCAACCCAATTGAGTTGATTTGGGATGAGTTGGACCGCAGAGTGAAGGAAAAGCAGCCAACAATTGCTCAGCATATGTGGAATGTCCCTCAAAACTGTTGGAAAAGCATTCCAGGTGAAGCTGGTTGAGAGAATGCCAAGAGTGAGCAAAGCTGTCATCAAGGCAACGGGTGTCTACTTTGAAGAATCTCAAATATAACATATATTATTGATTTGTTTAACACTTTTTTGATTACTACATGATTCCATATGTGTTATTTTATAGTGTTGAAGTCTTCATTATTATTCTACAATGTAGAATATGAGTAGGTGAATGAATAGGTATCCAAACCTTTGACTGGCACTGTATATCACTCCCTGCTGTTTCAGCTGTGTTAATGTATATCTCTTTGCTGTTCCAGCTGTGTTAATGTATATCTCTCTACTGTTCCAGATTGTGTTGGTGTACATCTCTCTGCTGTTCCAGCTGTGTTAATGTATATCTCTTTGCTGTTCCAGCTGTGTTAATGTATATCTCTCTACTGTTCCAGATTGTGTTGGTGTACATCTCTCTGCTGTTCCAGCTGTGTTAATGTATATCTCTCTGCTGTTCCAGCTGTGTTAATGTATATCTCTGCTCTTCCAGCTGTGTTGGTGTATATCTCTCTGCTGTTCCAGCTGTGTTGGTGTATATATCTCTGCTGTTCCAGCTGTGTTAATGTATATATCTCTGCTGTTCCAGCTGTGTTGGTGTACATCTCTCTGCTGTTCCAGCTGTGTTGGTGTATATCTCTCTGCTGTTCCAGCTGTGTTGGTGTATATCTCTCTACTGTTCCTAGCTGTGTTGGTGTACATCTCTCTGCTGTTCCAGCTGTGTTGGTGTACATCTCTCTGCTGTTCCAGCTGTGTTGGTGTATATCTCTCTACTGTTCCTAGCTGTGTTGGTGTACATCTCTCTGCTGTTCCAGCTGTGTTGGTGTACATCTCTCTGCTGTTCCAGCTGTGTTGGTGTATATCTCTCTGCTGTTCCAGCTGTGTTAATGTATATCTCTCTGCTGCTCCAGCTGTGTTGGTGTATATCTCTCTGCTGTTCCAGCTGTGTTAATGTATATATCTCTGCTGTTCCAGCTGTGTTGGTGTATATCTCTCTGCTGTTCCAGCTGTGTTAATGTATATCTCTCTGCTGTTCCAGCTGTGTTGGTGTGGATGAAGATGAGGCTCCAGACATTGACATCTACCACTGTCCCAACTGTGAGAAAACAGACGGAAAATCCACCAGTAAGTCTGTCTGTCTGACGCACCTACTGCAGTCTTGTACATGCAGTCCTGTACCTGCTGTCCTGTACATGCAGTCTTGTACCTGCTGTCCTGTACATGCAGTCCTGTACCTGCTGTCCTGTACATGCAGTCCAGTACCTGCTGTCCTGTACCTGCTGTCCTGTACCTGCTGTCCTGTACATGCAGTCCTGTACATGCAGTCCTGTACCTGCTGTCCTGTACCTGCTGTCCTGTACACGCAGTCTTGTACCTGCAGTCTTGTACATGCAGTCCTGTACCTGCTGTCCTGTACATGCAGTCTTGTACCTGCTGTCCTGTACATGCAGTCCTGTACCTGCTGTCCTGTACATGCAGTCCTGTACCTGCTGTCCTGTACCTGCTGTCCTGTACATGTAGTCTTGTACCTGCTGTCCTGTACATGTAGTCTTGTACCTGCTGTCCTGTACCTGCAGTCCTGTACATGCAGTCCTGTACCTATTGTCCTGTACCTGCTGTCCTGTACCTGCTGTCCTGTACATGCAGTCTTGTACATGCTGTCCTGTACCTGCTGTCCTGTACCTGCTGTCCTGTACATGCAGTCCTGTACATGCAGTCCTGTACCTGCTGTCCTGTACCTGCTGTCCTGTACATGCAGTCCTGTACCTGCTGTCCTGTACATGCAGTCTTGTACATGCAGTCTTGTACCTGCTGTCCTGTACATGCAGTCCTGTACATGCAGTTGTGTACGTGCAGTCCCACAGGCTGACACTGCACAGGGCTTTATTCATTAGTGTAAACCATAGCATTCCGCTCCGTTTTCTTCTGTTTGGTGTCTAGTGAATAGGACTGCACTGCTATAAGCATGTATGATGTCTTAATCTTGTTCTTGTCTTTGTGTGTTTAGTGAAAAACAAGAAAAGGAATAAACACGACACGGGACAGAGTGGAGACATCCGAGCTGTTCAGAACGGCAGTCAGGTGTTCATCAAGGAGCTACGCAGTCGCACCTTCCCCAGGTAAACAACAACTCAAATCAAATCAATTTTATTCGTCACATGCTTTGTAAAAAGGTGTAGAGTAACAATGCAAAGTTAAAGATATATATTTTTTTACAAAAAGTTGGAATAAATGCACAGCGAAAAACAGTAAAAAAAAATATAACGGGGAGTATCAGGTAATAACATGGTTATATACGGGGAGTATCAGGTAATAACATGGTTATATACAGGGAGTATCAGGTAATAACATGGTTATATACAGGGAGTATCAGGTAATAACATGGTTATATACAGGAAGTACCAGGTAATAACATGGTTATATACGGGGAGTATCAGGTAATAACATGGTTATATACAGGGAGTATCAGGTAATAACATGGTTATATACAGGGAGGTAATAACATGGCTATATACAGGAAGTACCAGGTAATAACATGGTTATATACGGGGAGTATCAGGTAATAACATGGTTATATACAGGAAGTATCAGGTAATAACATGGTTATATACAGGGAGTATCAGGTAATAACATGGTTATATACAGGGAGTATCAGGTAATAACATGGTTATATACAGGGAGTATCAGGTAATAACATGGTTATATACAGGGAGTATCAGGTAATAACATGGTTATATACAGGAAGTATCAGGTAATAACATGGTTATATACAGGAAGTACCAGGTAATAACATGGTTATATACAGGGAGTATCAGGTAATAACATGGTTATATACGGGGAGTATCAGGTAATAACATGGTTATATACAGGAAGTATCAGGTAATAACATGGTTATATACAGGAAGTATCAGGTAATACCATGGTTATATACAGGGAGGTAATAACACAACTATATACAGGGAGTATCAGGTAATAACATGGTTATAATCATGGAGTACCAGGTAATACCATGGTTATATACAGGGATTATCAGGTAATAACATGGTTATATACAGGGAGTACCAGGTAATACCATGGTTATATACAGGGAGTATCAGGTAATAACATGGTTATATACAGGGAGTACCAGGTAATAACATGGTTATATACAGGGAGTCCACCTGTGGTAAATTCAATTGATTGGACATGATTTGGAAAGGCACACATCTGTCTATATAAGGTCCCACAGTTGACAGTGTATGTCAGATCAAAAACCAAGCCATGAGGTGGATGGAATTGTGCGTAGAGCTCCGAGACAGCATGGTGTCGAGGCACAGATTTCTGCAGCATTGAAGGTCCCCAAGAACACAGTGGCACAGTGAACACAGTGAAATGGAAGAAGTTTGGAACCACCAAGACTCTTCCTAGAGCTGGCCGCCCAGCCAAACATGAGACGGGCCTTGGTCAGGGAGGTGACCGAGAATCCGATGGAGCTCCAGAGTTCTCCTGTGGAGATTGAGAACCTTCCAGAAGGTTCATCTCTGTAGCACTCCACCAATCAGGCCTTTATGGTAGTGGCCAGACGAAAGCAACTCCTCAGTAAAAGGCACATGACAGCCTGCTTGGAGTTAAAGACTCTCACTGTCACGGCCATCGAAAGAAGTAGACCAAAGCGCAGTGTGGTGAGTGTACATGTTACTTTTATTTTAAAATGTCGCCAACAAACGGAAAACAACCGTGAAGCTTACAAGGGCTATAGTGCCCCTAACAAAGTTAACTACCCACACTGAAAGGAGGGAAAAAGGCCTACCTAGTATGATTCCCATTCAGAGACAACGATAGACAGCTGTCCCTGATTGAGAACCATACCCAGCCAAAACATAGAAATAAAGAAACATAGAAAAGAAAACATAGAATGCCCACCCCATATCACACCCTGACCTAACCAAATAGAGAAATAAAACGTCTCTCTAAGGTCAGGGCGTGAGACTCAAACCATATTTTGGGAGTTTCTCCCATTCTTCTCTGCAGATCCTCTCAAGCTCTGTCAGTTTGGATGGGGAGCCTCACTGCACAGCTATTTTCAGGTCGCTCCAGATATGTTAGATCAGGTTCAGGTCCGAGCTCTGGCTGGGCCACTCAAAGACATTCAGAGACTTGTCCCGAAGCCACTTCTGCATTGTTTTGGCTGTGTGCTTAGGGTCGTTGTCCTGTTGGAAGGTGAACCTTCACCCCAGTCTGAGGTCCTGAGCACTTTGGAGCGGTTTCCATCAAGGATCTCTCAGTACTTTGCTCCGTTCATCTTTGCCTCGATTCTGACTAGTCTCCCAGTCTCTGCTGCTGAAAAACATCCCCACAGTATGATGCTGCCACCACCATGCTTCACCGTAAGGATGGTGCCAAGTTCCTCCAGACGTGACGCTTGGCATTCAGGCCAAAGAGTTAAATCTTGTTTTCATCAGACCAGAGAATCTTGTTTCTCACGGTCTGAGTCCTTCCAGACAGTACTAATACATCTCAGATAGGATTATCAGACAGTACTAATACATCCCAGACAGGATTATCAGACAGTACTAATACATCTCAGACAGGATTATCAGACAGTACTAATACATCCCAGACAGGATTATCAGACAGTACTAATACATCCCAGACAGGTTTATCAGGCAGTACTAATACAGCTCAGATAGAATTATCAGGCAATACTAATACATCTCAGACAGGATTATCAGGCAATACTAATACATCTCAGACAGGATTATCAGACAGTACTAATACAGCTCAGACAGGCAGACATATCAGATTCAACAGCCTCTGATTGGATTGGAATTGTCATAGTGACATAGTGATATTAAATGTATTGCAGTGTACCAGATTGGACACTAGATGGAGCTCTCAGACCACTATCAAGGCTCCATAGTGTTCATCCCAAATGACACCCTATTCACTATAGTGCACTACTTTTGACCAGAGCCTTGATCAAAAATAGTGTACCGTATAGGAAATAGGGTGCCATTTGTGACGTTCACACTGTCTGCCTGGTCCTGGCCTGTTCCGTAATGTCTGGAACCCTTCTGTCAGGAGAAATCTACGGCTGTGTTCCAGGCTGACTACATTGTAGACGCCTGCCAGATCTCACAGCACATATGGATAGGTGTTTAACATATCAGCTAACCACATCATATGGGTTACCAGGCTTCATCTGGGTCTGTAAAGCTGGTCCTACGTTACATATCCAGCCATCACCATGTCTTGAGACATCTTTAAAAAGTTTAGACATTTTAGACATAAAAATACGTTTTAAGATTGATTTCTGGTTGATTTAATTAAACAAATACTATTTCTGGTTGATTTATTTGACCATGTTTGTGTTGTGGTGATTTGGTGATCACTTAATGTACTTAATGTAAGTTTTGACAAACTTCACAAAACAACAGTTTAAAACAATTCAATATCTATTTTCAGAAAAATCATCAACACTTGTGTCACTCTGTGCTAGGGGAAGGCCATAAGAACACAACTAGCTAATTTTAGTATGCAATTCTTTCTCAATAGATGTGATAAATAAATGTGTAGATTAAAATATATGGGCAGTTACAACATGTATAGATTGTAGAATAGATGAGCACTAACTAAATGTCCAGATACAGGAGATGGGCTGATTGGAAGCTAAATGTTCAGACTGACGATAGAAATGGGCTGATCAGGGGTACTAAATAGTGGGGTAGGCCGCTGATCAGGGGTACTAAATAGTGGGGTAGGTCGTACCGAGAGAAGGGCTGATCAGGGGTACTAAATAGTGGGGTAGGCCGCTGATCATGGGTACTAAATAGTGGGGTAGGTCGTACCGAGAGAAGGGCTGATCAGGGGTACTAAATAGTGGGGTAGGCCGCTGATCAGGGGTACTAAATAGTGGGGTAGGCCACTGATCAGGGGTACTAAATAGTGGGGTAGGCCGTACCGAGGGAAGGGCTGATCAGGGGTACTAAATAGTGAGGTAGGCTGCTGATCAGGGGTACTAAATAGTGGGGTAGGCCGTACCGAGAGAAGGGCTGATCAGGGGTACTAAATAGTGGGGTAGGTCGTACCGAGAGAAGGGCTGATCAGGGGTACTAAATAGTTGGGTAGGCCGTTGATCTGGGGTACTAAATAGTGGGGTAGGCCACTGATCAGGGGTACTAAATAGTGGGGTAGGCCGTACCGAGAGAAGGGCTGATCAAGGGTACTAAATAGTGGGGTAGGCCACTGATCAGGGGTACTAAATAGTGGGGTAGGCCGTACCGAGAGAAGGGCTGATCAGGGGTACTAAATAGTGAGGTAGGCTGCTGATCAGGGGTACTAAATAGTGGGGTAGGCTGCTGATCAGGGGTACTAAATAGTGGGGTAGGTCGTACCGAGAGAAGGGCTGATCAGGGGTACTAAATAGTGAGGTAGGCTGCTGATCAGGGGTACTAAATAGTGGGGTAGGCCGTACCGAGAGAAGTGCTGATCAAGGGTACTAAATGGTGGGGTAGGTCGTACCGAGAGAAGGGCTGATCAGGGGTACTAAATAGTGTAGAGTATCTGTTCATGAGAAACACCTTGTTCACATGTTGTTGAAGTGCCCCTGTTGACCTGTAGTTCTCCTTCCAATTCCTAATGGAGGTTGGGTGGTCCAAAAACACTTGTCGGTTATGGAAACACACAAACACACAAACCTGGGCTTCTTGGGTGAACTCGTCACACCCCCAGGATCTTGTCTGTTGAGGGAGGGGTTTGAGAGCTTTCCCCGCCAGCTAAACCTCTATCGGAAATAGAAACACAGTTGAGTTTCCTGTGCAGCATTATCTAATTACACTGCTGTTCAAAATCAGAGAGTGTCACCACTGTACCACCAGTACCACTGTACCACCAGTACCACTGTACCACCATTACCACTGTACCACCAGTACTACTGTACCACCAGTACCACTGTACCACTGTACCACCAGTACCACCAGTACCACTGTACCACCAGTACCACCAGTACCACTGTACCACTGTACCACCAGTACCACCAGTACCACCAGTACCACTGTACCACCAGTACCACCAGTACCACCAGTACCACCAGTACCACTGTACCACCATTACCACTGTACCACTAGTACCACTGTACCACCAGTACCACTGTACCACCAGTACCACCAGTACCACTGTACCACCAGTACCACCAGTACCACCAGTACCACCAGTACCACCAGTACCACTGTACCACCAGTACCACTGTACCACCATTACCACTGTACCACTAGTACCACCAGTACCACCAGTACCACTGTACCACCAGTACCACCAGTACCACCAGTACCACTGTACCACTGTACCACCAGTACCACCAGTACCAACATTACCACTGTACCACCATTACCACTAGTACCACCATTACCACTGTACCACTGTACCACCAGTACCACCATTACCACTAGTACCACCATTACCACTGTACCACCAGTACCACCATTACCACCAGTACCACTGTACCACTGTACCACCATTACCACTAGTACCACCATTACCACTGTACCACCAGTACCACCATTACCACCAGTACCACTGTACCACTGTACCACCATTACCACTAGTACCACCATTACCACTGTACCACCAGTACCACCAGTACCACCAGTACCACTGTACCACTGTACCACCAGTACCACCAGTACCACCAGTACCACTGTACCAACATTACCACTAGTACCACCATTACCACTGTACCACCAGTACCACCAGTACCACCAGTACCACTGTACCACCAGTACCACTGTACCACCAGTACCACCAGTACCACTGTACCACTGTACCACCAGTACCACCAGTACCAACATTACCACTGTACCACCAGTACCACTGTACCACTGTACCACCAGTACCACTGTACCACCATTACCACTAGTACCACCATTACCACTGTACCAACATTACCACTGTACCACCATTACCACTGTACCACCAGTACCACCATTACCACTGTACCACCAGTACCACTGTACCACCAGTACCACTGTACCACCAGTACCACCATTACCACTGTACCACCAGTACCACTGTACCACCAGTACCACCAGTACCACCAGTACCACTGTACCACCAGTACCACTGTACCACCAGTACCACCATTACCACTGTACCACTGTACCACCAGTACCACTGTACCACCAGTACCACTGTACCACTGTACCACCAGTACCACTGTACCACCAGTACCACTGTACCACCAGTACCACCATTACCACTGTACCACCAGTACCACCATTACCACTGTACCACCAGTACCACTGTACCACCATTACCACTGTACCACCAGTACCACTGTACCACCAGTACCACCAGTACCACCAGTACCACTGTACCACCAGTACCACTGTACCACCAGTACCACCAGTACCACTGTACCACCAGTACCACCAGTACCACCAGTACCACTGTACCACTGTACCACCAGTACCACCATTACCACTGTACCACCAGTACCACTGTACCACCAGTACCACCAGTACCACTGTACCACCAGTACCACTGTACCACCAGTACCACCAGTACCACCAGTACCACTGTACCACCAGTACCACTGTACCACCAGTACCACCAGTACCACCAGTACCACTGTACCACCAGTACCACTGTACCACCAGTACCACCATTACCACTGTACCACTGTACCACTGTACCACCAGTACCACTGTACCACCAGTACCACTGTACCACCAGTACCACCATTACCACTGTACCACCAGTACCACCATTACCACTGTACCACCAGTACCACCATTACCACTGTACCACCAGTACCACTGTACCACCATTACCACTGTACCACCAGTACCACCATTACCACTAGTACCACCATTACCACTGTACCACCAGTACCACTGTACCACCAGTACCACCATTACCACTGTACCACCAGTACCACTGTACCACCAGTACCACTGTACCACCAGTACCACTAGTACCACCAGTACCACCATTACCACTGTACCACCAGTACCACTGTACCACCAGTACCACTGTACCACCAGTACCACCATTACCACTGTACCACCAGTACCACTGTACCACCAGTACCACTGTACCACTGTACCACCATTACCACTGTACCACCAGTACCACTGTACCACCAGTACCACTGTACCACCAGTACCACCATTACCACTGTACCACCAGTACCACTGTACCACCAGTACCACCATTACCACTGTACCACCAGTACCACTGTACCACCAGTACCACTGTACCACTGTACCACCAGTACCACTGTACCACCAGTACCACTGTACCACCAGTACCACCATTACCACTGTACCACCAGTACCACTGTACCACTGTACCACCAGTACCACCAGTACCACCAGTACCACTGTACCACCAGTACCACCATTACCACTGTACCACCAGTACCACTGTACCACTGTACCACCAGTACCACCAGTACCACCATTACCACTGTACCACCAGTACCACTGTACCACTGTACCACCAGTACCACCAGTACCACCAGTACCACTGTACCACCATTACCACTGTACCACCAGTACCACCATTACCACTGTACCACCAGTACCACCAGTACCACCAGTACCACTGTACCAACAGTACCACCAGTACCACCAGTACCACCAGTACCACTGTACCAACAGTACCACCAGTACCACCAGTACCACCAGTACCACTGTACCAACAGTACCACCAGTACCACCATTACCACTGTACCAACATTACCACCGTACCACCATTACCACTAGTACCACCATTACCACTAGTACCACCATTACCACTGTACCACTGTACCACCATTACCACCAGTACCACCAGTACCACTGTACCACCAGTACCACCAGTACCACTGTACCACCAGTACCACCAGTACCACCAGTACCACCAGTACCACTGTACCACTGTACCACCAGTACCACCAGTACCACTGTACCACCAGTACCACCAGTACCACTGTACCACTGTACCACCAGTACCACCAGTACCACCAGTACCACTGTACCACCAGTACCACCAGTACCACTGTACCACCAGTACCACCATTACCACTGTACCACCAGTACCACCAGTACCACTGTACCACCAGTACCACCAGTACCACTGTACCACCAGTACCACTGTACCACCAGTACCACCATTACCACTGTACCACCAGTACCACCAGTACCACTGTACCACCAGTACCACTGTACCACCAGTACCACCAGTACCACCAGTACCACTGTACCACCAGTACCACCAGTACCACCAGTACCACTGTACCACCAGTACCACCATTACCACCATTACCACTGTACCACCAGTACCACCAGTACCACTGTACCACTAGTACCACCATTACCACTGTACCACCAGTACCACTGTACCACCAGTACTACTGTACCACCAGTACCACCAGTACCACTGTACCACCAGTACCACCAGTACCACCAGTACCACTGCACCACCATTACCACTGTACCACCAGTACTACTGTACCACCAGTACCACTGTACCACCAGTTCCACCAGTACCACCATTACCACTGTACCACCAGTACCACTGTACCACCAGTACTACTGTACCACCAGTACCACTGTACCACCAGTACTACTGTACCACCAGTACTACTGTACCACCAGTACCACTGTACCACCAGTACTACTGTACCACCAGTACCACTAGTACCACCATTACCACTGTACCACCAGTACCACCAGTACCACTGTACCACCAGTACTACTGTACCACCAGTACTACTGTACCACCAGTTCCACCAGTACCACCATTACCACTGTACCACCAGTACCACTGTACCACCAGTACTACTGTACCACCAGTACCACTGTACCACCAGTACTACTGTACCACCAGTACTACTGTACCACCAGTACCACCAGTATCACTGTACCACCAGTACCACTGTACCACCAGTACTACTGTACCACCAGTACCACTGTACCACACAGCAGCATAGCTCACCTAAGGCAGAGACTGATATTGGGTATGTTGGTGGTGAGGTAGAACCCCATGTTTATGGTTGGGTATGGCTCCGTTTTGGTGGTGAGGTAGAACCCCATCTTTATGGTTGGGTATGGCTCAGTGTTGGTGGTGAGGTAGAACCCCATGTTTATGGTTGGGTATGGCTCCGTTTTGGTGGTGAGGTAGAACCCCATCTTTATGGTTGGGTATGTCTCAATGTTGGTGGTGAGGTAGAACCCCATGTTTATGGTTGGGTATGGCTCAGTTTTGGTGGTGAGGTAGAACCCCATGTTTATGGTTGGGTATGGCTCAGTTTTGGTGGTGAGGTAGAACCCCATGTTTATGGTTGGGTATGGCTCCGTTTTGGTGGTGAGGTAGAACCCCATCTTTATGGTTGGGTATGGCTCAGTTTTGGTGGTGAGGTAGAACCCCATGTTTATGGTTGGGTATGGCTCCGTTTTGGTGGTGAGGTAGAACCCCATCTTTATGGTTGGGTATGGCTCAGTTTTGGTGGTGAGGTAGAACCCCATGTTTATGGTTGGGTATGGCTCCGTTTTGGTGGTGAGGTAGAACCCCATCTTTATGGTTGGGTATGGCTCAGTTTTGGTGGTGAGGTAGAACCCCATCTTTATGGTTGGGTATGGCTCAGTGTTGGTGGTGAGGTAGAACCCCATCTTTATGGTTGGGTATGGCTCAGTTTTGGTGGTGAGGTAGAACCCCATCTTTATGGTTGGGTATGGCTCAGTGTTGGTGGTGAGGTAGAACCCCATCTTTATGGTTGGGTATGGCTCAGTTTTGGTGGTGAGGTAGAACCCCATCTTTATGGTTGGGTATGGCTCAGTGTTGGTGGTGAGGTAGAACCCCATCTTTATGGTTGGGTATGTCTCAATGTTGGTGGTGAGGTAGAACCCCATCTTTATGGTTGGATATGTCTCAATGTTGGTGGTGGAGTAGAACCCCATCTTTATGGTTGGGTATGGCTCAGTGTTGGTAGTGAGGTAGAACCCCATCTTTTGCCAATTGCCAAGCCATTGGATGGGTCTGCTCTAGTATACAGTTCATTGCCAAGCTATTGGATGGGTCTGGTGTGGTATACAGTTAATTACCAAGCCATTGGATGGGTCTGCTCTAGTATACAGTTCATTGCCAAGCCATTGGATGGGTCTGGTGTGGTATACAATTCATTACCAAGCCATTGGATGGGTCTGCTCTAGTATACAGTTCATTGCCAAGCTATTGGATGGGTCTGGTGTGGTATACAGTTAATTACCAAGCCATTGGATGGGTCTGGTGTGGTATACAGTTCATTACCAAGCCATTGGATGGGTCTGGTGTGGTATACAGTTCATTACCAAGCCATTGGATGGGTCTGGTGTGGTATACAGTTAATTACCAAGCCATTGGATGGGTCTGCTCTAGTATACAGTTCATTGCCAAGCCATTGGATGGGTCTGGTGTGGTATACAGTTCATTACCAAGCCATTGGATGGGTCTGCTCTAGTATACAGTTAATTGCCAAGCCATTGGATGGGTCTGGTGTGGTATACAGTTCATTACCAAGCCATTGGATGGGTCTACTCTAGTATACAGTTCATTACCAAGCCATTGGATGGGTCTGGTGTGGTATACAGTTCATTACCAAGCAATTGGATGGGTCTGCTCTAGTATACAGTTCATTACCAAGCCATTGGATGGGTCTGGTGTGGTATACAGTTCATTGCCAAGCCATTGGATGGGTCTGGTGTGGTATACAGTTCATTACCAAGCCATTGGATGGTTCTGGTGTGGTATACAGTTAATTACCAAGCCATTGAATGGTTCTGGTGTGGTATACAGTTCATTACCAAGCCATTGGATGGGTCTGGTGTGGTATACAGTTCATTACCAAGCCATTGGATGGGTCTGCTCTAGTATACAGTTCATTACCAAGCCATTGGATGGGTCTGGTGTGGTATACAGTTCATTACCAAGCCATTGGATGGGTCTGGTGTGGTATACAGTTCATTACCAAGCCATTGGATGGGTCTGGTGTGGTATACAGTTCATTACCAAGCCATTGGATGGGTCTGGTGTGGTATACAGTTCATTACCGAGCCATTGGATGGGTCTGGTGTGGTATACAGTTCATTACCAAGCCATTGGATGGGTCTGGTGTGGTATACAGTTAATTACCAAGCCATTGGATGGGTCTGGTGTGGTATACAGTTCATTACCAAGCCATTGGATGGGTCTGGTGTGGTATACAGTTAATTACCAAGCCATTGGATGGGTCTGGTGTGGTATACAGTTCATTACCAAGCCATTGGATGGGTCTGGTGTGGTATACAGTTAATTACCAAGCCATTGGATGGGTCTGCTCTAGTATACAGTTCATTGCCAAGCCATTGGATGGGTCTGGTGTGGTATACAGTTCATTACCAAGCCATTGGATGGGTCTGCTCTAGTATACAGTTCATTGCCAAGCCATTGGATGGGTCTGGTGTGGTATACAGGTAATTACCAAGCCATTGGATGGGTCCAATGTGGTATACAGTTAATTACCAAGCCATTGGATGGGTCTGGTGTGGTATACAGTTCATTACCAAGCCATTGGATGGGTCTGGTGTTGTATACAGTTCATTACCAAGCCATTAGATGGGTCTGGTGTGGTATACAGTTCATTACCAAGCAATTGGATGGGTCTGCTCTAGTTTACAGTTCATTACCAAGCCATTGGATGGGTCTGGTGTGGTATACAGATCATTACCAAGCCATTGGATGGGTCTGGTGTGGTATACAGTTCATTACCAAGCCATTGGATGGGTCTGCTCTAGTATACAGTTAATTGCCAAGCCATTGGATGGGTCTGGTGTGGTATACAGTTATTTACCAAGCCATTGGATGGGTCTGCTCTAGTATACAGTTAATTACCAAGCCATTGGATGGGTCTGGGGTGGTATACAGTTATTTACCAAGCCATTGGATGGGTCTGGTGTGGTATACAGTTAATTACCAAGCCATTGGATGGGTCTGGTGTGGTATACAGTTAATTACCAAGCCATTGGATGGGTCTGGTGTGGTATACAGTTCATTGCCAAGCCATTGGATGGGTCTGCTCTAGTATACAGTTCATTACCAAGCCATTGGATGGGTCTGCTCTAGTATACAGTTCATTGCCAAGCCATTGGATGGGTCTGGTGTGGTATAAAGTTATTTACCAAGCCATTGGATGGGTCTGGTGTGGTATACAGTTCATTACCAAGCCATTGGATGGGTCTGGTGTGGTATACAGTTAATTACCAAGCCATAGAATGGGTCTGGTGTGGTATACAGTTCATTACCAAGCCATTTGATGGGTCTGGTGTGGTATACAGTTCATTACCAAGCCATTGGATGGGTCTGCTCTAGTATACAGTTCATTGCCAAGCCATTGGATGGGTCTGGTGTGGTATACAGGTAATTACCAAGCCATTGGATGGGTCTGGTGTGGTATACAGTTCATTACCAAGCCATTGGATGGGTCTGGTGTCGTATACAGTTCATTACCAAGCCATTGGATGGGTCTGGTGTGGTATACACTTCATTACCAAGCCATTGGATGGGTCTGCTCTAGTATACAGTTAATTGCCAAGCCATTGGATGGGTCTGGTGTGGTATACAGTTATTTGCCAAGCCATTGGATGGGTCTGCTCTAGTATACAGTTAATTACCAAGCCATTGGATGGGTCTGGGGTGGTATACAGTTATTTACCAAGCCATTGGATGGGTCTGGTGTGGTATACAGTTAATTACCAAGACATTGGATGGTTCTGGTGTGGTATACAGTTAATTACCAAGCCATTGGATGGGTCTGGTGTGGTATACAGTTCATTGCCAAGCCATTGGATGGGTCTGCTCTAGTATACAGTTCATTACCAAGCCATTGGATGGGTCTGCTCTAGTATACAGTTCATTGCCAAGCCATTGGATGGGTCTGGTGTGGTATACAGTTATTTACCAAGCCATTGGATGGGTCTGGTGTGGTATACAGTTCATTACCAAGCCATTGGATGGGTCTGGTGTGGTATACAGTTAATTACCAAGCCATTGAATGGGTCTGGTGTGGTATACAGTTCATTACCAAGCCATTTGATGGGTCTGGTGTGGTATACAGTTCATTACCAAGCCATTGGATGGGTCTGCTCTAGTATACAGTTCATTGCCAAGCCATTGGATGGGTCTGGTGTGGTATACAGGTAATTACCAAGCCATTGGATGGGTCTGGTGTGGTATACAGTTCATTACCAAGCCATTGGATGGGTCTGGTGTCGTATACAGTTCATTACCAAGCCATTGGATGGGTCTGGTGTGGTATACACTTCATTACCAAGCCATTGGATGGGTCTGTTGTGGTATACACTTCATTACCAAGCCATTGGATGGGTCTGGTGTGGTATACAGTTCATTACCAAGCCATTGGATGGGTCTGGTGTTGTATACAGTTCATTACCAAGCCATTGGATGGGTCTGGTGTGGTATACAGTTCATTACCAAGCAATTGGATGGGTCTGCTCTAGTTTACAGTTCATTACCAAGCCATTGGATGGGTCTGGTGTGGTATACAGATCATTACCAAGCCATTGGATGGGTCTGGTGTGGTATACAGTTCATTACCAAGCCATTGGATGGGTCTGGTGTGGTATACAGTTCATTACCAAGCCATTGGATGGGTCTGGTGTGGTATACAGTTCATTACCAAGCAATTGTATGGGTCTGCTCTAGTATACAGTTCATTACCAAGCCATTGGATGGGTCTGGTGTGGTATACAGTTCATTGCCAAGCCATTGGATGGGTCTGCTCTAGTATACAGTTCATTACCAAGCCATTGGATGGGTCTGCTCTAGTATACAGTTCATTGCCAAGCCATTGGATGGGTCTGGTGTGGTATACAGTTATTTACCAAGCCATTGGATGGGTCTGGTGTGGTATACAGTTCATTACCAAGCCATTGGATGGGTCTGGTGTGGTATACAGTTAATTACCAAGCCATAGAATGGGTCTGGTGTGGTATACAGTTCATTACCAAGCCATTTGATGGGTCTGGTGTGGTATACAGTTCATTACCAAGCCATTGGATGGGTCTGGTGTGGTATACAGTTCATTACCAAGCCATTGGATGGGTCTGGTGTTGTATACAGTTAATTGCCAAGCCATTGGATGGGTCTGCTCTAGTATACAGTTCATTGCCAAGCCATTGGATGGGTCTGGTGTGGTATACAGTTCATTACCAAGCCATTGGATGTGTCTGCTCTAGTATACAGTTCATTGCCAGACCATTGGATGGGTCTGGTGTGGTATACAGTTAATTACCAAGCCATTGGATGGGTCTGCTCTAGTATACAGTTCATTGCCAAGCCATTGGATGGGTCTGGTGTGGTATACAGTTCATTATCAAGCCATTGGATGGGTCTGGTGTGGTATACAGTTCATTACCAAGCCATTGGATGGGTCTGCTCTAGTATGCAGTTCATTGCCAAGCCATTGGATGGGTCTGCTCTAGTATACAGTTCATTACCAAGCCATTGGATGGGTCTGGTGTGGTATACAGTTTATTACCAAGCCATTGGATGGGTCTGGTGTGGTATACAGTTCATTACCAAGCCATTGGATGGGTCTGGTGTGGTATACAGTTAATTACCAAGCCATTGGATGGGTCTGGTGTGGTATACAGTTCATTACCAAGCCATTGGATGGGTCTGGTGTGGTATACAGTTAATTACCAAGCCATTGGATGGGTCTGGTGTGGTATACAGTTAATTACCAAGCCATTGGATGGGTCTGGTGTGGTATACAGTTCATTGCCAAGCCATTGGATGGGTCTGCTCTAGTATACAGTTCATTACCAAGCCATTGGATGGGTCTGCTCTAGTATACAGTTCATTGCCAAGCCATTGGATGGGTCTGGTGTGGTATACAGTTATTTACCAAGCCATTGGATGGGTCTGGTGTGGTATACAGTTAATTACCAAGCCATTGGATGGGTCTGGTGTGGTATACAGTTAATTACCAAGCCATTGAATGGGTCTGGTGTGGTATACAGTTAATTACTAAGCCATTTGATGGGTCTGGTGTGGTATACAGTTCATTACCAAGCCATTGGATGGGTCTGCTCTAGTATACAGTTCATTGCCAAGCCATTGGATGGGTCTGGTGCTGTATACAGGTAATTACCCAGCCATTGGATGGGTCTGGTGTGGTATACAGTTCATTGCCAAGCCATTGGATGGGTCTGGTGTGGTATACAGTTATTTACCAAGCCATTTGATGGGTCTGGTGTGGTATACAGTTCATTACCAAGCCATTGGATGGGTCTGGTGTGGTATACAGTTAATTACCAAGCCATTTGATGGGTCTGGTGTGGTATACAGTTCATTACCAAGCCATTGGATGAGTCTGCTCTAGTATACAGTTCATTACCAAGCCATTGGATGGGTCTGGTGTGGTATACAGTTCATTACCAAGCCATTGGATGGGTCTGGTGTGGTATACAGTTCATTACCAAGCCATTGGATGGGTCTGGTGTGGTATACAGTTCATTACCAAGCCATTGGATGGGTCTGGTGTGGTTTACAGTTCATTACCAAGCCATTGGATGGGTCTGGTGTGGTATACACTTCATTACCAAGCCATTGGATGGGTCTGTTGTGGTATACAGTTCATTACCAAGCCATTGGATGGGTCTGGTGTTGTATACAGTTCATTACCAAGCCATTGGATGGGTCTGGTGTGGTATACAGTTCATTACCAAGCAATTGTATGGGTCTGCTCTAGTATACAGTTCATTACCAAGCCATTGGATGGGTCTGGTGTGGTATACTGTCCATTACCAAGCCATTGGATGGGTCTGGTGTGGTATACAGTTCATTACCAAGCCATTGGATGGGTCTGGTGTGGTATACAGTTAATTGCCAAGCCATTGGATGGGTCTGCTCTAGTATACAGTTCATTGCCAAGCCATTGGATGGGTCTGGTGTGGTATACAGTTCATTACCAAGCCATTGGATGGGTCTGCTCTAGTATACAGTTCATTGCCAAGCCATTGGATGGGTCTGGTGTGGTATACAGTTAATTACCAAGCCATTGGATGGGTCTGCTCTAGTATACAGTTCATTGCCAAGCCATTGGATGGGTCTGGTGTGGTATACAGTTAATTACCAAGCCATTGGATGGGTCTGCTCTAGTATACAGTTCATTACCAAGCCATTGGATGGGTCTGCTCTAGTATGCAGTTCATTGCCAAGCCATTGGATGGGTCTGCTCTAGTATACAGTTCATTACCAAGCCATTGGATGGGTCTGGTGTGGTATACAGTTATTTACCAAGCCATTGGATGGGTCTGGTGTAGTATACAGTTAATTACCATGCCATTGGATGGGTCTGGTGTGGTATACAGTTAATTACCAAGCCATTGGATGGGTCTGGTGTGGTATACAGTTCATTGCCAAGCCATTGGTATTGGTATACAGTTCATTACCAAGCCATTGGATGGGTCTGGTGTTGTATACAGTTATTTACCAAGCCATTGGATGGGTCTGCTCTAGTATACAGTTCATTACCAAGCCTTTGGATGGGTCTGGTGTGGTATACAGTTATTTACCAAGCCATTGGATGGGTCTGGTGTGGTATACAGTCAATTACCAAGCCATTGGATGGGTCTGGTGTGGTATACAGTTCATTACCAAGCCATTGGATGGGTCTGGTGTGGTATACAGTTAATTACCAAGCCATTGGATGGGTCTGTTGTGGTATACAGTTCATTACCAAGCCATTGGATGGGTCTGCTCTAGTATACAGTTCATTGCCAAGCCATTGGTATTGGTATACAGTTCATTACCAAGCCATTGGATGGGTCTGGTGTTGTATACAGTTCATTACCAAGCCATTGGATGGGTCTGGTGTGGTATACAGTTATTTACCAAGCCATTGGATGGGTCTGCTCTAGTATACAGTTCATTACCAAGCCATTGGATGGGTCTGGTGTGGTATACAGTTATTTACCAAGCCATTGGATGGGTCTGGTGTGGTATACAGTCAATTACCAAGCCATTGGATGGGTCTGGTGTGGTATACAGTTAATTACCAAGCCATTGGATGGGTCTGGTGTGGTATACAGTTCATTACCAAGCCATTTGATGGGTCTGGTGTGGTATACAGTTCATTACCAAGCCATTGGATGGGTCTGGTGTGGTATACAGTTCATTACCAAGCCATTGGATGGGTCTGGTGTGGTATACAGTTCATTACCAAGCCATTGGATGGGTCTGGTGTGGTATACAGTTCATTACCAAGCCATTGGATGGGTCTGCTCTAGTATACAGTTCATTGCCAAGCCATTGGATGGGTCTGGTGTGATATACAGTTCATTACCAAGCCATTGGATGGGTCTGCTCTAGTATACAGTTCATTGCCAAGCCATTGGATGGGTCTGGTGTGGTATACAGTTCATTACCAAGCCATTGGATGGGTCTGGTGTGGTATACAGTTATTTACCAAGCCATTGGATGGGTCTGCTCTAGTATACAGTTCATTACCAAGCCATTGGATGGGTCTGGTGTGGTATACAGTTATTTACCAAGCCATTGGATGGGTCTGGTGTGGTATACAGTCAATTACCAAGCCATTGGATGGGTCTGGTGTGGTATACAGTTAATTACCAAGCCATTGGATGGGTCTGGTGTGGTATACAGTTCCTTGCCAAGCCATTGGATGGGTCTGCTCTAGTATACAGTTCATTACCAAGCCATTGGATGGGTCTGCTCTAGTATACAGTTCATTGCCAAGCCATTGGATGGGTCTGGTGTGGTATACCGTTAATTCCCAAGCCATTGAATGGGTCTGGTGTGGTTTACAGTTCATTACCAAGCCATTTGATGGTTCTGGTGTGGTATACAGTTCATTACCAAGCCATTGGATGAGTCTGTTCTAGTATACAGCTCATTACCAAGCCATTGGATGGGTCTGGTGTGGTATACAGTTCATTACCAAGCCATTTGATGGGTCTGGTGTGGTATACAGTTCATTACCAAGCCATTGGATGGGTCTGGTGTGGTATACAGTTCATTACCAAGCCATTGGATGGGTCTGGTGTGGTATACAGTTCATTACCAAGCCATTGGATGGGTCTGGTGTGGTATACAGTTCATTACCAAGCCATTGGATGGGTCTGCTCTAGTATACAGTTCATTGCCAAGCCATTGGATGGGTCTGGTGTGATATACAGTTCATTACCAAGCCATTGGATGGGTCTGCTCTAGTATACAGTTCATTGCCAAGCCATTGGATGGGTCTGGTGTGGTATACAGTTCATTACCAAGCCATTGGATGGGTCTGGTGTGGTATACAGTTATTTACCAAGCCATTGGATGGGTCTGCTCTAGTATACAGTTCATTACCAAGCCATTGGATGGGTCTGGTGTGGTATACAGTTATTTACCAAGCCATTGGATGGGTCTGGTGTGGTATACAGTCAATTACCAAGCCATTGGATGGGTCTGGTGTGGTATACAGTTAATTACCAAGCCATTGGATGGGTCTGGTGTGGTATACAGTTCCTTGCCAAGCCATTGGATGGGTCTGCTCTAGTATACAGTTCATTACCAAGCCATTGGATGGGTCTGCTCTAGTATACAGTTCATTGCCAAGCCATTGGATGGGTCTGGTGTGGTATACCGTTAATTCCCAAGCCATTGAATGGGTCTGGTGTGGTTTACAGTTCATTACCAAGCCATTTGATGGTTCTGGTGTGGTATACAGTTCATTACCAAGCCATTGGATGAGTCTGTTCTAGTATACAGCTCATTACCAAGCCATTGGATGGGTCTGGTGTGGTATACAGTTCATTACCAAGCCATTGGATGGGTCTGGTGTGGTATACAGTTCATTACCAAGCCATTGGATGGGTCTGGTGTGGTATACAGTTCATTACCAAGCCATTGGATGGGTCTGGTGTGGTATACAGTTCATTACCAAGCCATTGGATGGGTCTGGTGTGGTATACAGTTCATTACCAAGCCATTGGATGGGTCTGGTGTGGTATACAGTTCATTACCAAGCCATTGGATGGGTCTGGTGTGGTATACAGTTAATTACCAAGCCATTGGATGGGTCTGCTCTAGTATACAGTTCATTGCCAAGCCATTGGATGGGTCTGGTGTGATATACAGTTCATTACCAAGCCATTGGATGGGTCTGCTCTAGTATACAGTTCATTGCCAAGCCATTGGATGGGTCTGGTGTTGTATACAGTTCATTACCAAGCCATTGGATGGGTCTGGTGTGGTATACAGTTAATTACCAAGCCATTGGATGGTTCTGCTCTAGTATACAGTTCATTGCCAAGCCATTGGATGGGTCTGGTGTGGTATACAGTTCATTACCAAGCCATTGGATGGGTCTGCTCTAGTATACAGTTCATTGCCAAGCCATTGTTTGGGTCTGGTGTGGTATACAGTTCATTACCAAGCCATTGCATGGGTCTGGTGTGGTATACATTTCATTACCAAGCCATTGGATGGGTCTGCTCTAGTATACAGTTCATTGCCAAGCCATTGGATGGGTCTGCTCTAGTATACAGTTCATTACCAAGCCATTGGATGGGTCTGGTGTGGTATACAGTTTATTACCAAGCCATTGGATGGGTCTGGTGTGGTATACAGTTCATTACCAAGCCATTGGATGGGTCTGGTGTGGTATACAGTTAATTACCAAGCCATTGGATGGGTCTGGTGTGGTATACAGTTCATTACCAAGCCATTGGATGGGTCTGGTGTGGTATACAGTTCATTATCAAGCCATTGGATGGGTCTGGTGTGGTATACAGTTCTTTACCAAGCCATTGGATGGGTCTGGTGTCGTATACAATTCATTACCAAGCCATTGGATGGGTCTGGTGTGGTATACAGTTCATTACCAAGCCATTGGATGGGTCTGGTGTGGTATACAGTTCATTACCAAGCCATTGGATGGGTCTGGTGTGGTATACAGATCATTACCAAGCCATTGGATGGTTCTACTCTAGTATACAGTTCATTACCAATCCATTGGATGGGTCTGGTGTGGTATACAGATCATTGCCAAGCAATTGGATGGGTCTGCTCTAGTATACAGTTCATTGCCAAGCCATTGGATGGGTCTGGTGTGGTATACAGTTCATTACCAAGCCATTGGATGGGTCTGGTGTGGTATACAGTTCATTACCAAGCCATTGGATGGGTCTGCTCTAGTATACAGTTCATTGCCAAGCCATTGGATGGGTCTGGTGTGGTATACAGTTATTTACCAAGCCATTGGATGGGTCTGCTCAGTTCATTACCAAGCCATTGGATGGGTCTGGTGTGGTATACAGTTATTTACCAAGCCATTGGATGGGTCTGGTGTGGTATACAGTTCATTACCAAGCCATTGGATGGGTCTGGTGTGGTATACAGTTCATTACCAAGCCATTGGATGGGTCTGGTGTGGTATACAGTTCATTTCCAAGCCATTGGATGGGTCTGCTCTAGTATACAGTTCATTACCAAGCCATTGGATAGGTCTGCTCTAGTATACAGTTCATTGCCAAGCCATTGGATGGGTCTGGTGTGGTATACAGTTCATTACCAAGCCATTGGATGGGTCTGGTGTGGTATACAGTTCATTGCCAAGCCATTGGATGGGTCTGGTGTGGTATACAGTTCATTACCAAGCCATTGGATGGGTCTGCTCTAGTATACAGTTCATTACCAAGCCATTGCAGGGGTCTGGTGTGGTATACAGTTCATTACCAAGCCATTGGATGGGTCTGGTGTGGTATACAGTTCATTACCAAGCCATTGAATGGGTCTGGTGTGGTATACAGTTCATTACCAAGCCATTGGATGGGTCTACTCTAGTATTCAGTTCATTACCAAGCCATTACATGGGTCTGGTGTGGTATACAGTTAATTACCAAGCCATTGGATGGGTCTGGTGTGGTATACAGTTCATTACCAAGCCATTGGATGGGTCTGCTCTAGTATACAGTTCAATCTCAGACGAGACGGTCTTTCCTCTCTCCCATACCTAATTTCTGAAAACATAAAACACCGGTCTCAGTTGAGTAGCAGTCTGAGCCACATAGATGCATCAAATAGTATACCTTTGGTCCTGCCACACACATATCACTGGTTAGAGTCTTATTTTCCCCATGAGATGTATTAACCAAATTCTATGTGATAAGGAGACTTATATGATTCCACCTAATGTAACCTTCTGCATCACTGACACCATTTACTGATAGATAGCCAGGGGCACACTCCAACACTCAGATATCTTTACTGATAGATAGCCAGGGGCATTCTCCAACACTCAGATATCTTTACTGATAGATAGCCAGGGGCATTCTCCAACACTCAGATATCTTTACTGATAGATAGCCAGGGGCATTCTCCAACACTCAGATCTTTACTGATAGATAGCCAGGGGCACGCTCCAACACTCAGATATCTTTACTGATAGATAGCCAGGGGCATGCTCCAACACTCAGATATCTTTACTGATAGATAGCCAGGGGCACGCTCCAACACTCAGATATCTTTACTGATAGATAGCCAGGGGCACGCTCCAACACTTAGACATCTTTACTGATAGATAGCCAGGGGCATGCTCCAACACTCAGACACCATTTACTGATAGATAGCCAGGGGCACGCTCCAACACTCAGATATTTTTACTGATAGATAGCTAGGGGCATGCTCCAACACTTAGACATATTTACAGATAGACATCTTTTTATTTTTTATTTAAATGTACATTTTTTGCCCCCTTTTCTCCCCAATTTCGTGGTATCCAATTGTTAGTAGCTACTATCTAAACCCCAGGAAGAGTAGCTGCTTCCTTGGCAGGAACTAATGGGGATCCATAATAAACCACAGGAAGAATAGCTGCTGCCTTGGCAGGAACTAATGGGGATCCGTAATAAACCCCAGGAAGAGTAGCTGCTGCCTTGGCAGGAACTAATGGGGATCCATAATAAACCCCAGGAAGAGTATCTGCTGCCTTGGCAGGAACTAATGGGGATCCATTATAAACCTCAGGAAGAGTAGCTGCTGCTGTGACAGGAACTAATGGGGATCCATAATAAACCCCAGGAAGAGTAGCTGCTGCTGTGACAGGAACTAATGGGGATCCATAATAAACCCCAGGAAGAGTAGCTGCTGCCTTGACAGGAACTAATGGGGACCCATAATAAACCCCAGGAAGAGTAGCTGCTGCCTTGGCAGGAACTAATGGGGATCCATAATAAACCCCAGGAAGAGTAGCTGCTGCTGTGACAGGAACTAATGGGGATCCATAATAAACCCCAGGAAGAGTAGCTGCTGCTGTGACAGGAACTAATGGGGATCCATAATAAACCCCAGGAAGAGTAGCTGCTGCTGTGACAGGAACTAATGGGGATCCATAATAAACCCCAGGAAGAGTAGCTGCTGCCTTGACAGGAACTAATGGGGATCCATAATAAACCCCAGGAAGAGTAGCTGCTGATTTGACAGGAACTAATGGGGATCCATAATAAACCCCAGGAAGAGTAGCTGCTGCCTTGACAGGAACTAATGGGGATCCATAATAAACCACAGGAAGAGTAGCTGCTGATTTGACAGGAACTAATGGGGATCCATAATAAACCCCAGGAAGAGTAGCTGCTGATTTGACAGGAACTAATGGGGATCCATAATAAACCCCAGGAAGAGTAGCTGCTGATTTGACAGGAACTAATGGGGATCCATAATAAACCCCAGGAAGAGTAGCTGCTGATTTGACAGGAACTAATGGGGATCTATAATAAATACAAATACAAATAAAATGGCTTTCTAGCAATGATCAACAACCAATTTGTGAGAGCTTGAAGAATAAAAAAATAAATAATGTGCAAATATTGTACAATCCAGGTGTGGAAAGCTCTTAGAGACTTACCCAGAAAGACACCTGTAATCCCTACCAAAGGTGATTCTAACATGTATTGACTCAGGGGTGTGAATAGTATCTCTGTATTTAATTTTCAATACATTTGCAAAAACATTTAAACATGTTTTCACTTTGTCATTATGTTTAGATGGGTGAGAAAAAAAACAATTTAATACATTTTGAATTCAGGCTGTAACACAATGTGTAATAAATCAAGGGGTATGAATACTTTCTGAAGGCACTGTAATGTAATCTATGTCTTACAGCTCTGAGGACATTGTGGTGAAGCTGAACGGCAGTCAGCTGACGATGGACTACCTGGAAGAGGTTGGTTTTAACGAGCCGATCCTGGTTCTGAAGAAGGACGGTCTGGGGATGTCCATGCCCGCTCCTACCTTCTACATCAATGATGTGGAGAACCATGTTGGTACGTATAGTCCTGTCTCTGTCTACTGCTCTAACGGCTTTAGTAATACTTGGGGATGTCCACGTTCTACATTTCCGTCAGTAATGACTGAACCTATGTCTCTAAATAACTAATTGTTTTCCTACAGTAAGTTACGTAGGACTACTTTACCGATCTCCATCAGATGCTCCTCCCCTCTCTCTCTTTTTACAAAATGCTTTTGCTGGTGCCAGCACACAGCTTTTCATATCACTCAATCCAGTGCGAGGTGCTACGTTGTCTAAATAACTCAAGTGGCTAGTTTGCCTGTCTGTAAAGAGAAGGGCGGGCTGTACGTTGATCATGCTGCTCTGATTGGATAGAGCGATACTGTATATTTCTCCATCCATTCGCTTCATAATTTCACACAATCACTTCTCTTGGCCTGATTCAGTCTGATTATTTATATTACTTCTGCCTCCTGGTAGCCTGATCATTTAGATGACTTTTGCCTCCCGTTAGCCTGATCATTTAGATTAATTCTGCCTCCTATTAGCCTGATCATTTAGATTACTTTTGCCTCCTGTTAGCCTGCTACTATGAAACATCAATAGGTGAGGACATTTGCCAGCAAGCTATCAATGTGCATAATATCTAACAAGCTATCAATGTTCATAATATCTAACAAGCTATCAATGTGCATAATATCTAATAAGCTATCAATGTGAGTAATATCTAACAAGCTATCAATGTGCATAATATCTAATAAGCTATCAATGTGCACATTTTCTGACATAGGTAGCCTAGTGGTTAGAGCGTTGGACCAGTAACCGAAAGGTTGGAAGATCAAATCCCAGAGCTGACAAGGTAGAAATCTGTCGTTCTGCCACTGTTCCAAGGCAGTCACTGAAAATAAGAATTTGCTGTTAACTGACTTGCCATGTTAAATAACAGATAAAAATAAATAACAAGCGGGGCAAGGGTAGGTAAAAAATATGAAATGCTAATTAAGGTGACCATCACGTTGGCAACCAAACAATCATGTCCTGCATTTTATCAATACATTTCAGTCAGACATTCCAACCTGTTTCCATCAGACATACCAACCTGTCTCAGTCAGACGTTCCGACCTGTCTCAGTCAGACGTTCCGACCTGTCTCTCTCAGACGTTCCGACCTGTCTCTCTCAGACGTTCCGACCTGTCTCTCTCAGACGTTCCGACCTGTCTCAGTCAGACGTTCCGACCTGTCTCAGTCAGACGTTCCGACCTGTCTCAGTCAGACGTTCCGACCTGTCTCAGTCAGACGTTCCGACCTGTCTCAGTCAGACGTTCCGACCTGTCTCAGTCAGACGTTCCGACCTGTCTCAGTCAGACGTTCCGACCTGTCTCTCTCAGACGTTCCGACCTGTCTCTCTCAAACGTTCCGACCTGTCTCTCTCAGACGTTCCGACCTGTCTCTCAGACGTTCCGACCTGTCTCTCTCAGACGTTCCGACCTGTCTCTCTCAGACGTTCCGACCTGTCTCTCTTAGACGTTCCGACCTGTCTCAGTCAGACGTTCCGACCTGTCTCAGTCAGACGTTCCGACCTGTCTCAGTCAGACGTTCCGACCTGTCTCAGTCAGACGTTCCGACCTGTCTCAGTCAGACGTTCCGACCTGTTTCTCTCAGACTTTCCGACCTGTCTCTCTCAGACGTTCCGACCTGTCTCTCTCAGACGTTCCGACCTGTCTCTCTCAGACGTTCCGACCTGTCTTAGTCAGGCGTTCCGACCTGTCTCAGTCAGACGTTCCGACCTGTCTCAGTCAGACGTTCCGACCTGTCTCAGTCAGACGTTCCGACCTGTCTCAGTCAGACGTTCCGACCTGTCTCAGTCAGACGTTCCGACCTGTCTCAGTCAGACGTTCCGACCTGTCTCAGTCAGACGTTCCGACCTGTCTCAGTCAGACGTTCCGACCTGTCTCAGTCAGACGTTCCGACCTGTCTCAGTCAGACGTTCCGACCTGTCTCAGTCAGACCTTCAGATCTGTTTCAGTCAGACCTTCCGACCTGTCTCTCTCAGACATTCCTGACCTGTCTCTCTCAGACATTCCCAACCTGTCTCTCTCTGACATTCCAACCTGTCTCTCTCTGACATTCCAACCTCATGTTGAAAAGATGTATCATCAGGATGTGGTAGTTTACTGGTGATGAACACTTCTCCAATCGTTGTTGAGATCTGATATCCCATGCAGCTCTAGAGGAGACATAGGCCAATGTCATAGTCATATCATCAACCAATCACATATCTCATGTCCTTTTGGGCTAAATTCCATCTAAACTTGGAGAGGTAGTAATTACAAAAAGCGTGCTTCTGATGAAGAGCTACACATAGCTGTTTTAGACTGATAGATATCAGCTACACAGCCGTATTAGACTGATAGATATCAGCTACACATAGCAGTATTAGACTGATAGATATCAGCTACACATAGCAGTATTAGACTGATAGATATCAGCTACACATAGCAGTATTAGACTGATAGATATCAGCTACACATAGCCATATTAGACTGTAAGATATCAGGTCATTTTGTCAAATGTGTTAGGCTCTCCATCCTTATTAGTTGCTCAGTCACTATATTTGTTGCTACTCAGTCCTGTTTTATGTACCTTCCTTTTTTACATTCCCTGTCAACCAGAAATGTTTCCTTGGCCAAATTTTCCCAGATTTTCATAAAACAGCCGCACATGTAGTCTCTCATTTCTGCATCACCAACTTCGCACTCGGCAAAAGATTATTCTACCTGCACCTCAATTATGCATTGCCATAGCCCCCATTTCTCACAATGTTCTGAAAAATCATCCTGTTGTCCCACATTAGTGTATTTTAATTGTTGTCACCCTATTTCAACAGTCAATTTACAGATATGGTTACAAATACTCGTATCGCCAGGTTGGCCACCTATGGAGGTTACTACTTTGCTGACAGGAACCAGTAGTAATATGATTTGTCCACCAGAGAGCGATGCTGTCAGCGGTTTTGATCTCTGCTGACACACTAATGCTTGTGACTGACACATCTGCTACTTCTCCTTTATACTGAGCAGCCTAGTTAGGAACACATCTGCTACTTCTACTGCTTTATACTGAGCAGCCTAGTTAGCAACACATCTGCTACTTCTACTGCTTTATACTGAGCAGCCTAGTTAGGAACACATCTGATACTTCTCCTTTATACTGAGCAGCCTAGTTAGCAACACATCTCCTACTTCTACTGCTTTATACTGAGCAGCCTAGTTAGCAACACATCTGCTACTTCTACTGCTTTATACTGAGCAGCCTAGTTAGGAACACATCTGCTACTTCTACTGCTTTATACTGAGCAGCCTAGTTAGGAACACATCTGATACTTCTCCTTTATACTGAGCAGCCTAGTTAGGAACACATCTCCTACTTCTACTGCTTTATACTGAGCAGCCTAGTTAGGAACACATATGATACTTCTCCTTTATACTGAGCAGCCTAGTTAGGAACACATCTCCTACTTCTACTGCTTTCTACTGAGCAGCCTAGTTAGGAACACATCTGCTACTTCTACTGCTTTATACTGAGCAGCCTAGTTAGCATCACATTGCTATCTCTACTGCTTTATACTGAGCAGCCTAGTTAGGAACACATCTCCTACTTCTACTGCTTTCTACTGAGCAGCCTGGTTAGCAACACATCTGATACTTCTCCTTTATAATGAGCAGCCTAGTTAGGAACACATCTGCTACTTCTACTGCTTTATACTGAGCAGCCTAGTTAGGAACACATCTGCTACTTCTCCTTTATACTGAGCAGCCTAGTTAGCAAGACATCTGCTACTTCTCCTTTATACCGAGCAGCCTAGTTAGCAACACATCTGCTACTTCTCCTTCATACTGAGCAGCCCAGTTAGCAACACATCTGATACTTCTCCTTTCTACTGAGCAGCCTAAATAGCAACACATCTGCTACCTCTCCTTTATACTGAGCAGCCCAGTTAGCAACACATCTGATACTTCTCCTTTATACTGAGCAGCCTAGTTAGCATCACATTGCTTGCTACCTCTACTGCTTTATACTGAGCAGCCTAGTTAGCAACACATCCGCTACTTCTACTGCTTTCTACTGAGCAGCCTAGTTAGGAACACATCTGCTACTTCTACTGCTTTCTACTGAGCAGCCTAGTTAGAAACACATCTGCTACTTCTTCTTTCTACTAAGCAGCCTAGTTAGGAAGACATCTGCTACCTCTACTGCTTTATACTGAGCAATCTAGTTAGCAACACATCTGCTACTTCTCCTTAATACTGAACAGCCTAGTTAGCATCACATCTGCTACTTCTGCGTTATACTGAGCAGCCTGCTTTATACTGAGCTGCCTTGTTAGGAACACATCTGCTACCTCTCCTTTACTAGGCAACACATCTGCTACCTCTACTGCTTTATACTGAGCAGCCTAGTTAGCAACACATCTGCTACTTCTACTGCTTTATACTGAGCAGCCTAGTTAGCAACACATCTTCTACCTCTACTGCTTTATACTGAGCAGCCTAGTTAGGAACACATCTGATACTTCTACTGCTTTATACTGAGCAGCCTAGATAGCAACACATCTGCTACTTCTACTGCTTTATACTGAGCAGCCTAGTTAGCATCACATTGCTACCTCTACTGCTTTATACTGAGCAGCCTAGTTAGCATCATATTGCTACCTCTAGTGCTTTATAATGAGCAGACTAGTTAGCAACACATATGCTACTTCTACTGCTTTCTACTGAGCAGCCTAGTTAGCAACACATCTTCTACCTCTACTGCTTTATACTGAGCAGCCTAGTTAGGAACACATCTGATACTTCTACTGCTTTATACTGAGCAGCCTAGTTAGCAACACATCTGCTACTTCTACTGCTTTATACTGAGCAGCCTAGTTAGCATCACATTGCTACCTCTACTGCTTTATACTGAGCAGCCTAGTTAGCATCATATTGCTACCTCTAGTGCTTTATACTGAGCAGCCTAGTTAGCAACACATCTTCTACCTCTACTGCTTTATACTGAGCAGCCTAGTTAGGAACACATCTGATACTTCTACTGCTTTATACTGAGCAGCCTAGATAGCAACACATCTGCTACTTCTACTGCTTTATACTGAGCAGCCTAGTTAGCATCACATTGCTACCTCTACTGCTTTATACTGAGCAGCCTAGTTAGCATCATATTGCTACCTCTAGTGCTTTATAATGAGCAGACTAGTTAGCAACACATATGCTACTTCTACTTCTTTCTACTAAGCAGCCTAGTTAGCAACACATCTTCTACCTCTACTGCTTTATACTGAGCAGCCTAGTTAGGAACACATCTGATACTTCTACTGCTTTATACTGAGCAGCCTAGTTAGCAACACATATGCTACTTCTACTGCTTTATACTGAGCAGCCTAGTTAGCATCACATTGCTACCTCTACTGCTTTATAATGAGCAGCCTAGTTAGGAACACATATGCTACTTCTACTGCTTTATACTGAGCAGCCTAGTTAGCATCACATTGCTACCTCTACTGCTTTATACTGAGCAGCCTAGTTAGCAACACATATGCTACTTCTACTGCTTTCTACTGAGCAGCCTAGTTAGCAACACATCTTCTACCTCTACTGCTTTATACTGAGCAGCCTAGTTAGGAACACATCTGATACTTCTACTGCTTTATACTGAGCAGCCTAGATAGCAACACATTTGCTACTTCTACTGCTTTATACTGAGCAGCCTAGTTAGCATCACATTGCTACCTCTACTGCTTTATACTGAGCAGCCTAGTTAGCATCACATTGCTACCTCTACTGCTTTATAATGAGCAGACTAGTTAGCAACACATATGCTACTTCTACTGCTTTCTACTGAGCAGCCTAGTTAGCAACACATCTTCTACCTCTACTGCTTTATACTGAGCAGCCTAGTTAGGAACACATCTGATACTTCTACTGCTTTATACTGAGCAGCCTAGTTAGCAACACATCTGCTACTTCTACTGCTTTATACTGAGCAGCCTAGTTAGCATCACATTGCTACCTCTACTGCTTTATAATGAGCAGCCTAGTTAGGAACACATATGCTACTTCTACTGCTTTATACTGAGCAGCCTAGTTAGCATCACATTGCTACCTCTACTGCTTTATACTGAGCAGCCTAGTTAGCAACACATCTGCTACTTCTACTGCTTTATACTGAGCAGCCTAGTTAGCAACACATCCGCTACTTCTACTGCTTTATACTGAGCAGCCTAGTTAGCAACACATCTTCTACCTCTACTGCTTTCTACTGAGCAGCCTAGTTAGCATCATATTGCTACCTCTACTGCTTTATAATGAGCAGCCTAGTTAGCATCACATTGCTACCTCTACTGCTTTATACTGAGCAGCCTAGTTAGCATCATATTGCTACCTCTACTGCTTTATAATGAGCAGCCTAGTTAGCAACACATATGCTACTTTTACTGCTTTCTACTGAGCAGCCTAGTTAGCAACACATCTTCTACCTCTACTGCTTTATACTGAGCAGCCTAGTTAGGAACACATCTGATACTTCTACTGCTTTATACTGAGCAGCCTAGTTAGGAACACAGCTGATACTTCTACTGCTTTATACTGAGCAGCCTAGTTAGGAACACATCTGCTACTTCTACTGCTTTATACTGAGCAGCCTAGTTAGCAACACATCTGCTACTTCTACTGCTTTATACTGAGCAGCCTAGTTAGCAACACATCTTCTACTTCTACTGCTTTATACTGAGCAGCCTAGTTAGCAACACATATGCTACTTCTACTGCTTTATACTGAGCAGCCTAGTTAGCAACACATCTTCTACTTCTACTGCTTTATACTGAGCAGCCTAGTTAGCAACACATCTTCTACTTCTACTGCTTTATACTGAGCAGCCTAGTTAGCATCACATTGCTACCTCTACTGCTTTATACTGAGCAGCCTAGTTAGCAACACATCTGCTACTTCTACTGCTTTATACTGAGCAGCCTAGTTAGCAACACATCTGATACTTCTCCTTTGTACTGAGCAACCTAGTTAGCAACACATCTGCTACTTCTCCTTTCTACTGAGCAGCCTAGTTAGCAACACATCTGCTACCTCTACTGCTTTATACAGAGCAGCCTAGTTAGGAACACATCTGCTACCTCTCCTTTATACTGAGCAGCCTAGTTAGGAACACATCTGATACTTCTCCTTTATACTGAGCATCCTAGTTAGGAACACATCTCCTACTTATACTGCTTTATACTGAGCAGCCTAGTTAGCATCACATTGCTACTTCTACTGCTTTATACTGAGCAGCCTAGTTAGCAACACATCTTCTACTTCTACTGCTTTATACTGAGCAGCCTAGTTAGCATCACATTGCTACTTCTACTGCTTTATACTGAGCAGCCTAGTTAGCAACACATCTTCTACTTCTACTGCTTTATACTGAGCAGCCTAGTTAGCATCACATTGCTACTTCTACTGCTTTATACTGAGCAGCCTAGTTAGGAACACATCTGATACTTCTCCTTTATACTGAGCAGCCTAGTTAGCATCACATTGCTACCTCTACTGCTTTCTACTGAGCAGCCTAGTTAGCATCACATTGCTACCTCTACTGCTTTATAATGAGCAGCCTAGTTAGGAACACATCTGCTACTTCTACTGCTTTCTACTGAGCAGCCTAAATAGCAACACATCTGCTACCTCTCCTTTATACTGAGCAGCCTAGTTAGCAAGACATCTGCTACTGCTTTATACTGAGCAGCCTAGTTAGCATCACATTGCTACCTCTACTGCTTTATAATGAGCAGACTAGTTAGCAACACATATGCTACTTCTACTGCTTTCTACTGAGCAGCCTAGTTAGCATCACATTGCGACTTCTACTGCTTTATACTGAGCAGCCTAGTTAGGAACACATCTGATACTTCTCCTTTATACTGAGCAGCCTAGTTAGCATCACATTGCTACCTCTACTGCTTTCTACTGAGCAGCCTAGTTAGCATCACATTGCTACCTCTACTGCTTTATAATGAGCAGCCTAGTTAGGAACACATCTGCTACTTCTACTGCTTTCTACTGAGCAGCCTAAATAGCAACACATCTGCTACCTCTCCTTTATACTGAGCAGCCTAGTTAGCAACACATCTGCTACGGCTTTATACTGAGCAGCCTAGTTAACATCACATTGCTACCTCTACTGCTTTATAATGAGCAGACTAGTTAGCAACACATATGCTACTTCTACTGCTTTCTACTGAGCAGCCTAGTTAGCAACACATATTCTACCTCTACTGCTTTATACTGAGCAGCTTAATTAGGAACACATCTGATACTTCTACTGCTTTATACTGAGCAGCCTAGTTAGCAACACATCTGCTACTTCTACTGCTTTATACTGAGCAGCCTAGTTAGCAACACATCTGCTACTTCTACTGCTTTATACTGAGCAGCCCAGTTAGCATCACATTGCTACCTCTACTGCTTTATACTGAGCAGCCTAGTTAGCAACACCTCTGCTACTTCTACTGCTTCATACTGAGCAGCCTAGTTAGGAACACATCTGCTACTTCTACTGCTTTATACTGAGCAGCCTAGTTAGCAACACATCTGCTACCTCTACTGCTTTATACTGAGCAGCCTAGTTAGCAACACATCTGCTACTTCTACTGCTTTATACTGAGCAGCCCAGTTAGCATCACATTGCTACCTCTACTGCTTTATAATGAGCAGCCTAGTTAGGAACACATCTGCTACTTCTACTGCTTTATACTGAGCAGCCTAGTTAGCATCACATTGCTACCTCTACTGCTTTATACTGAGCAGCCTAGTTAGCAACACCTCTGCTACTTCTACTGCTTCATACTGAGCAGCCTAGTTAGGAACACATCTGCTACTTCTACTGCTTTATACTGAGCAGCCTAGTTAGCATCACATTGCTACCTCTACTGCTTTATACTGAGCAGCCTAGTTAGCATCATATTGCTACCTCTACTGCTTTATACTGAGCAGCCTAGTTAGCAACACATCCGCTACTTCTACTGCTTTATACTGAGCAGCCTAGTTAGCATCACATTGCTACCTCTACTGCTTTATAAATCAAATCAAATCAAATCAAATCAAATTTATTTTATATAGCCCTTCGTACATCAGCTGATATCTCAAAGTGCTGTACAGAAACCCAGCCTAAAACCCCAAACAGCAAGCAATGCAGGTGAAGAAGCACGGTGGCTAGGAAAAACTCCCTAGAAAGGCCAAAACCTAGGAAGAAACCTAGAGAGGAACCAGGCTATGTGGGGTGGCCAGTCCTCTTCTGGCTGTGCCGGGTGGAGATTATAACAAAACATGGTCAAGATGTTCAAATGTTCATAAATGACCAGCATGGTCGAATAATAATAAGGCAGAATAGTTGAAACTGGAGCAGCAGCACAGTCAGGTGGACTGGGGACAGCAAGGAGTCATCATGTCAGGTAGTCCTGGGGCATGGTCCTAGGGCTCAGGTCCTCCGAGAGAGAGAAAGAAAGAGAGAATTAGAGAGAGCATATGTGGGATGGCCAGTCCTCTTCTGGCTGTGCCGGGTGGAGATTATAACAGAACATGGCCAAGATGTTCAAATGTTCATAAATGATCAGCATGGTCGAATAATAATAAGGCAGAACAGTTGAAACTGGAGCAGCAGCACAGCCAGGTGGACTGGGGACAGCAAGGAGTCATCATGTCAGGTAGTCCTGGGGCATGGTCCTAGGGCTCAGGTCCTCCGAGAGAGAGAAAGAGAGAAGGAGAGAATTAGAGAACGCACACTTAGATTCACACAGGACACCGAATAGGACAGGAGAAGTACTCCAGATATAACAAACTGACCCTAGCCCCCCGACACATAAACTACTGCAGCATAAATACTGGAGGCTGAGACAGGAGGGGTCAGGAGACACTGTGGCCCACTCCGAGGACACCCCCGGACAGGGCCAAACAGGAAGGATATAACCCCACCCACTTTGCCAAAGCACAGCCCCCACACCACTAGAGGGATATCTTCAACCACCAACTTACCATCCTGAGACAAGGCTGAGTATAGCCCACAAAGACCTCCGCCACGGCACAACTTAAGGGGGGGGGGGGGAGCGCCAACCCAGACAGGATGACCACATCAGTGACTCAACCCACTCAGGTGACGCACCTCCTCCAGGGACGGCATGAGAGAGCCCCAGTAAAGCCAGTGACTCAGCCCCTGTAATAGGGTTAGAGGCAGAGAATCCCAGTGGAAAGAGGGGAACCGGCCAGGCAGAGACAGCAAGGGTGGTTCGTTGCTCCAGAGCCTTTCCGTTCAACCTCCCACTCCTGGGCCAGACTACACTCAATCATATGACCCACTGAAGAGATGAGTCTTCAGTAGAGACTTAAAGGTTGAGACCGAGTTTGCGTCTCTGACATGGGTAGGCAGACCGTTCCATAAAAATGGAGCTCTATAGGAGAAAGCCCTGCCTCCAGCTGTTTGCTTAAAAATTCTAGGGACAATTAGGAGGCCTGCGTCTTGTGACCGTAGCGTACGTGTAGGTATGTACGGCAGGACCAAATCAGAGAGATAGATAGGAGCAAGCCCATGTAATGCTTTGTAGGTTAGCAGTAAAACCTTGAAATCAGCCCTTGCTTTGACAGGAAGCCAGTGTAGAGAGGCTAGCACTGGAGTAATATGATCAAATTTTTTGGTTCTAGTCAGGATTCTAGCAGCCGTATTTAGCACTAACTGAAGTTTATTTAGTGCTTTATCCGGGTAGCCGGAAAGTAGAGCATTGCAGTAGTCTAACCTGGAAGTGACAAAAGCATGGATTAATTTTTCTGCATCATTTTTGGACAGAAAGTTCCTGATTTTTGCAATGTTTCGTAGATGGAAAAAAGCTGTCCTTGAAATGGTCTTGATATGTTCTTCAAAAGAGAGATCAGGGTCCAGAGTAACGCCGAGGTCCTTCACAGTTTTATTTGAGACGACTGTACAACCATTAAGATTAATTGTCAGATTCAACAGAAGATCTCTTTGTTTCTTGGGACCTAGAACAAGCATCTCTGTTTTGTCCGAGTTTAAAAGTAGAAAGTTTGCAGCCATCCACTTCCTTATGTCTGAAACACATTCTTCTAGCAAGGGCAATTTTGGGGCTTCACCATGTTTAATTGAAATGTACAGCTGTGTGTCATCTGCATAGCAGTGAAAGTTAACATTATGTTTTCGAATAACATCCCCAAGAGGTAAAATATATAGTGAAAACAAAAGTGGTCCTAAAACGGAACCTTGAGGAACACCGAAATTTACAGTTGATTTGTCAGAGGACAGACCATTGACAGAGACAAACTGATATCTTTCCGACAGATAAGATCTAAACCAGGCCAGAACTTGTCCGTGTAGACCAATTTGGGTTTCCAATCTCTCCAAAAGAATGTGGTGATCGATGGTATCAAAAGCAGCACTAAGGTCTAGGAGCACGAGGACAGATGCAGAGCCTCGGTCCGATGCCATTAAAATGTCATTTACCACCTTCACAAGTGCCGTCTCAGTGCTATGATGGGGTCTAAAACCAGACTGAAGCATTTCGTATACATTGTTTGTCTTCAGGAAGGCAGTGAGTTGTTGCGCAACAGCCTTTTCTAAAATTTTTGAGAGGAATGGAAGATTCGATATAGGCCGATAGTTTTTTATATTTTCTGGGTCAAGGTTTGGCTTTTTCAAGAGAGGCTTTATTACTGCCACTTTTAATGAGTTTGGTACACATCCGGTGGATAGAGAGCCGTTTATTATGTTCAACATAGTAGGGCCAAGCACAGGAAGCAGCTCTTTCAGTAGTTTAGTTGGAATAGGGTCCAGTATGCAGCTTGAAGGTTTAGAGGCCATGATTATTTTCATCATTGTGTCAAGAGATATAGTACTAAAACACTTGAGTGTCTCTCTTGATCCTAGGTCCTGGCAGAGTTGTGCAGACTCAGGACAACTGAGCTTTGAAGGAATACGCAGATTTAAGGAAGAGTCCGTAATTTGCTTTCTAATAATCATAATCTTTTCCTCAAAGAAGTTCATGAATTTATCACTGCTAAAGTGAAAGTCATCCTCTCTTGGGGAATGCTGCTTTTTAGTTAGCTTTGCGACAGTATCAAAAAGGAATTTCGGATTGTTCTTATTTTCCTCAATTAAGTTAGAAAAATAGGATGATCGAGCAGCAGTAAGGGCTCTTCGGTACTGCACAGTACTGTCTTTCCAAGCTAGTCGGAAGACTTCCAGTTTGGTGTGGCGCCATTTCCGTTCCAATTTTCTGGAAGCTTGCTTCAGAGCTCGGGTATTTTCTGTGTACCAGGGAGCTAGTTTCTTATGAGAAATGTTTTTAGTTTTTAGGGGTGCAACTGCATCTAGGGTATTGCGCAAGGTTAAGTTGAGTTCCTCAGTTAGGTGGTTAACTGATTTTTGTCCTCTGGCGTCCTTGGGTAGGCAGAAGGAGTCTGGAAGGACATCAAGGAATCTTTGTGTTGTCTGTGAATTTATAGCACGACTTTTGATGATCCTTGGTTGGGGTCTGAGCAGATTATTTGTTGCAATTGCAAACGTAATAAAATGGTGGTCCGATAGTCCAGGATTATGAGGAAAAACATTAAGATCCACAACATTTATTCCATGGGACAAAACTAGGTCCAGCGTATGACTGTGACAGTGAGTGGGTCCAGAGACATGTTGGACAAAACCCACTGAGTCGATGATGGCTCCGAAAGCCTTTTGGAGTGGGTCTGTGGACTTTTCCATGTGAATATTAAAGTCACCAAAGATTAGAATATTATCCGCTATGACTACAAGGTCCGATAGGAATTCAGGGAACTCAGTGAGGAACGCTGTATATGGCCCAGGAGGCCTGTAAACAGTAGCTATAAAAAGTGATTGAGTAGGCTGCATAGATTTCATGACTAGAAGCTCAAAAGACGAAAACGTCATTTTTTTTTTTGTAAATTGAAATTTGCTATCGTAAATGTTAGCAACACCTCCGCCTTTGCGGGATGCACGGGGGATATGGTCACTAGTGTAGCCAGGAGGTGAGGCCTCATTTAACACAGTAAATTCATCAGGCTTAAGCCAGGTTTCAGTCAGGCCAATCACATCAAGATTATGATCAGTGATTAGTTCATTGACTATAATTGCCTTTGAAGTAAGGGATCTAACATTAAGTAGCCCTATTTTGAGATGTGAGGTATCATGATCTCTTTCAATAATGACAGGAATGGAGGTGGTCTTTATCCTAGTGAGATTTCTAAGGCGAACACCGCCATGTTTAGTTTTGCCCAACCTAGGTCGAGGCACAGACACGGTCTCAATGGTGATAGCTGAGCTGACTACACTGACTGTGCTAGTGGCAGACTCCACTATGCTGGCAGGCTGGCTAACAGCCTGCTGCCTGGCCTGCACCCTATTTCATTGTGGAGCTAGAGGAGTTAGAGCCCTGTCTATGTTGGTAGATAAAATGAGAGCACCCCTCCAGCTAGGATGGAGTCCGTCACTCCTCAGCAGGTCAGGCTTGGTCCTGTTTGTGGGCGAGTCCCAGAAAGAGGGCCAATTATCTACAAATTCTATCTTTTGGGAGGGGCAGAAAACAGTTTTCAACTGTTTTATACTGAGCAGCCTAGTTAGCATCATATTGCTACCTCTACTGCTTTATAATGAGCAGCCTAGTTAGCAACACATCTTCTACCTCTACTGCTTTATACTGAGCAGCCTAGTTAGGAACACAGCTGATACTTCTACTGCTTTATACTGAGCAGCCTAGTTAGGAACACATCTGCTACTTCTACTGCTTTATACTGAGCAGCCTAGTTAGCAACACATCTGCTACTTCTACTGCTTTATACTGAGCAGCCTAGTTAGCAACACATCTGCTACTTCTACTGCTTTATACTGTGATGCTACCTCTACTGCTTTATACTGAGCAGCCTAGTTAGCAACACATCTGCTACTTCTACTGCTTTATACTGAGCAGCCTAGTTAGCAACACCTCTGCTACTTCTACTGCTTCATACTGAGCAGCCTAGTTAGGAACACATCTGCTACTTCTACTGCTTTATACTGAGCAGCCTAGTTAGCAACACATCTGCTACCTCTACTGCTTTATACTGAGCAGCCTAGTTAGCAACACATCTGCTACTTCTACTGCTTTATACTGAGCAGCCCAGTTAGCATCACATTGCTACCTCTACTGCTTTATAATGAGCAGCCTAGTTAGGAACACATCTGCTACTTCTACTGCTTTATACTGAGCAGCCTAGTTAGCATCACATTGCTACCTCTACTGCTTTATACTGAGCAGCCTAGTTAGCAACACCTCTGCTACTTCTACTGCTTCATACTGAGCAGCCTAGTTAGGAACACATCTGCTACTTCTACTGCTTTATACTGAGCAGCCTAGTTAGCATCACATTGCTACCTCTACTGCTTTATACTGAGCAGCCTAGTTAGCATCATATTGCTACCTCTACTGCTTTATACTGAGCAGCCTAGTTAGCAACACATCCGCTACTTCTACTGCTTTATACTGAGCAGCCTAGTTAGCATCACATTGCTACCTCTACTGCTTTATACTGAGCAGCCTAGTTAGCATCATATTGCTACCTCTACTGCTTTATAATGAGCAGCCTAGTTAGCAACACATCTTCTACCTCTACTGCTTTATACTGAGCAGCCTAGTTAGGAACACAGCTGATACTTCTACTGCTTTATACTGAGCAGCCTAGTTAGGAACACATCTGCTACTTCTACTGCTTTATACTGAGCAGCCTAGTTAGCAACACATCTGCTACTTCTACTGCTTTATACTGAGCAGCCTAGTTAGCAACACATCTGCTACTTCTACTGCTTTATACTGTGATGCTACCTCTACTGCTTTATACTGAGCAGCCTAGTTAGCATCACATTGCTACCTCTACTGCTTTATACTGAGCAGCCTAGTTAGCATCACATTGCTACCTCTACTGCTTTATACTGAGCAGCCTAGTTAGCATCACATTGCTACCTCTACTGCTTCATACTGAGCAGCCTAGTTAGCAACACATCTTCTACTTCTACTGCTTTATACTGAGCAGCCTAGTTAGCATCACATTGCTACCTCTACTGCTTTATACTGAGCAGCCTAGTTAGCATCACATTGCTACCTCTACTGCTTTATACTGAGCAGCCTAGTTAGCAACACATCCGCTACTTCTACTGCTTTATACTGAGCAGCCAAGTTAGGAACACATCTCATCAACTCACTGCCATTTAAAGACCTGCTCACTATTGATTTTCTCGTGTCTTTAATGTTTAATGAAGTTGCATTTAACTGTTTGTATTAATCACTCCCAGGTCCAGAAGTGGGTGTGGATGTGATAGATGTGACCAAGCAGACTGACAGTAAGATGAAGCTCAAGGACTTTGTAGATTACTACTACAGCACCAACAGGAAGAAAGTGTTAAACATTATCAACCTGGAGTTCTCTGACAAAAGGTAGGCACACACCTAAGAGGTATACAGACACGTGTTCTCATGATACACATTGTGCAGCACAACACTTCTCCTGACCTTCTCTGATACAGATCATACTAAACAGTATTTTAATGTCATTATTATTAAACACCATTAAGATGATAATGATATTATAATGTTAATATTAACCCCTATGTATTTTATGGTATGTTTTTTTATGGTATTGTAGTGGCATGATTTGAATAGTGTTTATTTCTTTGTCTCTCAGAATGGACAGTATAGTGGAGAGCCCTCAGATTGTTCGGAGGTTGTCGTGGGTAGAGAACTACTGGCCAGACGATGCTCTCCTGGGGAAACCTAAAGTCACTAAGTACTGTCTGATCGGTGTTAAAGACAGCTACACTGACTTCCACATCGAGTGTGGAGGGGCCTCCGTATGGTACCACGTACTCAAGGTATGACACAGTTAATAACCTTATTGATGAATGAACTTTATTAAGGTACTGTAATGTCTGGTGCAACATACTCAAGGTTTTAATGTGATTTATTAGGATCCCCCCATTAGCCGACGCCAATGGTGACAGCTAGTTTTAGTTTTAGCTGGGGTCTGACACATAATTAAAAATACATTACAGTCTGGGGCGGCAGGGTAGCCTGGGGCGGCAGGGTAGCCTAGTGGTTAGAGCGTTGGACTAGTAACCGGAAGGTTGTGAGTTCAAACCCCCGAGCTGACAAGGTACAAATCTGTCGTTCTGCCCCTGAACAGGCAGTTAACCCACTGTTCCCAGGCCGTCATTGAAAATAAGAATTTGTTCTTAACTGACTTGCCTTGTTAAATAAAGGTAAAAAAAAAAATAAAAATAAAAAAATACGTTACAATGGACATACATTAACATGTAGTGTACATTAACATGTAGTGTACATTAACATGTAGTGTACATTAACATGTAGTGTACATTAACATGTAGTGTACATTAACATGTAGTGTGCATTAACATGTAGTGTACATTAACATGTAGTGTACATTAACATGTAGTGTACATTAACATGTAGTGTACATTAACATGTAGTGTGCATTAACATGTAGTGTACATTAACATGTAGTGTACATTAACATGTAGTGTGCATTAACATGTAGTGTACATTAACATGTAGTGTGCATTAACATGTAGTGTGCATTAACATGTAGTGTGCATTAACATGTAGTGTACATTAACATGTAGTGTGCATTAACATGTAGTGTGTGTGTGTGTGTGTGTGTGTGTGTATTTCTCAGTTACACATACATGTCAGTACATACACACAACATACATGTCAGTACATACACACAACATACATGTCAGTACATACACACAACATACATGTCAGTACATACACACAACATACATGTCCGTACATACACACAACATACATGTGTGTCAACATGTGTGTCAGTGCTGTGAGTAAGTTGACTATGCAAATAATTTGGAATTTCCAACACATGAAATGTTCTAATAAAAACAAGAAGTGTCACAGTCAGTCTTTCTTCAACTCTTAGCCAATGAGAGACTGGTATGCATAATATTTATATTAGTCCTCTGATTACAATGAAGAGCAAGACGTGGCGCTCTGTTCTGGGCCAGCTGCAGTCTTTCTTAGCAGAACTTGACCATATGACTGGACAATAATCAAGATAAGATAAAACTAGAGCTGGACTTGCTTTGTGGAGTGTGGTGTCGAAAAAGCAGAGCATCTCTTTATTATGGAGAGACCACTCCCCATCTTTACAACCATTGAATCTATAGTGCAAAACCAAGTTTTTAGACAAACTGAATTATCAAATTTACATAATTATTCAGACCCTTCTCTCAGTGCTTAGTTGAAGCACCTTTGGCAGTGATTACAGCCTTGTGTCTTCTTGGGTATGACGCTACAAGCTTGGCACACCTGTATTTGGGGAGTTTCTCCCATTCTTCTCTGCAGATCCTCTCAAGCTCTGTCAGGTTGGATGGGGAGGCGTCACTGTTTGATCGGGTTCAAGTCCGGGCTCTGGCTGGACCACAACGGACATTCAGAGACTTGTCCCGAAGCCACTCCTGCGTTGTCTTGGCTGTGTGCTTAGGGTCATTGTCCTGTCATTGTCCTGTTGGACAATGGGGTCATTGTCCTGTCATTGTCCTGTTGGACAATGGGGTCATTGTCCTGTCATTGTCCTGTTGGACAATGGGGTCATTGTCCTGTCATTGTCCTGTTGGACAATGGGGTCATTGTCCTCCCTCATTCCACGTTCAACGGGAAATGTACACCTTTTCCAATGCACTTCTCAAGGAAGAATTCTCAAAGTGTATTAGAAAACATTGCTGCGTAGCAAGAATGAAATTAGCCGTAGAATGAATAGGAACGAGTCGTGGACATGTATTCACAAAATGTCTCCGAGTTGGGGTGCTGATCTAGGATCAGTGTTGCCTTTTAGATCACAATGAATAAGATTACATGAACAGGGTCCTAGATCAGCACTGCTACTCTGAAATGCTTTGTGAATACAGGCCTGCTGTTGTAAGGAGCTCTTGTTCTGTCTTGATGTTGTTGTTGTTTCCAGGGAGAGAAGATCTTCTTCCTGATCAAGCCCACGTCAGCTAACCTATCGTTGTACGAGCGCTGGAGGTCCTCAGCCAATCACACAGAGATGTTCTTCGCTGACCAGGTGGACAAGTGTTACAAGTGTACTCTGAAGCAGGGACAGACCCTATTCATACCATCAGGTTAGTGCACTCTGAAGCAGGGACAGACCCTATTCATACCATCAGGTTAGTGCACTCTGAAGCAGGGACAGACCCTATTCATACCATCAGGTTAGTGCACTCTGAAGTAGGGACAGACCCTATTCATACCATCAGGTTAGTGCACTCTGAAGCAGGGACAGACCCTATTCATACCATCAGGTTAGTGCACTCTGAAGCAGGGACAGACCCTATTCATACCATCAGGTTAGTGTACTCTGAAGCAGGGACAGACCCTATTCATACCATCAGGTTAGTGTACTCTGAAGCAGGGACAGACCCTATTCATACCATCAGGTTAGTGCACTCTGAAGCAGGGACAGACCCTATTCATATCATCAGGTTAATGCACTCTGAAGCAGGGACAGACCCTATTCATACCATCAGGCTAGTGCACTCTGAAGTAGGGACAGACCCTATTCATACCATCAGGCTAGTGCACTCTGAAGTAGGGACAGACCCTATTCATACCATCAGGTTAGTGCACTCTAAAGTAGGAACCACCAGGTTAGTGCACTCTGAAGTAGTGTTCATACCATCAGGTTAGTGCACTCTGAAGTAGGGTCAGACCCTATTCATACCATCAGGTTAGTGCACTCTGAAGCAGGGACAGACCCTATTCATACCATCAGGTTAGTGCGCTCTGAAGTAGGGACAGACCCTATTCATACCATCAGGTTAGTGCATTCTGAAGTAGCGACAGACCCTATTCATACCATCAGGTTAGTGCACTCTGAAGTAGGGACCATCAGGTTAGTGTACTCTGAAGTAGGGACAGACCCTATTCATACCATCAGGTTAGTGTACTCTGAAGCAGGGACAAGAAATCTTCAAACCATCACATCAGAATCAGAAATCTGTTCAGGGTTAGATTTAGTTATTCTCACAAATCACACCTATTATTATGTTGTCACCACAGTCACATTGGGACTAGAATCAGAACTGTTCTGATGTTGTCACATTGGGAATAGAATCAGACCTGTTGTCACATTGGGACTAGAATCAGACCTGTTCTGATGTTGTCACATTGGGAATAGAATCAGACCTATTGTCACATTGGGACTAGAATCAGACCTGTTCTGATGTTGTCACATTGGGACTAGAATTAGACCAATTCTGATGTTGTCACATTGGGACTAGAATCAGACCTGTTCTGATGTTGTCACATTGGGACTAGAATCAGACCTGTTCTGATGTTGTCACATTGGGAATAGAATCAGACCTGTTCTGATGTTGTCACATTGGGAATAGAATCAGACCTGTTGTCACATTGGGAATAGAATCAGACCTGTTCTGATGTTGTCACATTGGGAATAGAATCAGACCTGTTGTCACATTGGGAATAGAATCAGACCTGTTCTGATGTTGTCACATTGGGAATAGAATCAGACCTGTTGTCACATTGGGGATAGAATCAGACCTGTTCTGATGTTGTCACATTGGGACTAGAATCAGACCTGTTCTGATGTTGTCACATTGGGAATAATATCAGACCTGTCCTGATGTTGTCACATTGGAAATAGAATCAGACCTGTTCTGATGTCACATTGGGACTAGAATCAGACCAATTCTGATGTTGTCACATTGGGACTAGAATCAGACCTGTTCTGATGTTGTCACATTGGGACTACAATCACACCTATTGTCACATTGGGACTAGAATCAGACCTATTGTCACATTGGGACTAGAATCAGACCTGTTCTGATGTTGTCACATTGGGAATAAAATCAGACTTGTCACATCGGGAATAGAATCAGACCTGTTCTTATGTTGTCACATTGGGAATGAAATCAGACCTGTTGTCACATTGGGAATAGAATCAGACCTGTTGTCACATTGGGAATAGAATCAGACCTGTTCTTATGTTGTCACATTGGGAATGAAATCAGACCTGTTGTCACATTGGGAATAGAATCAGACCTGTTCTTATGTTGTCACATTGGGAATAGAATCAGACCTGTTCTTATGTTGTCACATTGGGAATAAAATCAGACCTGTTGTCACATTGGGAATAGAATCAGACCTGTTCTGATGTTGTCACATTGGGAATAGAATCAGACCTGTTCTTATGTTGTCACATTGGGAATAAAATCAGACCTGTTGTCACATTGGGAATAGAATCAGACCCGTTCTTATGTTGTCACATTGGGAATAAAATCAGACCTGTTCTTATGTTGTCACATTGAGAATAGAAGTGTATACTGTGTCTGTTTCCAGGTTGGATCAACGCAGTTCTGACTCCAGTGGACACTCTGGCCTTTTCTGGACACTTTGTCCACAACCTGAGTGTTGAGATGCAGATGAGGTGAGCACGTCATTAGTATCAATGAGGACCTCCTGTAGCTTAGACTGTAGCTTTTAAGGTCAACTCCACTTCCTGATTTGGCCTAGTTTTTAATTAATGCTCATGAAGAAATGCTCATATTGGTCCCATGACTTGCATGGGATTTGTGCTACAAATGCTAAAATGTTAGCATGTGGAAACCGTGCCAGAGAACCTAAACCAAATCTAGGATTGCTGTCATATCTTGTCCATAGACTGCTTACAGGGTAAGGAAACCAATATGTAATTTTAGGTGAACTAACCCTTTAAAAAATAATTAAACGTGTGTTTTCCTCCGCAGAGCATATGAGGTGGAGAAGCGTCTGAAGGTCAACTGTCTGACTCCGTTCCCCAACTTTGAGACGGCCTGCTGGTACGTGGGACGCCACCTGCTGGAGAGGTTCAAAGGTACATCACATTTTTTCTTTCTACAACTCTTAGGCTTTCAGGTTTGGTTTCAGTCTTCCTCTGCGTTCCTTTTCCTGTGCTTGTGATGCGTTTCCTGTTCCCCTCGTGGTGCTGGTCCGTTTCCTGTTCCTCTAGTGGTGTATAGCGTGTGTCCTTCCTACGGTCTGCTCAACAGATGAGGAGATGGATACTCTAATATTATTACTGTCATTAAACGTCTGCTTGGCGTCGTTCACAGATGATTATGTTCAAAAGGCCTGGCACAGTTACAATCACTAGTTCTCTGCTTTCTCTCTGTGTTTGAACTCTTCTCGGCTGGCCGGAAGACTCTGTTTACGTTTCTACGCTTTGTCTCTCTGTTGTAATATGGCCAGATTGCCTTCTACTGATCACATTGCCAACATACTGTATGGGCTCTGGTCAATAGTTGTGCACTATGTAGGGAATACAGGTATTATCTCTGTGTGTTAGTGAAATCGGGGATTTATCCCATTATTTTCTTATGGAGATGAAATGATCCCCAATTCTACACAACATTTCCGTTCTACACATTTGTATCATATCTGTTGTCTACGCAACCAGAAAGTTCAGTAATATTGCACCCCGATGAACAGACCTCAGGTAGAGCTGTGCTCCCTAACCTTTACCCCACCTACCCCATGCCTTACCCCTTCCCACCTGGCCAGGGTTCAATCTACTTTCTCTGCCTCTCTTTGCTTTGCGTTAAGCTACAGGACTGTTTGGCTAGCACAGACTGGAATATGTTCTGGGAATCATCCGATAACATTGAGGAGGGTACCACATCAATCACCGGATTCATTAATAAGTACTTAGACAACGCAGTCCCCAAAGTGACATAAACTCAGCAAAAAAAGAAACCCTTTTTCAGGAGCATCTTTCAAAGAAAAATTCGTAAAAATCAAAATAACTTCACAGATCTTCATTGTAAAGGGTTTAAACATTGTTTCCCATACTTGTTCAATGTACCATTAACCATTAATGAACATGCACCTGTGGAACGGTCGTTAAGACACTAACAGCTTACAGACGGTAGGAAATTAAGGTCACAGTTATGAAAACTGTTATGAAGACACTAAAGAGGCATTTCTACTGATGCTGAAAAACACCAAAAGGAAGATGCCCAGGGTCCCTGCTCATCTGCGTGAACGTGCCTTAGGCATGCTGCAAGCGGTACCGGAGCCCCAAGTCTGGCACCAAAAGGCTCCTTAACAGCTTCTACGTCCCAAGCCATAAGACTGCTGAACAATTAATCAAATGGCCACCAGATTTTTTACATTCACCCCCTCCATTTTGTTTTTTACACTGCTGCTACTCACTGTTTATTATCTATGCATAGTCACTTCACTCCGACCTAGATGTAGTAATTACCTCTAACCTGCACCCCTGCACATTGACTCGGTACCGGTACCCCCTGTACATAGCCTCGTTATTGTTATTTTATGGTGTTACTTTTCATCATTTTTTTACTTTAGTTTATTTGGTAAATATTTTCTTAACTCTTCTTGAACTTCACTGTTGGTTAAGGGCTTGTAAGTAAACATTTCACGGTTAGGTTTATTCGGTGCATGTGACAAATACATCTTGATTTGATATGATAGAATGCCGGTACTGGGGACTCTGTGACGAGTTGCTTTACATTCTTAAAAGCCTCCTCCTGCACTGCATGTGCATGTAGAGTCACTCTTGAGCAGGTCGTTGAGGGGTTTGTTGACATTGGCTAGACCCAGTTGGTACCTGCCTAGGTAGTGAATCATACCCAGGATCCTCCTTAGATCAGACACATTTCTTGGAGGCTCCAGCTGGGTAATGGCCTGGATTTTGGCCTCATCAAGACAAATGCCATCCGTCGTCAGTATAGTGTCCTAGGTAGTTAAGCCATTTCTGACGCAGTAGACATTTGTCTGGGTTGACCTTCAAACCTGCTTTCTCCAGTGTGTATAGGGTGTTCTGGAGTCTCACTTCCTGATCCGCTGCGCTGGCGTGTCTGAGTAGAAGTATATCATCAAAAAATGGCCACACCTTCTTGGTCCTTCAGGGGCTCTGTCATCTCGCCCCGGAAGATGTCTGGGGAACTAGTGATTCCAAATGGAAGTCTGTATAAATAGTATCTTCCAAAAGGCGTTATGAATGTGGTAAGCTTGGCACTCTCTTTGTCTAGTGGAATCTGCCAGAGGCCACTGGCTGCATCTGAAAGAGACAACACCTGGGCAGCAGCCAGCTTTGTCAGGATATCGTCTATGGTGGGTACAATGGATTTCTCCCTTTTCTCTGATTTGTTTAACCTTCTCAGGTTAGCACATACCCTCAGCTGGTCTTTGTTCTTCTTGGTTACCAGGACCATAGGAGCACACTGCTCTGTAGTCTCCCTGATCTCTGAGATCACACCACTCTGTAGGCTCCCTGATCTCTGAGATCACACCACTCTGTAGGCTCCCTGATCTCTGAGATCACACCACTCTGTAGGCTCCCTGATCTCTGAGATCACACCACTATGTAGGCTCCCTGATCTCTATGATCACACCAGTCTGTAGGCTCCCTGATCTCTGAGATCACACCACTCTGTAGGCTCCCTGATCTCTATGATCACACCACTCTGTAGGCTCCCTGACCTCTGAGATCACACCACTCTGTAGGCTCCCTGATCTCTATGACCACACCACTCTGTAGGCTCCCTGATCTCTGAGATCACACTACTCTGTAGGCTCCCTGTAAAGTGACCCATACGGTTCAGTAGTATCTGTAAAGTGACCCATACAGTCCCTTAGTAGCTGTAAAGTGACCCATACGGTTCAGTAGTATCTGTAAAGTGACCCGTAGAGTTCAGTGGTATCTGTAAAGTGACCCATAGAGTTCAGTGGTATCTGTAAAGTGACCCATACAGTTCCTTAGTAGCTGTAAAGTGACCCATAGAGTGCAGTAGTATGTGTAAAGTGACCCATACAGTTCCTTAGTAGCTGTAAAGTGACCCATAGAGTTCAGTAGTATCTGTAAAGTGACCCATAGAGTCCAGTAGTATCTGTAAAGTGACCCGTAGAGTTCAGTAGTATCTGTAAAGTGACCCATAGAGTTCAGTAGTATCTGTAAAGTGACCCATAGAGTTCAGTAGTATCTGTAAAGTGACCCATAGAGTTCAGTAGTATGTGTAAAGTGACCCGTAGAGTTCAGTAGTATCTGTAAAGTGACCCATAGAGTTCAGTAGTATCTGTAAAGTGACCCATACGGCTCAGTAGTATCTGTAAAGTAACCCATACGGCTCAGTAGTATCTGTAAAGTGACCCATACGGCTCAGTAGTATCTGTAAAGTGACCCATACAGTCCAGTAGTGTCTGTAAAGTGACCCATACGGTTCAGTAGTACAGTGCCTTGTGAAAGTATTCGGCCCCCTTGAACTTTGCGACCTTTTGCCACATTTCAGGCTTCAAACATGAAGATATAAAACTGTATTTTTTTGTGAAGAATCAACAACAAGTGGGACACAATCATGAAGTGGAACGACATTTATTGGATATTTCAAACTTTTTTTTTTTTTTTTCAAATCAACTGAAAAATTGGGCGTGCAAAATTATTCAGCCCCTTTACTTTCAGTGCAGCAAACTCTCTCCAGAAGTTCAGTGAGGATCTCTGAATGATCCAATGTTGACCTAAATGACTAATGATGATAAATACAATCCACCTGTGTGTAATCAAGTCTCCGTATAAATGCACCTGCACTGTGATAGTCTCAGAGGTCCGTTAAAAGCGCAGAGAGCATCATGAAGAACAAGGAACACACCAGGCAGGTCCGAGATACTGTTGTGAAGAAGTTTAAAGCCGGATTTGGATACAAAAAGATTTCCCAAGCTTTAAACATCCCAAGGAGCACTGTGCAAGCGATAATATTGAAATGGAAGGAGTATCAGACCACTGCAAATCTACCAAGACCTGGCCGTCCCTCTAAACTTTCAGCTCATACAAGGAGAAGACTGATCAGAGATGCAGCCAAGAGGCCCATGATCACTCTGGATGAACTGCAGAGATCTACAGCTGAGGTGGGAGACTGTCCATAGGACAACAATCAGTCATATATTGCACAAATCTGGCCTTTATGGAAGAGTGGCAAGAAGAAAGACATTTCTTAAAGATATCCATAAAAGTGTTGTTTAAAGTTTGCCACAAGCCACCTGGGAGACACAGCAAACATGTGGAAGAAGGTGCTCTGGTCAGATGAAACCAAAATTGAACTTTTTGGCAACAATGCAAAACGTTATGTTTGGTGTAAAAGCAACACAGCTCATCACCCTAAACACACCATCCCCACTGTCAAACATGGTGGTGGCAGCATCATGGTTTGGGCCTGCTTTTCTTCAGCAGGGACAGGGAAGGTAGTTAAAATTGATGGGAAGATGGATGGAGCCAAATACAGGACCATTCTGGAAGAAAACCTGATGGAGTCTGCAAAAGACCTGAGACTGGGACGGAGATTTGTCTTCCAACAAGACAATGATCCAAAACATAAAGCAAAATCTACAATGGAATGGTTCAAAAATAAACATATCCAGGTGTTAGAATGGCCAAGTCAAAGTCCAGACCTGAATCCAATCGAGAATCTGTGGAAAGAACTGAAAACTGCTGTTCACAAATGCTCTCCATCCAACCTCACTGAGCTCGAGCTGTTTTGCAAGGAGGAATGGGAAAACATTTCAGTCTCTCGATGTGCAAAACTGATAGAGACATACCCCAAGCGACTTACAGCTGTAATCGCAGCAAAAGGTGGCGCTACAAAGTATTAACTTAAGGGGCCTGAATAATTTTGCACGCCCAATTTTTCAGTTTTTGATTTGTTAAAAAAGTTTGAAATATCCAATAAATGTCGTTCCACTTCATGATTGTGTCCCACTTGTTGTTGATTCTTCACAAAAAAAATACAGTTTTATATCTTTATGTTTGAAGCCTGAAATGTGGCAAAAGGTCGCAAAGTTCAAGGGGGCCGAATACTTTCGCAAGGCACTGTGCTTTTCAGTGGTGGCATGTTTTTCAGTGTGTTCTAAGTATTTTCCAAATATGACACTGCCCCTGTGTCAGTCTTAAAGTCTGTTGTTGTACCTTTTATTTGCAGTTTAACTGTCATCGTTTTAGTCATCAACATCTGTAACTCCCAGGAAATGGGAACTCACCCTCTCCTCCTCTCTCGTTGGGTGCTGTAACCTCTTTGACCACGCAGTAGCGACAAACGACTGTGAAATGCCCTAGCTTCCTACAGCTGCAACATTTTTTAGCATTACCACATCTGTCCTCTTTAGCATGTACCTTACCACATCTGAAGCATCCTGTTCACATTATGTCATTTTGTTTAATCCCCTTTGTTTTGTCCATTTCTGTGTCTGTTTGTCATTGTGCACCGCTCGTTTGTATGCTACTTCACTGAGCTGTCCCTTGACTTGCTCTGACTGCTTCACAAGCTCTACCGCTTTGTCGAGTGTCAAGTCAGGCGTTAGTTAACGCTTCTCTGACATCTCCCTATGACCAACCTGTCCTGGATATTTGAGTTCTTGGCAGTGTTGAAAGGCTTGTAACATCTATCTGGTTTAGGCTTCTGATGTATCCCTCTGGCGTTTCCGTGGGCTTGTGGGTGCGTTGATGAAAGCAGGCTCTTTCATGAATAGTGTTCCCTTTGGGCACTAACTAATTGTCCAGTTCACCCATAACAATCTCATAATCATTCTGATCCTCCTCCACAGAAGACCTGAATATCTTAAACTTGTTCAGCTTCTTTCCCCTGCGAATAGAGCAGTGTACAGACCTGTAACTCTTTTCTGGTGGGTGGGGGAGGCATATGTCTGGGAGAGATGGATGGAGGGAGGGAGGGAGGCAGGCTGGGAGGGTGAGAGGCAGGCAGGCTGGGAGAGAGGGAGGCAGGCAGGCTGGGAGGGAGGGGGAGGGAGAGGCATATGTCTGGGAGAGGTGGATGGAGGGAGGCAGGGAGGGAGGCAGGCTGGGAGGGCGAGAGGCTGGGAGGGAGGGAGGCAGGCAGGCAGGCTGGGAGGGAGGGAGGCAGGCAGGCAGGCTGGGAGGGAGGGGGAGGGAGAGGCATATGTCTGGGAGAGATGGATGGAGGGAGGGAGGCAGGCAGGCAGGCTGGGAGGGAGGGGGGAGGGAGAGGCATATGTCTGGGAGGGAGGGAGGGAGGGAGGGAGGGAGGGAGGGAGGGAGGGAGGCAGGCAGGCTGGGAGGGTGGGAGGCAGGCAGGCAGGCTGGGAGGGTGGGAGGCAGGCAGGCAGGCTGGGAGGAAGGGAGGCAGGCTGGGAGGGCGGGAGGCAGGCAAGCTGGGAGGGAGGGGGGAGGGAGAAGCATATGTCTGGGAGGGAGGGAGGGAGGGAGGGAGGGAGGGAGAGGCATATGTCTGGGAGGGAGGGAGGGAGGGAGGGAGGCAGGCAGGCAGGCTGGGAGGGAGGGAGGGAGGCAGGCAGGCAGGCAGGCAGGCAGGGAAGGAGAGGCATGTGTCTGGGAGAGATGGAGGGAGAGAGGGAGGGAGGGAGAGGCATATGTCTGGGAGGGAGGGAGGGAGGGAGGGAGAGAGGGAGGGAGGGAGAGGCATATGTCTGGGAGGAGGGAGGGAGGGAGGGAGGGAGGGAGGGAGGCAGGCAGGCAGGCAGCCAGGCAGGCAGGGAAGGAGAGGCATGTGTCTGGGAGAGATGGAGGGAGAGGCATATGTCTGGGAGAGATGGAGGGAGAGAGGGAGGGAGGGAGAGGCATATGTCCGGGAGGGAGGGAGGGAGGGAGGGAGTCAGGCTGGGAGGGAGGGAGGCAGGCAGGCAGGGAAGGAGAGGCATGTGTCTGGGAGAGATGGGGGGAGGCTTAGGAGGGGGGGGGGGGTGGGAGAGCGCATGTGTCTGATTTAAACGGCCTTCAGCTTGCAGTAACATCTTCCAGGAGTTTACTGGTCTAATCAGATGTTTTCTGTCAACCAGATTCAGTTTCAACAGAGATTTATATTTCCCTGCTGTCTGTGTACGAAATGTATGGTGACCGGGCTCTGAAACGTGATGTGTTTTGATTGGTTAATTAGTTTACTGACAGCAGTTAGGCTAGAGGGAGCCGCTGTCTTACAGTAGAAAGAGGCATTTATGAAAAAATGAGTCTACAACTCAATCAATGTTCTCACAGTGAATGAACAGAATCCAGTTAATTGAACCTTTATTTGAACAGTTTGTCCCTTTGAGGTCAAATGACCTGTTTACCAAGAGAGAGCTGTCTAACAATATTCTCTCTTGTTGCAGGTTTACACAAGTCCAACAAGCAACCAGCTGCCTACCTGGTCCACGGAGCTAAGATCATCAACGGAGCTTTTAGAGCTTGGACCAAGAAACAGGTAACGTTTGTTACCTCACCCATCAGTTCCACCTGTACTCCCTAAATCCCACCTTTATAATGGACAATATGTCCCGTTGTCCTTCTTTCTTTCCACAGTCTTGTGATGTCCTGTCTACCAATGTCAGCTGCTACTACAGCTACTATCGCTCTGTTGACTGTGTTTCATGTACTGGGTCTCTCCTCCAGGCTCTGTTGACTGTGTTTCATGTACCGGGTCTCTCCTCCAGGCTCTGTTGACTGTGTTTCATGTACTGGGTCTCTCCTCCAGGCTCTGTTGACTGTGTTTCATGTACTGGGTCTCTCCTCCAGGCTCTGTTAGAACACGAGGATGAGCTTCCAGAGAACATGAAGCCCACTCAGCTCATCAAGGACCTGGCCAAGGAGATCAGGATCTCAGAGGTATGACCCTACCCTGCTCAATGCCACCTTGCCCTGTCCTTACCTGCTCTGTACTCATCTATTCTACTGGTCAGGTATCCAATGGCCTGTTGTAGTTGAGAGATACGTAGAGAAAATCTGACATTAACAGTACAGACATAACCTATACAGTTGGAAGTCGGAAGTTTACATACACTTAGGTTGGAGTCATTAAAACTTGTTTTTCAACCACTCCACAAATTTCTTGTTAACAAACTATAGTTTTGGCAAGTCGGTTAGGACATCTACTTTGTGCATGACACAAGTCATTTTTCCAACAATTGTTTACAGACAGATTATTTCACTTATAATTCACTGTATCACAATTCCAGTGAGTCAGAAGTTTACATACACTAAGTTGACTGTGCCTTTAAACAGCTTGGAAAATTGCAGAACATGATGTCATGGCTTTAGAAGCTTCTGATGTCTTAATTTGAGTCAATTAGAGGTGTACCTGTGGATGTATTTCAAGCACTACCTTCAAACTCAGTGCCTCTTTGCTTGACATCATGGGAAAATCAAAAGAAATCTGCCAAGACCTCAGAATTTTTTTTATAGATCTCCGTAAGTCTGGTTCATCCTTGGGAGCAATTTCCAAACGCCTGAAAGCACTACGTTCATCTGTACAAACAATAGTACGTAGCAAGTATAAACACCATGGGACCACGCAGCCGTCATACCTCTCAGGAAGGAGACACATTCTGTCTCCTAGAGACTAATGTACTTTGGTGCGAAAAGTGCAAATCAATCCCAGAACAGCAGCAAAGTACCTTGTGAAGATGCTGGAGGAAACAGGTACAAAAGTATCTATATCCACAGTAAAACGAGTCCTATATCGACATAACCTGAAAGAAGCCACTGCTCCAAAACCGCCATAAAAAGCCAGACTACGGTTTGCAGCTGCACATGGGGACAAAGATCATACTTTTTGGAGAAATGTCCTCTGGTCTGATGAAACAAAAATAGAACTGTTTGGCCATAATGACCATCGTTATGTTTGGAGGAAAAGGGGGGAGTCTTGCTAGCCAAAGAACACCATCCCAACCGTGAAGTACGGGGGTGGCAGCATCATGTTGTGGGGGTGCTTTGCTGCAGGAGGGACTGGTGCACTTCACAAAATAGATGGTATCATGAGGACGGAAAATTATGTGGTTATATTGAAGCAACATCTCAAGAAATCAGTCAGGAAGTTAAAGCTTGGTCGCAAATGGGTCTTCCAAATGGACAATGACCCCAAGCATACTTCCAAAGTTGTGGCAAAATTGCTTAAGGACAACAAAGTCAAGGTATTGGAGTGACCATCACAAGCCCTGACCTCAATCCTATAGAAAATGTGTGGGCAGAACTGAAAAAGCGTGTGCGAGCAAGGAGGCCTTACAAACCTGATTCAGTTACACCAGCTCTGTCCGGAGGAATGGGACAGAATTCACCCAACTTATTGTGGGAAGCTTGTGGAAGGCTACCTGAAACATTTGACCCAAGTTAAACAATGTAAAAGCAATGCTACCAAATACTAATTGAGTGTATGTAAACTTCTGACCCACTGGGAATGTGATGAAATAAATAAAAGCTGAAATAAATCATTCTCTCTACTATTATTCTGTCATTTCACATTCTTCAAATAAAGTAGTGATCCTAACTGACCTAAAACAGGGAATATTTACTAGGATTAAATGTCAGGAATTGTGAAAAACGGAGTTTAAATGTATTTGACTAAGGTGTATATATATTTCCGACTTCAACTGTTTCAACTGCATCATGGGTGTTGTAGTGAACTAGGTTATCTGAACTATGTTACTAACTGTCCTATGAACTCATAGCTCATGCTTCTACACCTGCATTGCTTGCTGTTTGGGGTTTTAGGCTGGGTTTCTGTACAGCACTTTGAGATATCAGCTGATGTACGAAGCGCTATATAAATACATTTGATTTGATAGCTCAGACTGTGGTCATGGTTCAGAGTGACAGCTCAGACTGTTGTCATGGTTCAGAGTGACACCTCAGACTGTGGTCATGGTTCAGAGTGACATTAGAAAAGTGAGTATTTTTGGATAAATTACCATGTCATTGTGTTGATGTTGTTCAGAATGCGGCTAAAGCCATTAAGAGTCCAGTGGAGGAACCCCCTGCTGCCCCATCAGAGCCTGAGGACCCTGCTTCCCCCTCCAGCGTCCCCTCTCCCTCCCCTCCCCTCCGGGAAAAACCAGCTAGGAAGAAGGCCTCCAAGCCACCCAAGCCGCCCAAGATGCCCAAGGCCCCCAAACCTCCCAAGGTCCCCAAAGTGAAGGAGGGAGGGAACAAGAAAGGAAAGAAAGAGAAGGAAGTCCCTGCTCCTCCTCCTCCTCCTCCATCGAAGCCCTCCAGCCTGGCAGCTCTGGAGTCTCACGCCAAGGACATCCTCAGCAAGATGGACCAACCCAAGAAGGGCAAGATGGGGGGCAAGGTGAGAGCAATAACAACCACAACTTATTCACTTCTAATACCCTGTTTAAAGGGAAACTTAAACATTTTTCAACTTCATCATCTCCAGCACCACTCCAATATTAACATATGTGAAAATATAGTCTGTTTCTATGTTTTCTAGTGAAAAGAAGATAAATGTCTAGTAATTGTTTTAGTAATTGTTTAGTATTCGTCCGATGATGTAATTTAAAAACACTTATCTTTCTTTATATTTTTTACTATAAAACATTTTCACATACACTACCGGTCAAAAGTTTCATAACATCTACTCATTCAAGGGTTTTTCTTTATTTTTACTATTTTTCTACATCGCAGAATAATAGTGAAGACCTCAAAACTATGGAATAACACATATGGAATCATGTTGTAACCAAAAAATTGTTAAACGAATCAAAATGTATTTTAGATTCTTCAAATAGCCACCCTTTGCATTGATGACAGCTTTGCTTTCTACAATGTAGAAAATAGTACAAATACATAAAAACCCTGTATGTTGATGTTGGGGTGGTGCTAGAGATGAAGTTGAACATTTTTAGAAATGTCCCTTTAACCATTATTTACGTGTCGGTCAAGATGGATCAGCCCAAGAGGGGCAAGGCAACCTTGACCATGAATAACATGACTGGACCAGTCGTGCTCTACACCTCTACATCAGGGGTGGTCAACCCTCCTCTTGGAGGGTGTGCAGGCATTTCTCCAACTGCTGCTCCCTGCTCCCCCAGGTGGCTAACAACATCCTGAGTATGTCGGGGACCTGTAAGCAGAACGATTTGGAGAAGATTGAGATCCGAGAACAGAACAAGAAACAGGCGGAGGCCAAGTGGAAATATAAGGTACAGTGCAAAACAGTTTCAGTTAGGTAAGGTACAGAACAGTTTCAGTTAGGTACAGGACAGTTTCAGTTAGGTAAGGTACAGTACATAACAGTTTCAGTTAGGTAAGGTACAGTACAGAACCGTTTCAGTTAGGTAAGGTACAGAACAGTTTCAGTTTGGTAAGGTACAGAACAGTTTCAGTTAGGTAAGGTACAGAAGAGTTTCAGTTAGGTAAGGTACAGTACAGAACAGTTTCAGTTAGGTAACGAACAGAACAGTTTCAGTAAGGTACAGTACAGAACAGTTTCAGTTAGGAAAGGTACAGTACAGAACAGTTTCAGTTAGGTAAGGTACAGAACAGTTTCCGTTTGGTAAGGTACAGAACAGTTTCAGGTAGGTAAGGTAGAGAACAGTTTCAGTTTGGTAAGGTACAGTACAGAACAGTTTCAGTTAGGTAAGGAACAGTTTCAGTTAGGTAAGGAACAGTACAGTTTCAGTTAGGTAACGAACAGAACAGTTTCAGTTAGGTAAGCAACAGTTTCAGTTAGGTAACGTACAGAACAGTTTCAGTTAGGTAAGGTACAGTACAGAACAGTTTCAGTTAGGCAAGGCACAGAACAGTTTCAGTTAGGTAATGTACAGAACAGTTTCAGTTAGGTGAGGAACAGTACAGAACAGTTTCAGTTAGGTAACGTACAGAACAGTTTCAGTTAGGTAAGGTACAGTACAGAACAGTTTCAGTTAGGTAAGGTACAGAACAGTTTCAGTTAGGTAAGGTACAGTACAGTTTCAGTTAGGTAAGGAACAGAACAGTTTCAGTTAGGTAAGGTACAGTACAGAACAGTTTCAGTTAGGTAAGGTACAGAACAGTTTCAGTTAGGTAAGGTACAGTACAGAACAGTTTCAGTTAGGTAAGGTACAGTACAGAACAGTTTCAGTTAGGTAACATACAGAACAGTTTCAGTTAGGTAAGGTACAGTACAGAACAGTTTCAGTTAGGTAACGTACAGAACAGTTTCAGTTATGTAACGTACAGAACAGTTTCAGTTTGGTAAGGTACAGTACAGTTTCAGTTAGGTAAGGTACAGTACAGAACAGTTTCAGTTAGGTAACGTACAGAACAGTTTCAGTTAGGTAACGTACAGAACAGTTTCAGTTTGGTAAGGTACAGTACAGTTTCAGTTAGGTAAGGTACAGTACAGAACAGTTTCAGTTAGGTAAGGAACAGAACAGTTTCAGTTTGGTAAGGTACAGTTTCAGTTAGGTAATGTACAGAACAGTTTCAGTTAGGCAAGGTACAGTACAGAACAGTTTCAGTTAGTTAAGGAACAGAACAGTTTCAGTTAGGTAAGGTACAGTACAGAACAGTTTCAGTTAGGTAACGTACAGAACAGTTTCAGTTATGTAACGTACAGAACAGTTTAAGTTAGGTAACGTACAGAACAGTTTCAGTTTGGTAAGGTACAGTACAGAACAGTTTCAGTTAGGTAAGGAACAGAACAGTTTCAGTTAGGTAAGGTACAGAACAGTTTCAGTTTGGTAAGGTACAGTACAGAACAGTTTCAGTTAGGTAAGGTACAGTACAGAACAGTTTCAGTTAGGTAAGGTACAGTACAGAACAGTTTCAGTTAGGTACAGAACAGTTTCAGTTAGATCCGGAAGAAGATTGGGAGAATGTCATATGGTCAGATGAAACCAAAATATAACTTTTTGGTAAAAACTCAACTCGTCGTGTTTGGAGGACAAAGAATGCTGAGTTGCATGCAAAGAACACCATACCTACTGTGATGCATGGGGGTAGAAACATCATGCTTTGGGGCTGTTTTTCTGCAAAGGGACCAGGACGACTGATCCTCTCTGATCTACCCATCCCGGATCCGGGATTGTGAATACAGACTCAAGCTCATTACCATAACGCAATGTTAACTATTCATGAAAATCGCAAATGAAATGAAATAAATATGCTAGCTCTCAAGCTTAGCCTTTTGTTAACAACACTGTCATCTCAGATTTTCAAAATATGCTTCTCAACCATAGGAAAACAATCATTTGTGTAACAGTAGCTAGCTAGCGTAGCATTTAGCGTTAGCATTTAGCAGGCAACATTTTCACAAAAACCAGAAAAGCATTCAAATAAAATCATTTACCTTTGAAGAACTTCAGATGTTTTCAATGAGGAGACTCTGTTAGATAGCAAATGTTCAGTTTTTCCTGAAAGATTATTTGTTTAGGAGAAATCGCTCCATTTGGTGCGTCACGTTTGGCTACCAAAAAAAAACGAAAATCTAGTCCTCAATACGCCAAACTTTTTTCCAAATTAACTCCATAATATCGACTGAAACATGGCAAACGTTGTTTAGAACCAATCCTCAAGGTGTTTTTCACATATCTCTTCGATGATATATCCTTCGTGGAAGTGTGCTTTCTGTTCTGAATCCCAGGAGAAAATGACCGCAACTGAAAATTACGCACCAATTTAGACAAAGGACACCGGGCGGACCCGTGGAAAATGTAGTCTCTTATGGCCAATCTTCCAATGATATGCCTACAAATACGTCACAATGCTGCAGACATCTTGAAGAAACGACAGAAAGCGCAGGCTCGTTCCTGCTGCATTCACAGCCATATAAGGAGACATTTGAAAACAGAGCTTCAGAGATTCTGCTCATTTCCTGTTTGAAGTTTCATCTTGGTTTCGCCTGTAGAATGAGTTCTGTGGCACTCACAGGTAATATCTTTGCAGTTTTTGGAAACGTTAGACTGTTTTCTTTCCAAAGCTGTCAATTATATGCATAGTCGAGCATCTTTTCGTGACAAAATATTGCGCTTAAAACGGGCACTTTTTTTATCCAATAATGAAATAGCGCCCCGATAGACTTAACAGGTTACTATGACAGACAAAATGAGATTTTTTTTCCTCCAGAAAATCACATTGTAGGATTTTTAATGAATTTATTTGCAAATTATGGTGGAAAATAAGTATTTGGTCACCTACAAACAAGCAAGATTTCTGGCTCTCACAGACCTGTAACTTCTTCTTTAAGAGGCTCCTCTGTCCTCCACTCGTTACCTGTATTAATAGCACCTGTTTGAACTTGTTATCAGTATAAAATACATCTGTCCACAACCTCAAACAGTCACACTCCAAACTCCACTATGGCCAAGACCAAAGAGCTGTCAAAGCACACCAGAAACAAAATTGTAGACCTGCACCAGGCTGGGAAGACTGCATCTGCAATAGGTAAGCAGCTTGGTTTGAAGAAATCAACTGTGGGAGCAATTATTAGGAAATGGAAGACATACAAGACCACTGATAATCTCCCTCGATCTGGGGCTCCACGCAAGATCTCACCCCGTGGGGTCAAAATGAGCACAAGAACGGTGAGCAAAAATCCCAGAACCACACGGGGGGACCTAGTGAATGACCTGCAAAGAGCTGGGACCAAAGTAACAAAGCCTACCATCAGTAACACACTACGCCGCCAGGGACTCAAATCCTGCAGTGCCAGACGTGTCCCCCTGCTTAAGCCAGTACATGTCCAGGCCCGTCTGAAGTTTGCTAGAGAGCATTTGGATGATCCAGAAGAAGATTGGGAGAATGTCATATGGTCAGATGAAACCAAAATAGAACTTTTTGGTAAAAACGCAACTCGTCGTGTTTGGGAGACAAAGAATGCTATATTATTTTCCACCATAATTTGCAAATAAATTCATTAAAAAAATCCTACGTGATTTTCTGGATTTTTTTTTTTTTTTCATTTTGTCTGTCATATTTGAAGTGTGATGATGAAAATTACAGGCCTCTCATATTTTTAAGTGGGAGAACTTGCACAATTGGTGGCTGACTAAATACTTTTTTGCCCAACTATATTACCCAGATTGCTCTTTCTATTTCATGCATTACCCATTCTAGTCCCTGTGTCTACATTGAAGATGTTGGATAAGCTTCTTTCTAAATTCATGTGGCTAAACAAGAGACCTAGAGTGAGACTCAAAGTTCTATTTTTACCCAAAGCTAAAGATGGCCTGGGCTTACCCAATTAAAATATATACTTTTGGGCCAAGCAATTAAGCTTTGGTGGCTTGGATTAAACAAGATTTTGGGTCTATACAAATTGAGCAACGTTCATGTCCAGAAATATACTGCTTCCTTTTAGGCCAATTGCATTGGAAGAAAGTTAGATGGAAGAATGAATGGATAAGATATACTCTGAAGGTATGGACAGCAGTAAGAAAAACAGGAAATGCCAACTTCGCTCTCAAGGGCCATGAAAATGACTAGCGATGCCGACCTTAAGCCATCCATAATGGACAGAGGCTTTAGAAGATGGGCAGAAAAAGGAATAAACGAGTCAGGAGAAGGTTTTCTTGATTGAACACAGTTCTCTATTGAGGGAATTTGGTCAATACAAACACTCCAACATAATCAATGAATATCTCCCAAGGAAAAACATACATCTTCTACAGATGAAACAGGAACACAATACGATTATCTTTAAACTACAACAAAAGTCACGGGTTTGTCACCGTCTTAATCCTTCTTCATCGATAGCTCCCCTCTCTTGGTGGCCATCCTCCAGAGATAGCTTTCCCCCCTATCTGCTGGTTCCATTCTCTCTCTTATAGGGGAAAGAGAATATGTCATTAGTACCGTCAGCCGTGCTTAATTGCCTCTGGTTATCTTGTCTCACATGCCTTGTTGGGCTGCTATCCGTGAGCCCAGCCTGCCCTCTGGTGGTCCTTCCACATACCTCCCCCCTCAGGACCGAACCAGAGGGTCGGGCGCCAGACGCGCAGTCTTGGTCGCGTCGGGACAGCCCGTCTGCATTCCCGTTCTTCGATCCGGCTCTGTGGATGACATGGAAAGAGAACGGTTGTAAAGCCAGAAAACATCTGGCTATTCTGTTATTGTTTCTCTTACCAGCCATCCACGTGAGGTGCGCATGGTCAGTAACTAATGCAACCGCCGACCCAGTAGGTAGTACCGGAGATAACCGAGGGCCGGGATCTGTTTGTCCTGGGAATGGAGGGAATACCCGACCGAAATTCATAATCAGCTTGTCTAGCTGTCTTGACTGCCACGGTAGGAGAGTTTGGCCCCGGCGCACCTGTGGTAGAGCCTCCTCTTTTCCTTTGCCCTCCAGGGCCATCAAAGCCACCTCCTCTCTTCCATGGTACGTCTTCAACAGGTTTATGTGATAGAGTTGGATTTTCTTCCTCCTGTCAGGTTGCTTGAGGTAATTGACCGGTGAGACCCTTTTCATTACCTCGTAGGGGCCCCTCCACTGTGCCAGCAAGCGGTGTTCGGCCGTGGGCACGAGCACCATCACTTTCTCTCCCACGGTGAACTCACGGGTGTCGCAGACTTATCATAGGCCCGGCCTTGGGTCCTTTGTTCCTTCGCCATATGCTATTTTACTATTGGCCACACTGCTGACAGGCGGTCTCTCATCAGGGTAACATGTTCTATTGTGGATCGAAAGGGGCATGGTTGGGTCTTCCAGGTCTTCTTGGCTAAGTCGAGGATCCCTCGACAGGGTCTGCCATAGAACAATTGAAACGGAGAGAATCCAGTGGATGCCTGGGGTACTTCTCGCAGGGCAAACATTAAGTGTGGGAAAAGCATGTCCCAGTTTTTCCCGTCTCGGGACACCACTCTTCTCAACATGCTTTTAATCGTTTTGTTCAAGTGTTCACACAACCCGTCTGTTTGAGGGTGGAATATGCTTGTACGCATCTGTTGAACCTGATATAACCGACACAAGTCCTTCATCAACCGGGACATGAACGGGGTTTCCTGATCGGTTAAGATCGTCTTGGGAAGGCCCACCCGAGACAACATCATGAACAATTCCTTGGCAATTCCCTTTGACGACATGTTACGCAGGGGTATGACCTCTGGGAACTTGGTAGCGTAATCTACGGCCACTAGGATGACGCGTGTCCTCTGGCGGAGTTTGGGAGGGTTCCCACGAGGTCCATAGCTATGCATTCAAAGGGGGTCTCTATGATGGGTAGAGGAATCAAAGGGTTACGCAGGTGTGGCCGTGGAGCTGTACGCTGACGTTGATCACACGTCCTACAATACCTGGCCACATCCCGGGTGACACTGGGCCAATAGAATCTCTGCATGATTCTGTCGATAGTCTTGTCCCGTGCCAGGTGTCCTCCTAGGACGTGGGAATAGGCTAACTGTAGGACTGTATCCCTGTATGGTGTAGGCACCATTAGTAATTCCTGGTTTCCCCCCCTTTGTTACATGACCCAATATAAGAGACCCCGCCTGATTGCATAGTAAGGAAGAGGGAGCTCACCTGATCCATCGACGTTCCTCTCGTCGATCACCTTCAACTTCCTCATGGCCTCCTTTAGGTCTGGATCTCTATGCTGCGAGGTGCCGAACTGTCCCTTTAATTCCTTGGGCAGGTAGACCTCGGTAGAGGGGTGTGGAGGTTGTTCCCCATCCCCGCCAGGGGTCACCGAGGAGAATCCCTTCCAGGTTCCCTCCTCGGATGGAACTTCAAATATATCCCTTAGCGCCTTGTTGCTCGTTCCTTCCTGCGTCGTGTATAACCCTTCGCAGGTGTCTTCCCTTGGGTACTTTCCCTGTACACCTTCCTTTCGGAGTGAGAATAGACAGATTCACGGTGGGGTAATAGTGGGTGTCTCCATGGATACAGGATACGGCTACTTTGTCTGATTTGATTTTGATTTGATTTGTTGCGGAGGTCACCATCCGTTCCTCTACTAACGTAACCATACTTCCCGAGTCGAGAATGGCTACCACATCTTGTCCTTCGACTCGAACCGGAATCTCTGGGGCTATCTCTGCTAACCAACAGTGTTGATCCTGCCCTCTCGAACCGGGGTGTGTGGGGATGGGCAGTGATGGATCATGGACTCGTGACCATGGGACTCGTCCTTGCTAGGACATTGTGGGGCATAATGGTCGGGAGACTGACATTTATAACACCGACCCTGCTGTGTGGTGGCTGACTCCTCCCACCTCGAGGGTGATTGGACGTTTTGGTGAGGACGCGCCGGGGTGAGCTGTGGTACGGGATTGAGAATCCTTCTGTTCCTCCTTGTCACTTTTTAACAACTCCCCTGTAGACCGATATGTTTCCACCGCCTGGGCTATGTCGTCGGCTGACAACGGGTTGGCTTGCCCCACAACCCTTTAAGTCACTGGGTAATTCCCTCAATATCTTGTCCACTACGAGAGTCTCTATCACATGTCCTACTCCCTTTCCAGGTTCTAGCCACTGTTTCGTCAGTCGTAGTAGTGCGAAGATCTGGGCACGCACGGGTTGGTCAGCCGTATAGGTCCATTGATGGAACTTTACGGCTCTATCTCTGGCAGTCAGCTGGCACCGGGACAGAATCTCGTTTTTTAGTCGCCCATCGTCCGCAGCTTTGCGGGAATCCAGGTCAAAATAGGCTTCCTTGGCCACCCCGGTCAAAAGAGGGGCTAATGCGCTCGCCCATTCTGTGGGCAGCCACTCTTCCAAGGTGGCCGTCCTTTCGAAGGTCATGAGGAAGGCCTCTATCATCCTCCTTGGAGAGACGAGGTAAGATGGCGTGAGCAGCTGCGCTTGGCTTAACTCTAGGTTTCTTCTCGTCGGCTCAGCTGTTGTTGCAGGAGTTCTATCGTTGTCTGCTGTGCCGTGATAAACTGTTGTAGTAGGGCGTTGTCCATCGTTCTTGAATGGTTCCTCTGTGTCTACTGGAAGAATTTTGATTTACTCACTTATCCACCTAATGCCCGCATTCTACACCAATGTGAGCGGACCAAGTAATTTTGCGTCACTCTAAAGCGGAAAGGTGGAATAAACGAGTCAGGAGAAGGTTTTCTTGGATTGAACACAGTTCTCTATTGAGGGAATTTGGTCAATACAAACACTCCAACATAATCAATGAAAATCTCCCAAGGAAAAACATACATCTTCTCTAGATGAAACAGGAACACAATACGATTATCTTTAAACTACAACAAAAGTCACGGGTTTGTCACCGTCTTAATCCTTCTTCATCGATCGCTCCCCTCTCTTGGTGGCCATCTTCCAGAGATAGCTTTCCCCCCTATCTGCTGGTTCCATACTCTCTTTTGTAGGGGAAAGAGAATATGTCATTAGTACCGTCAGCTGTGCTTAATTGCCTTTGGTTACCTTGTTGGGCTGCCATCCATGAGCCCAGCCTGCCCTCTGGTGGTCCTTCTACAGTAAGGTGAAATAACATCCAAAAATAGGTGGTTATCTACAAGTTATCTAAAAGGATAGAGATGACCACATCTGAACACACGCAGGATGTTAAAGGAAAATGGGATCTAGAAATGAATGTGGTGATAGAAGATTAATCATTGGAGAGAATATGTGAAAGTAGTCACAAATGCACTATCAGCCCAGTGTGTAGGGAGTTTGCCTGGAAAGGGAAGATTTCATACTTTAGAACAACTTTCTTGATATTGAAATTTGCTCCAAAAGCTTGAGCACTATGTTGGAGGGGTGGTTGACCAATAGGAGACCACACATATTTCTTCTGGGATAAAGTGACAGGGGTTCTGTAAGACAATCCTAGACATTGAGTTACCACTGGAACCAATGCTCATTTTATTGAGGGTAATAACGTGTAACCTGGAAGGTGAAAAATAAATATGCATGTTAAGGGTACTGTTAGTGATCGCACAGAAAATGTTTACTGTCAATTGGCACACACCACAGCTTCCAACTAATTCACTGGACTCAGGGACTGAAACATGTGTATGTAATGGAGAATATGACACCCAGGTTGCAACTAAAGATGGATACTTTTTTGTCAAGTGGACTCCCATCAGATTGTACGTTGCCTGATATAATGTGGCATAATTCCCTTAATTTAATGACTCTGAAGTAAACTCCTGTAATTATTAGTGCTATTACTTTTTGTGGTCCTTTTAAAGATGTTTTAGAATTCTTCTTTATTGTGTTTACTTCTATGGCTCTCTTCCAAAACATAGAGCACGATGCCAAGGATCGTTCACATGGTGTTCTGGAATGTATATATAACTATTTTTTTGTAACATAGCTTCAAAAAGTTTAACAGCAGTTCTTGACACAAACCGATGCACCTGACACCTACTAGCATAACCTGTTCAAAGGCACTTAAATATTGTCTTGCCCATTCTCCCTCTGAATGGCACACACATACGCACTACACTGATTGAAGTGGATTGAACAGGTGACATCAATAAGGAATCATAGATTTCACCTGCATTCACCTGGTCGGTCTGTCATGGAAAGAGCAGGTGTTCCTAATGTTTAGCACACTCAGTGTATGCTAAGGTCATCACAGACCAGAAAACATATATACCAAGGTCATCGCAGAGTAGATCGATACTCATCGGGGTCATCTCATCAAGGTTATCTCATCAGGGAAGGTCATCTCATCAGGGTCATATAATCAGGGTTATCTCATTAGGGTCACCTCATCAGGGTCATCTCATCAGGGTCATCTCATCAGGGTCACCTCCATCAGGGTCAACTCCATCAGGGTCATCTCATCAGGGTCATCTCAGAGTAGATCATCTTCATCAGCCTAACCAGGATCAACACTGGGGCTGACCCCAAATATTCCAATCATTCAGATTTGATTCCGTTTACTCTGATTTGATTAACCTTTTTGCTGATTTGAGTATTCGGTATATTATTTTAGCAGGCCTCAAATATTCTAACAGGAAATGTTGTAATGCTTTAATTGTATGGTCCTGTTAAATTGTTCTACACCCTGTTCTACACCCTGTTCTACACATTGTTCTACACCTTGTTGTCCTTCTGCCAGTGTATGACATAAAGTGATCTTTGTTGTTCATGTCCATTACAGAACAGTAAACCAGATTCCTTATTGAAGATGGAAACTGAAGTGCACAAGTTTGAGAGAACGCCACTGTCGGGCAACAAAGACAAGTTTGCCTTTTCAATGACACACAAGAAGTTACTAGGGTAAGCACCGTATACTGGAGCAATGTGGTTCTCACCTGTGTGTGTGTGTGTGTGTGTGTGTGTGTGTGTGTGTGTGTGTGTGTGTGTGTGTGTGTGTGTGTGTGTGTGTGTGTGTGTGTGTGTGTGTGTGTGAGAGATGCATCTGTCCTTGGATAGAGTGAGACCTATCCATTGTTAATGTGAATTCACATCCTTACAATCCTGTAAAGTGTTTTACTCAAAATGGCAGATTATAAACACAGTGGAGTTATAGTAACATGCTATATATGACATCAGAGCTTAATAAACACAGTGAGACTCTTCTCTGAGTCATAAATAACCTTCTAGTTGGAGACTCTTCTCATGATTCATAAAGCACCTTCTAGTTGGAGACTCTTCGTTAGTCATAAAACATCTTCTAGTTGTAGACTCTTCGTTAGTCATAAAACATCTTCTAGTTGTAGACTCTTCGTTAGTCATAAAACATCTTCTAGTGGGAGACTTCTTTCAGTCATAAAGCACCTTCTTATTGAAGACTATTTTCTGAGTCATAAAGCACCTTCTAGTTGGTGACTCTCTGAGTCATAAAGCACATTCTTATTGAAGACTATTTTCTGAGTCATAAAGGACCTTCTAGTTGGAGTCTATTTCCTGAGTCTTTCAACACCTTCTAGTTGGAGACTCTTCTCTGAGTCATGAAGCACCTTCTAGTTGGAGACTCTCTGAGTCATAAAGCACATTCTTATTGAAGACTATTTTCTGAGTCATAAAGGACCTTCTAGTTGGAGTCTATTTCCTGAGTCTTTCAACACCTTCTAGTTGGAGACTCTTCTCTGAGTCATGAAGCACCTTCTAGTTGGAGACTCTTCTAATTCATGAAGCACCTTCTAGTTAAGACACTTCTCTGAGTCATAAAGCACCTTCTAGTAGGAGACTGCTCTGATTCATAAAGCATCTTCTAGTAGGAGACTGCTCTTAGTCATAAAGCATCTTCTAGTTGTAGACTCTTCGTTAGTCATAAAACATCTTCTAGTGGGAGACTTCTTTCAGTCATAAAGCACCTTCTTATTGAAGACTATTTTCTGAGTCATAAAGCACCTTCTAGTTGGTGACTCTCTGAGTCATAAAGCACATTCTTATTGAAGACTATTTTCTGAGTCATAAAGGACCTTCTAGTTGGAGTCTATTTCCTGAGTCTTTCAACACCTTCTAGTTGGAGACTCTTCTCTGAGTCATGAAGCACCTTCTAGTTGGAGACTCTCTGAGTCATAAAGCACATTCTTATTGAAGACTATTTTCTGAGTCATAAAGGACCTTCTAGTTGGAGTCTATTTCCTGAGTCTTTCAACACCTTCTAGTTGGAGACTCTTCTCTGAGTCATGAAGCACCTTCTAGTTGGAGACTCTTCTAATTCATGAAGCACCTTCTAGTTAAGACACTTCTCTGAGTCATAAAGCACCTTCTAGTAGGAGACTGCTCTGATTCATAAAGCATCTTCTAGTAGGAGACTGCTCTTAGTCATAAAGCATCTTCTAGTTGTAGACTCTTCTCTGAGTCATGAAGCACCTTCTAGTTGTAGACTCTTCGTGAGTCATAAAACATCTTCTAGTGGGAGACTTCTTTAAGTCATAAAGCACCTTCTTATTGAAGACTATATTCTGAGTCATAAAGGACCTTCTAGTTGGTGACTGTTCTCTGAGTCATAAATCACCTTTTTGTTTAAGGAGTCATTAAGCACCTTCTTGATGGAGACTGCTCTGAGTCATAAAGCATCTTCTAGTTGGAGACTGTTCTCTGAGTCATAAATCACCTTCTAGATGGTGACTGTTCTCTGAGTCATAAATCACCTTTTTGTTTAAGGAGTCACAAAGCACCTTCTAGTTGGAGACTCTTCTCTGAGTCATAAAGAACCTTCTAGTTGGAGACTCTTCTCATGATTCATAAAGCGTCTACTAGTTTGAGACTGTTCTAAGTCATAAAGCACCTCCTAATTGTAGACTGTTCTGAGTCATAAATCACCTTTTTGTTTAAGAGTCATAAAGCACCTTCTAGTTGGAGACTCTTCTCTGAGTCATAAAGAACCTTCTAGTTGGAGACTCTTCTGAGTCATTAAGAACCTTCTAGTTGGAGACTCTTCTGAGTCATAAATCATCTTCTAGATCAAGACTTATCTGAGTCATAAAGAACCTTCTAGTTGGAGATTCTTCTCTGAGTCATAAAGCACCTTCTAGATGGAGAACCTTCTCTGAGTCAAAATGCACCTTCTAGTTGGAGACTCTTCTAATTCATGAAGCACCTTTTAGTTGGAGACTCTTCTCTGAGTCATGAAGCCCCTTCTAGTTGGAGACTCTTCTGACTAATTACGCAATTCTAGTTGGAAAACCTTCTCTGAGTCATAAAGCATCCTCTAGATGAAGACTCTTCTCTGAGTCATAAAGAACCTTCTGGTTGGAGTCTCTTCTCTGAATCATAAAGCACCTACTAGTTGGAGTCTCTTCTTCTCTGATTCATAAGAACCTTTTAGTTGGAGACTCTTCTCTGAGTCATAAATCACCTTTCTGTTTAAGGAGTCATAAAGCACCTTCTAGTTGGAGACTGCTCTGAGTCATAAAGCACCTTCTAGTTGGAGACACTTCTCATGATTCATAAAGCACCTTCTAGTTTGAGACCCTTTTCTGAGTCATAAAGAACCTTCTAGTTGGAGACTCTTCTGATTCATAAAGCATCTTCTAGTAGGAGACTGCTCTGAGTCATAAAGCATCTTCTAGTAGGAGACTGCTCTGAGTCGTAAAGAACCTTCTGGTTGGAGACTGCTCTGAGTCATAAAGCATCTTCTAGTAGGAGACTGCTCTGAGTCGTAAAGAACCTTCTGGTTGGAGTCTGCTCTGAGTCATAAAGCAACTTCTAGTAGGAGACTGCTCTGATTCATAAAGCACCTTCTAGTTGGCGACTTCTCTGAGTCATAACGCATCTTCTAGTAGGAGACTTGTCTGATTCATAAAGCACCTTCTAGTTGAAGACTCTTCTCTGAGTCATAAAGCATCATCTACTAGAGACTGCTTTAAGTCATAAATCACCTTCTAGTTGAAGACTGCTGTAAATCATAAAGCACCTTGTTGAAGGAGTCATAAAGCACCTTCTAGTTTGAGACCCTTCTGATTCATAAAGCACCTTCTAGTAGGAGACTCTTCTCTGAGTCATAAAGCACCTTCTAGTAGGAGACTGTTCTCTGAGTCATAGAGCACCTTCTAGTAGGAGACTCTTCTCTGAGTCATTAAGCACCTTCTAGTAGGAGACTGTTCTCTGAGTCATAAAGCATCTTCTAGTTAGAGACTCTTCTCTGAGTCATAAAGCACCTTCTAGTAGGAGACTGTTCTCTGAGTCATAAAGCCCCTTCTAGTAGGAGACTGTTCTCTGAGTCATAAAGCACCTTCTAGTAGGAGACTGTTCCCTGAGTCATAAAGCATCTTCTAGTTAGAGACTCTTCTCTGAGTCATAAAGCACCTTCTAGTAGGAGACTGTTCTCTGAGTCATAAAGCCCCTTCTAGTAGGAGACTGTTCTCTGAGTCATTAAGCACCTTCTAGTAGGAGACTGTTCTCTGAGTCATAAAGCACCTTCTAGTAGGAGACTGTTCCCTGAGTCATAAAGCACCTTCTAGTTGGAGACTGTTCTCTGAGTCATAAAGCACATTCTAGTAGGAGACTGTTCTCTGAGTCATAAAGAACCTTCTAGTCGGAGAATCTTCATTCATAATGCATTTTCTAGTAGGAGACTGCTCTGTGTCGTAAAGTATGTTTCCAATTGTAGACACTAGTGCGCCTGTCTGCTCACTCAAACCCTTGTCATTTTCTTGTCTTATGTTGCACCTTCTCCACATTTTCCAGGAATATTCTTATGATGTATCCAGAGTATTTTCAGATTTCGTTATAAACGAATGTGGAGAAAAGTACAGTAAATGTAAAATGCACATAAAATCCACAGTGTAATATTTTGTATTCAGTCTTGGGCCATTGAATAGTTGTGTCCTCAACTTTGGTCTAATCATTTTCCCATTATCTTGAAACTGTTCCCTTTTAATTGCTTCCATGGTTATGCTTTTCATATTTATTCTGGCAGGAAATGTCCAAGTTCCCACCAGTGTAAAGGGTTATTCTGTGTATGTTTCTCTCTCTCTCAGTTCTAAGCTGAAGCCCCAGACTAACTCCAGTGTGTTCAGCTCGTTACAAAACCTAAAAGAGGACAAGGCCAAGCCGGTGAGAGACGAGTATGAGTATGTGTCAGACGAAGGAGAGCTGAAGATTGATGAGTTCCCCATCAGGAGGAAAAAGAGAGACTTATCCTGTGAGTTTTCTGTTTGAAAGTAAATATTACCGTCAGGTAAAATGCCCCACAATTGGCAGCTCAGTGGCTCCAAATACTGCGAATGTTGGCAATTGTTTACCTGAGTGCCCTGGAACATTACCTCAGAACTTGGTGACACACTACCCCCTATTGTTTATCACCTGTCCCTGGTCAATCTAGTCCTAGAGAATATCTACTTTCTATTTGAAAGTCAATACTTCCTTCAGGTAGAATTTACTACGATTGGGCAGCTAAAATGCGCCAAGTTATGCTAATTTATAAATTGGCAAAAGATTATATCACACCACTACATACTTCAGCCAAGAAAAGCTATATCACAGTTTCTAGCTTTGTATTACATACTTTTTCCACATTCCACAAATCCTCAGCAATCTACACACAATACCCCATAATGACAAAGCGAAAACAGAAATACCTTATTTACATAAGTATTCAGAGCTTTTGCTATGAGACTCAAAATTGAGCTCAGGTGCATCCTGTTTCCATTGATCCTCCTTCACACAGCCAAGACAACACAGGGGTGGCTTCGGGACAAGTCTCTGAATGTCCTTGGTCCTTGAGTGGCCCAGCCAGAGTCTGGACTTGAACCCGATCTAACATCTCTGGAGAGACTTGAAAATAACTTTGCAGCGACGCTCCCCATCCAACCTGACAGAGCTTGAGAGGATCTCCACAAAGGAAAGGGAGAAACTCCCCAAATACAGGTGTGCCAAGCTTGTATGGTCATACCCAAGAAGACTCAAGGCTGTAATCACTGCCAAAGGTGCTTCAACAAAGTACTGAGTAAAGGGTCTGAATATTTATGTAAATGTTGATATTTCAGTTCTCATTTAAATTAGAAAACAGTTTAATCCATTTCAGAATAAGGCTGTAACATAACAAAATGTGGAAAAAGTCAAGGGGTCTGAATACTTTCCAAAGGCACTGTATATATTTCTTTGTCACAATACTGCAGTAAATAAATCTATTAAAGTTCACCTTAGGTTTATTGAGCTTGTGAAAGAGTAGTCCTGTCTTCTGATTGGCAAGTTGTTGATTAGACACTCTCTTGTGATTGGATAGTTGTTGATTGACTCTCTCTTCTCTCCCTGCCAGTCCTGTCAAACATCAAAGAAGCAATCCAGCCATCCAAGAAGCCAAAGCTTATCCCCTCTGATGTCAAGGTATGTAAGCTCCTCCCCCAAGGTATGACCAATAATATCCTTCTATACTCCAAGTAAAGACCAGTAATAGAATGTCTAACATTCTGTTCACTCAGACCCTTTTCACACTAAATCAAATCAAATCAAATGTTATTGGTCACATACACATATTTAGCAGATGTTATTGCATGTGTAGCAAAATGCAGTAATACCTAACAATTCACAACAATACACACAGCTAAAAGTAAAATAATGGAATTAAGAAATATATACATATTAAGACGAGCAATGCAATGCATCGACCGCATTATCTACCAAGGGAATTATCTTCGATTATAATCACAGCCGTATATATTCCCCCCCAAGCAGACACATCGATGGCTCTGAACAAACTTTATTTGACTCTTTGCAAACTGGAATCCACATATCCTGAGGCTGCATTCATTGTAGCTGGGGATTTTAACAAGGCTAATCTGAAAACAAGACTCCCTAACCAGGGCTGGCAAAACCTTGGATCACTGCTATTCTAACTTCCGCAACGCATATATATTCGGTCATGTTTCCGGTCACCTTGCCCTGGTTAAAAGCAGTGGTTCGTGCTTTCAGTTTTACGCGAATGCTGCCATCAATCCACAGTTTCTGGTTTGGGAATGTTTTAATCGTTGCTATGGGAATGACATCTTCAACGCACGTTCTAATGAACTCGCTCACCGAATCAGCGTATTCGTCAATGTTGTTGTTTGACGCAATACGAAACATGTCCCAGTCCACGTGATGGAAGCAGTCTTGGAGTGTGGAATCAGATTGGTCGGACCAGCGTTGCTCCGCTCTCCTTTCGGAAAAGCTGACCACGACTCAATTTTGTTGCTCCCTGCCTACAGACAGAAACTAAAACAAGAAGCTCCCGCGCTGAGGTCTGTTCAACGCTGGTCCGACCAATCTGATTCCACACTCCAAGACTGCTTCAATCACGTGGACTGGGATATGTTTCGTATTGCGTCAAACAACAACATTGACGAATACGCTGATTCGGTGAGCGAGTTCATTAGAACGTGCGTTGAAGATGTCGTTCCCATAGCAACGATTAAAACATTCCCAAACCAGAAATTGTGGATTGATGGCAGCATTCGCGTAAAACTGAAAGCGCGAACCACTGCTTTTAACCAGGGCAAGGTGACCGGAAACATGACCGAATACAAACAGTGTAGCTATTCCCTCCGCAAGACAATCAAACAAGCTAAGCGTCAGTATAGAGACAAAGTAGAATCTCAATTCAACGGCTCAGACACAAGAGGTATGTGGCAGGGTCTACAGTCAATCACGGAAAACCAGCCCAGTCACGGACCAGGATGTCCTGCTCCCAGGCAGACTAAATAACTTTTTTGCCCGCTTTGAGGACAATACAGTGCCACTGACACGGCCCGCAACCAAAACATGCGGACTCTCCTTCACTGCAGCCGAGGTGAGTAAAACATTTAAACGTGTTAACCCTCGCAAGGCTGCAGGCCCAGACGGCAGCCCCAGCCGCACCCTCAAAGCATGCGCAGACCAGCTGGCTGGTGTGTTTACGGACATATTCAATCAATCCCTATCCCAGTCTGCTGTTCCCACATGCTTCAAGAGGGCCACCATTGTTCCTGTTCCCAAGAAAGCTAAGGTAACTGAGCTAAACGACTACCGCCCCGTAGCACTCACTTCCGTCATCATGAAGTGCTTTGAGAGAGTAGTCAAGGACCATATCACCTCCACCCTACCTGACCACGACCCTTTCTTCTTTCTGGAGAGTTCTTTATTCCTGTCTGTGTGATGTCCTGAGAACCCAGCTGGCTGTATGGACGGAGACAGTACATCCAGAGAGAGCCATGACTCCGTGAAACAGAGTATGTTACAATCCCTGATGTCTCTCTGGAAGGAGATCCTCGCCCTGAGCTCGTCTACGTTATTGTCCAGAGTTGGAAGGGGTGGATATTGTGCATGCCTCCTGAGTCGGACTAGAGGTCCACTCTGAATACCTCTTCTCTGCCGGCAGCGTCTTGGAACAGCCTCTGGGATAAGTTCAATTGCACTGGGGGGTAAGAACTAATTATCCAATTTGGAATGTCATATTCCTGCTCGTAATGGTGAGTTTTCGTCGCACTCAAATCCAAAAGTTATTTCCGGCTGTATGTAATAACACAAAAAAACGAAATACTGCAAAATTGCTTAGGAGCTAGAAGCAGAGCTGCCATGTCTGTCAGCGCCATCTACCACTACTGAGCTGAGCAGAGCAGTGCTGGACTGGCCTGGTTACACATCCACCATAGTGTCTGGAACTGTGCTGGAAAAGACGATGTGAAAGGAAACTATCCGAGCCAGCACAGTACGGTTCAGTTCAGGTCAGCAGGATAGTGTTATCAGGTTCATAGTGTTCATAATAGGTTCATAGGGGCGGCAGGGTAGCCTAGTGGTTAGAGTGTTGGACTAGTAACCAGAAGGTTGCAAGTTCAAACCCCCGAGCTGACAAGGTACAAATCTGTCGTTCTGCCCCTGAACAGGCAGTTAACCCACTGTTCCTAGGCCGTCATTGAAAATAAGAATTTGTTCTTAACTGAGGTAAAATATATTTTTTTGTTAATATCAGGTTCATAGTGTTCATAACAGGTTCATAGTGTTAATATCAGGTTCATAGTGTTCATAACAGGTTCATAGTGTTAATATCAGGTTCATAGTGTTAATATCAGGTTCATAGTGTTCATAACAGGTTCATAGTGTTACCAGGTTCATAGTGTTAATATCAGGTTCATAGTGTTAACAGGTTCATTGTGTTAATATCAGGTCCATAGTGTTAATATTAGGTCCATAGTGTTATCATGTTCATAGTTTAATACCAGGTCCATAGTGTTAATATAAGGTTCATAGTGTTAATATCAGGTTCATAGTGTTCATAACAGGTTCATAGTGTTAATATCAGGTTCATATTGTTAATATCAGGTTCATAGTGTTCATAACAGGTTCATAGTGTTACCAGGTTCATAGTGTTAATATCAGGTTCATAGTGTTAACAGGTTCATAGTGTTACTATCAGTTTCATAGTGTTAATATCAGGTTTATAGTGTTAACAGGTTCATGGTGTTAATATTAGGTTCATAGTGTTAATATCAGGTCCATAGTGTTATCATGATCATAGTGTTAATATCAGGTTCAAAGTGTTAACAGGTTCATAGTGTTAATATCAGGTTCATAGTGTTAATATCAGGTCCATAGTGTTAATATCAGGTCCATAGTGTTAACAGGTTCATAGTGTTAATATCAGGTCCATAGTGTTAATATCAGGGTCATAGTGTTAATATCAGGCTCATAGTGTTAATATCAGGTTTATAGTGTTAACAGGTTCATGGTGTTAATATTAGGTTCATAGTGTTAATATCAGGTCCATAGTGTTATCATGATCATAGTGTTAATATCAGGTTCAAAGTGTTAACAGGTTCATAGTGTTAATATCAGGTTCATAGTGTTAATATCAGGTCCATAGTGTTAATATCAGGTCCATAGTGTTAACAGGTCCATAGTGTTAACAGGTCCATAGTGTTATCATGTTCATAGTGTTAACAGGTTCATAGTGTTAATATCAGGTTCATAGTGTTAATATCAGGTCCATAGTGTTGACATGTCCATAGTGTTAACAGGTCCATAGTGTTAACAGGTCCATAGTGTTATCATGTTCATAGTGTTAACAGGTTCATAGTGTTAACAGGTTCATAGTGTTAATATCAGGTCCATAGTGTTAATATCAGGTCCATAGTGTTGACAGGTCCATAGTGTTAACAGGTTCATAGTGTTATCAGGTTCATAGTGTTAACAGGTTCATAGTGTTAATATCAGGTCCATAGTGTTAATACCAGGGTCATAGTGTTAATATCAGGCTCATAGTGTTAACACGGCCATACTGTTAATATCAGGTCCATAGTGTTAATATCAGGTCCATAGTGTTGACAGGTCCATAGTGTTAACAGGTTCATAGTGTTATCAGGTTCATAGTGTTAACAGGTTCATAGTGTTAATATCAGGTCCATAGTGTTTTCATGTTCATAGTGTTAATATCAGGTTCATCGTGTTAATATCAGGTTCATCGTGTTAATATCAGGTTCATAGTGTTAATATCAGGTTCATAGTGTTATCAGGTTCATAGTGTTAACAGGTTAATGTCTAGAGATTCTCTAACATCCAGAAGGACTCTGATATCTACAGTTAGACGTCCATTAAGACAACGGCCTAATGACTGCTTCTAAGATCCCAACAGTCAGAGGAAAACATTCTGGAATATTTTCTCCGTCCACGTGGTCATTAATGAATTCCGTGTGATCCTCTATGTTGCAATGGAAATCACATGTGTGTGAGTGAAGCGTGTGTGAATCAAAGGCAGCGCTGTGCAGCGCCGGGCCAAAGGACACCACACATTGAGAGAGAGAGAAAGAGAGCAGAGTACCTCTCCCACCCAGATGCAGAGGCCTCTTTGGCCCCCTGCTCCATGGCTTCCCTCCACCACAGTACAGTACCCCTTGGATATAAAAAATTACAAGGCACGGAAAGAGTGCAAACAGAAGCTCCTCATGGCCAATCTAGAGACACTTTGCTGACTGCTACAAAAATGGGAACGTAATCAACTTAATCTTCCACACAGACCATCCCTGGGCATGGCACAGTGCTATATTAATACAGACCATCCCTGGGCATGGCACAGTGCTATATTAATACAGACCATCCCTGGGCATGGCACAGTGCTATATTAATACAGACCATCCCTGGGCATGGCACACTAAGAGCACACTACCCCTGTATTGGCGGAGGGTGGAAAATCAGAATAGTGTAAAACGAGAACCCTGAGACAGACACTAGAGGTCGACCGATTAACCGATTAATTAGGGCCGATTTCAAGTTTTCATTAACAATCGGAAATCTGTATTTTTGGACACCGATTTGGACGATTTTTTTTTTTTTTTTTACACCTTTATTTAATATTTATTTAACTAGGCAAGTCAGTTAAGAACACATTCTTATTTTCAATGACGGCCTGGGACGGGTGGGTTAACTGCCTCGTTTAGGGCAGAACGACAGATTTGTACCTTGTCAGCTCGGGGGATCCAATCTTGCAACCGTACAGTTAACTAGTTCAACGCTCTAACCACCTGCCTTACATTGCACTTCACGAGGAGACTGCCTGTTACGCGAATGCAGTAAGAAGCCAAAGTAAGTTGCTAGCTAGCATTAAACTTATAAAAAACAATCAATCAATCATAATCACTAGTTAACTACACATGGTTGATGATATTACTAGTTTATCTAGCGTGTCCTGCGTTGCATATAATCGATGCGGTGCATATCATTGCGCCAATGTGTACCTAACCCTAAACATCAATGCCTTTCTTAAAATCAGTACACAGAAGTATATATTTTTAAACCTGCATATTTAGCTAAAAGAAATCCAGGTTAGCAGGCAATATTAACCAGGTGAAATTGTGTCACTTCTCTTGCGTTCATTGAACGCAGAGTCAGTGTATATGCAACAGTTTGGGCCGCCTAATTTGCCAGAATTATACGTAATTATGACATAACATTGAAGACTTATGGATGCCACCCGTTAGATAAAATACGGAACGGTTCCCTGAAATAATAAATGTCTTGTTTTCGAGATGATAGTTTCCGGATACGACCATATTAATGAAATGAGGCTCGTATTTCTGTGTGTTATTATATTACAATTAAGTCTATGATTTGATAGAACAGTCTGACTGAGCGGTGGTAGGCAGCAGCAGGGTCGTAAGCATTCATTCAAACATGACTTTCATGTGTTTTGCCAGCAGCTCTGCTGTTTATGACTTCAAGCCTATCAACTCCCGAGATTAGGCTGGTGTAACCCTTGTCACGAACCGACTCAAAGCCCGTAACAAAAAGGAGACAACGTGGAGATAAGGAGTAACAAAACATATATTTATTAAATAAAGTAACTAAGTATACTGTACAATGGTGTGTGTAATCAGTAATCAGTAGTGTAAGTGAGTGTTTTGCATGCATGAATGTCATAATGCAGGGTGTTGAAAGGTGCCAAAGCAAACAACCAAAAGGCAAACAAGATACACAACAAAATCTGTAAAGGTGTCTGCATGGAGAGAGTCTCCTCCATGAATGGGGAAGTGGTGTGTTTATCCTGGGACACACCTAGCCCAGGTGTTTCCCATGTAGCTGACGACCCTCCCAACTCCGCCCACCGGCATCCTAATAAGGAAACAAGAACAAAGAGAGAATACGGCAGACAGAGTGGGAGGGTCGTCACACCGATGTGAAATGACTAGCTAGTTAGCGGGGTGCGCGCTAATAGCGTTTCAAACGTCACTCGCTCTGAGACTTGGAGTAATTGTTCCCCTTGCTCTGAATACGTCCATAAACACTCCAGCCAGCTGGTCTGCGCATGCTCTGAGGACACGGTTAGGTATTTCGTCTGGGCTGTCAGCCTTGCGACGGTTAACACGTTTAAATGTTTTACTCACATCGGCCACGGAGAAGGACAGCCCACAGTCCTTGGTAGCGGGCCCTGTCAATGTCAGTGTGTTATCCTCAAAGCTTGCGAAGAATGTGTTTAGCCTGCCCGGAAGCAAGACGTCGGTCTTGGCGGCGTGGCTGGTTTTCCTTTTATAGTCCGTGATTGTCTGTAGTCCCTGCCACATACGTCTCATGTCTGAGCCATTGAATTGCGACTCCTCTTTATCTCTACACTGACGTTTAGCTTGTCGGTGTCTGCCCTTCGTACATCAGCTGATATCTCAAAGTGCTATACAGAAACGCTAAACAGCAAGCAATGCAGGTGTTGAAGCACGTTGGCTAAGAAAAACTCCCTAGAAAGGCCAAAACCTAGGAAGAAACCTAGAGAGGAACCAGGCTATGAGGGGAGGCCAGTCCTGTGGCTGTGCCGGGTGGAGATTATAACAGAACATGGCCAAGATGTTCCAATGTTCATAAATGACCAGCATGGTCAAATAAGAGGTCTGGGACAGGTAGCACGTCTGGTGAACAGGTAAGGATTCCATAGCCGCAGGCAGAACAGTTGAAACTGGAGCAGCAGCACGGCCAGGTGGACTGGGGACAGCAAGGAGTCATCATGCCAGGTAGTCCTAGGCATGGTCCTAAGGCTCAGGCCCTCCGAGAGAGAGAAAGAAAGAGAGAATTAGAGAGAGCATACTTAAATTCACACAGGACGCCGGATAAGACAGGAGAAGTACTCCAGATATAACAAACTGACCCTAGCCCCCTGACACATTAACTACTGCAGCATAAATACTGGAGGCTGAGACAGGAGGGGTCAGGAGACACTGTGGCCCCATCCGAAGATACCCCCGGACAGGGCCAAACAGGAAGGATATATCCACACCCACTTTGCCAAAGCACAACCCCCACACCACTAGAGGGATATCTTCAACCACCAACTTACCATCCTGAAACAAGGCCGAGTATAGCCCACAAAGATCTCCGCCACGGCACAACCCAAGGGGGGGGCAACCCAGACAGGAAGATCACATCAGTGACTCAACCCACTCTAGTGATGCACCCCTCCCAGGGACGGCATGGAAGAGTGACTCAGCCCCTGTAATAGGGTTAGAGGCTGAGAATCCCAGTGGAAAGAGGGGAACCGGCCAGGCAGAGACAGCAAGGGCGGTTCATTGCTCCAGAGCCTTTCCGTTCACCTTCACACTCCTGGGCCAGACTACACTCAACCAAAGGACCTACTGAAGAGATGAGTCTTCAGTAAAGACTTAAAGGTTGAGACCGAGTCTGCGTCTCTCGCAGGGTAGGTAGGCAGACCATTCCATAGAAATGGAGCTCTATAGGAGAAAGCCCTGCCTCCAGGTGTTTGCTTAGAAATTCTAGGGACAATTAGGAGGCCTGCGTCTTGTGACCGTAGCGTATGTGTAGGTATGTACGGCACTACCAAATCGGAAAGATAGGTAGGAGCAAGCCCATGTAATGCTTTGTAGTTTGGAAGTAAAACCTTGAAATCATCCCTTGCCTTAACAGGAAGCCAGTGTAGGAAGTCTAGCACTGGAGTAATATGATCAAATTTTTGGGTTCTAGTCAGGATTCTAGCAGCCGTATTTAGCACTAACTGAAGTTTATTTAGTGCTTTATCCGGGTAGCCGGAAAGTAGAGCATTGCAGTAGTCTAACCTAGAAGTAACAAAAGCATGGATGAATTTTTCTGCATCATTTTTGGGCAGAAAGTTTCTGATTTTTGCAATGTTACGTAGATGGAAAACAGTCTGATATGTTCGTCAAAAGAGAGATCAGGGTCCAGAGTAACGCCGAGGTCCTTCACAGTTTTATTTGAGACGACTGTACAACCATCAAGATTAATTGTCAGCAGGGATATCCTAATTGGCCGGTAGGGACATCCTTCTCTCATCGCGCACTAGTGACTCCTGTGGCGGGCCAGGCGCAGTGCACGCTAACCAGGTCGCCAGGTGGACGGTGTTTCCTCCGACACATTCGTGTGACTGGCTTCCAGGTTGGATGAGCGCTGTGTTAAGACGCAGTGCAGCTTGGTTGGGTTGTGTTTCGGAGGACGCATGGCTTTCGACCTTCGTCTCTCCCTGTTAGACCTGGTCCCTGTCAGACCTGGTCCCTATCAGACCTGGTCCCTATCAGACCTGGTCCCTGTCAGACCTGGTCCCTATCAGACCTGGTCCCTATCAGACCTGGTCCCTATCAGACCTGGTCCCTGTCAGACCTGGTCCCTATCAGACCTGGTCCCTATCAGACCTGGTCCCTGTCAGACCTGGTCCCTATCAGACCTGGTCCCTGTCAGACCTGGTCCCTGTCAGACCTGGTCCCTATCAGACCTGGTCCCTGTCAGACCTGGTCCCTGTCAGACCTGGTCCCTGTCAGACCTGGTCCCTATCAGACCTGGTCCCTATCAGACCTGGTCCCTGTCAGACCTGGTCCCTGTCAGACCTGGTCCCTGTCAGACCTGGTCCCTATCAGACCTGGTCCCTGTCAGACCTGGTCCCTATCAGACCTGGTCCCTGTCAGACCTGGTCCCTGACAGTAAATCTTAGTAAGACTAACAAATGGTGTTCCAACAAAGGTCCCTTCTCCAGGGCCAGAAATACAAATTCCATTAGACACCGTTGCCCTAGAGCACACAAAAAACATCAGTACCACAGGTAACTTCCACAAAGCTGTGAACGATCTGACAGACAAGGCAAGAAGGGCCTTCTATGCCATCAAAAGGAACATAACATTTGAAATACCAATTAGGATCTGTCTAAAAATACTTGAATCAGTTATAGGATCCATTTCCCTTCATGGTTGTGAGGTCTTGGGTCCACTCAACAACCAAACAACAACAATTTGAAAGGAAACACTTTGAAGTTTGTGGAATTAATGTAGCAGAATATAACATATTAGATCCGGTAAAATATAATTCTAACAGCAGTGTGTTTGCAAAGTTTCAGACTCATCCAGTGGAGAATTATTTTACTGCACAATATTTTGTTCCAAGTCTGCCTCGAGTTTGCCCACATTGATACATTTTCAACTACATAACTACAGAGAGCATACAAAAATCCTATGGTGATACAACATTTAAGTTTACACACTCCCAGGAATGTCATACATGATGGATCATTACCTTCCCTACAGAAAAGACACTAACCTTCACACATCTAGATGGCCAGGCAGGGTGGGTGTGGAGCCAGACACAGCTGTGGGTTCAAACTGTAGATCCCAGTGACACAGATCCACAAAGAATTAGAAAACAAACTACATTTTTGACAAACTCTCATATCTACTGGGTGAAATACCACAGTGTGCCATCACAGCAGCAAGACGTCTTGTTGCCACAAGAAAAGGGCAACCAGTGAAGAACTTTAACTATTTGCACATCGTTACAACACTGTACAAAAAAATATACTTATTTTCCACCATAATTTGCAAATAAATTCATTAAAAATCCTACAATGTGATTTTCAGGATTTTTTTTCTCATTTTGTTTGTCATATTTGAAGTGTACCTACAGGCCTCTCTCATCTTTTTAGTGGGAGAACTTCCACAATTGGTGGCTGACTAAATACGTTTTTGCCCCACTGTATATAGACATAATATGACCCTTGAGAGAGAGAGAGAGAGAGAGAGAGAGAGAGAGAGAGAGAGAGAGAGAGAGAGAGAGAGAGAGAGAGACCTAGAGACCTAGATCCAGCTGTTACAGGCCTCCATCACTATTGTCATGAGGATCAGTAGTACTGGGTGTGTTTAAGTAGGGGAGGTGTTGTACTGTATATCCCACTCCTGGGGCGGCAGGGTAGCCTAGTGGTTAGAGCGTTGGACGAGTAACCGGATTTTGCAAGTTCAAACCCCCAAGCTGACAAGGTACAAAACTGTCGTTCTGCCCCTGAACAGGCAGTTAACCCACTGTTCCTAGGCCGTCATTGAAAATAAGAATTTGTTCTTAACTGACTTGCCTAGTTAAATAAAGGTAAAATAAATTTTAAAAACTCCTACTGCCCCATTCAACCAGGTCATCGTTATAATAGTAGTAGGAATGTATCCTAACTGACGGGTCATGTCTGGGATCACCTGTGTGACGTAGATCAGGTGTACGTCTGGCTGTCAGGCGTCATTGTGTGCCTGTGGTGTGTTTCCGTTTCACAGTGAATTATAAAGTTATATGCTCTTCTTGTGTTCAGTGTGTTGTACAATAAAACGTGTTGCTCTATTCCATTCTCAGAAGACTGACTCATCAGATGAAGAGTCGCTCCACATCGACACAGAAGTCAAGCCAGAGGTCAAGCGGGAGTTGAAAGGTCGTAACTTGAAGGTAAAGAAGAAGGCGGGAAGCACGGCAGGCATCCTGGACCTACTACAGGCCAGCAAAGCAGTGGGCGGCATCGACTACAGCGTCAACAGGTACATCATTTTTTTATACCTTAATTTAATTAGGCAAGCCAGTTAAGAACAAATTCTTATTTATGGCCTACCACAAGGCAAAAGGCCTCCTGCGAGGATGGGGGCTGGGATTAAAAATACAAAATAAAAATATATGACAAAACACACATCACGATAAGAGAGATACCATTACATAACGAGTGACCTAAGACGACAACACAGCATGGTGACAACACAACATGACAACAACATGACAACACAGCATGGTAGCAACACAACATGACAACACAGCATGGTAGCAACACAACATGACAACAACATGGTAGCAACACAACATGACAACACAGCATGGTAGCAACACAACATGACAACACAGCATGGTAGCAGCACAACATGACAACACAACATGGTAGCAACACAACATGACAACATGACAGCACAGCATGGTAGCAACACAACATGACAACACAGCATGGTTGCAAAACAACATGACATCACAGCATGGTACACTACAGTCGAGGAACAATGGGGAAAGTTATTCTGTTTTGAAAGTTGATAAACTTGTAAACCCACTTTTGAGAAAATGTCCTTTAAATATTTTGGTACACCAACTGGAGAGCTCTTTGTCTACACCCATTCAGCATCATTCACACCCTGTTAAGCTTTAGCCCCACCCATCTCTTTAAGAGTTGATCCGAGCCATTCTGTCCTAACAACAGCAGTGAAGCAACCAAGCTAACTAGCTGCTTCCAGACACAAATGAGAGAACACCTCACTCTGACCATTTTACTCATCCGAGCAGAGCTGGTTAGGCTGTTTTTATGTTATCCAGAGCGTTGGTAACTGCAAATGTGCTGCTGGCAACAATTTAATTACTCTATTTTTGCCAATGTTTACTGACACCGGCTATATTCAACTGGTGTTGAGCGTTCGTAAATTCATAAGTTATTCTGCACTCTGGCACACTCAGAAGAGAGAAATCGTAGTAGATAGCGAATTTACCAGCTATGTCTATCAACAGTTTTCGCAGTGACATCATGAACATTCTATTGAAATGGTTACTTTCATAGTGGAGTCTTTTCTTTAGACATTTAGCTAGCTAGCTAGCTAGCTAAACAATGAACCATAATCCTGACTCGTGAAGTTGCTACCCTGCATGAATCTGCAGGTAGCTAACCAACCGAGTACAATGTTAGCTAGCTAATATTAGGATATAACTAGCAAAGCAAATGGCTCTGAGATACAAATAATATTACTACACAGATCATACACATAATGTGAAGTAGTGAACCAGCCAGCTAACTTTGGCTAGCTAGCTAACAGTACACTTAACTTGAAATGAAAATGACTTTCTGACAAAAATTAGAAACGTGTAATATCTGAAAATGTAGCTACCCGTATACATGGATGGATGCTTCTCCTTCTCTGTCCCGGATGCCATGGTTGCCCTTAGTTTTAAAATGTAATCCGGAGACAAGTGTTTTATACAACAGCCTTCTGGGTGTTCTCTTTTTGACTCCTTCTGCATATTTGCAATCAAATGCCAGAGATTTCTCCATCTCCTTAACTATCAGACTCTATTTCCACTGATTTCAAAACTCGGTCCTCCAGAAAGTGGAGAACACTTATGCAGTTTTTCTACTTGATATCTTTCAAAAAATCCACATTAGAAAGGATTTCCTACACGTACTGACCAACTCAAATAGACAGAAGCTACATGGCAGACCAGTACAGCAACTGCCCGGAATCCGACTGTAAGGCGCTACAGAGGGTAGTGCGTACTGCCCAGTACATCACTGGGGCCAAGCTTCCTAACACCCAGGACCTATATACTAGGCGGTGTCAGAGGGAGGCCCAAAAAATTGTCAAAGACTCCAGTCACCCAACTCATAGACAGTTCTCTCTGCTACCGCGCGGCAAGCGGTACCAGAGTGCCAAGTCTAGGTCCAAAAGGCTCCTTTTGAGTTGATTTACACAACATGCTACCACTTTGAAGATACAAAATACTTTTTTTTGTGAAACAAACAAGAAATAAGACAAAGAAAATGAAACATTGAGTGTGCATAACTATTCATCCCCCACAAACTCAATACTTTGTAGAACCACCTTTTGCAGCAATTACAGCTGCAAGTCTCTTGGGGTATGTCTCTATAAGCTTGGCACATCTAGCCACTGGGATGTTTGCCCATTCTTCAAGGAAAAACTACTCCAGCTCCTTCAAGTTGGATGAGTTCCACTGGTGTACAGCAATCTTTAAGTCATACCACAGATTCTCAATTTGATTGAGGTCTGGGCTTTGACTAGGCCATTCCAAGACATTTAAATGTTTCCTCTTAAACCACTCGAGTGTTGCTTTAGCAGTATGCTTAGGGTTATTGTCCTGCTGGATGGTGAACCTCCGCCCCAGTCTCGAATCTCTGGAAGACTGAAACAGGTTTCCCTTAAGAATTTCCCTGTATTTAGCGCCATCCATCATTTCTTCAATTCTGACCAGTTTCCCAGTCCCTGCCGATGAAAAATACTGTGGGGATGTTGTTCTCGGGGTGATGAGAGGTGTTGGGTTTGCGCCAGACATAACATTTTTCTTCATGGCCAAAAAACACATTTTTTGTCTTATCTGACCAGAGTACCTTCTTCCATATGTTTGGGGAGTCTCCCACATGCCTTTTGATGAACACCAAAAGTGTTTGCTTATTTTTTTCTTTAATAAATGGCTTTTTTCTTGACACTCTTCCGTAAAGCCCAGCTCTGTGGAGTGTACGGCTTAAAGTGGTCCTATGGACAGATACTCAAATCGCCGCTGTAGAGCTTTGCAGCTCCTTCAGAGATATCTTTAGTCTCTTTGTTGCCTCTCTGATTAATGCCCTCCTTGCCTGGTCCGTGAGTTTTGGTGGACAGCCCTCTATTGGCAGGTTTGTTGTGGTGCCATATTCTTTCAATTTTTTAATAATGGATTTAATGGTGCCCCGTGGGATGTTCAAAGTGTCTGATGTTTTTTTTAAACCCTGATCTGTACTTCTCCACAACTTTGTCCCTCACCTGTTTGGAGAGCTCCTTGGTCTTGCTTGGTGGTGCCCCTTTCTTAGTGCTGTTACACACTCTCAGGCCTTTCAGAATAGGTGTATACAGTTGAAATCAGAAGTTTATATACACTTAGGTTGGAGTCATTAAAACTTGTTTTTCAACCACTCCACAAATGTCTTGTTAACAAACTATAGTTTTGGCAAGTCGGTTAGGACATCTACTTTGTGCATGACACAAGTAATTTTTCCATCAATTGTTTACAGACAGATTATTTAACTTATAATTCACTGTATCACAATTCCAGTGGGTCAGAAATTTACATACACTAAGTTGACTGTGCCTTTAAACAACTTGGACAATTCCAGAAAATTATGTCATGGCTTTAGCAGCATCTGATAGGCTAATTGACATCATTTGAGTCAATTGGAGGTGTACCTGTGGATGCATTTCAAGGCCTAGCTTCAAACTCAGTGCCTCTTTGCTTGACATGGGAAAATAAAAGTAAATCAGCCATGACCTCATAAAAAAACGGTAGACCTACACAAGTTGGGTTCATCCTTGAGAGCAATTTCCAAACACCTGAAGGTACCACGTTCATCTGTACAAACAAGAGTACGCAAGTATAAACACTTTGTGACCACGCAGCCATCATACCGCTCAGGAAGGAGACGCGTTCTGTCTCCTAGAGATGAACATACTTTGGTGCGAAAAGTGCAAATCAATCCCAGAACAACAGCAAAGAACCTTGTGAAGATGCTGTAGGAAACAGGTACAAAAGCATCTATATCCACAGTAAAAGGAGTCCTACATCAACAACCTGAATAGCCGCTCAGCAAGGTTGAAGCCACTGCTCCAAAACCGCCATAAAAAAAGCCAGACTGCGGTTTGCAACTACACATGAGGACAAAGATGGTACTTTTTGGAGAAATGTCATCTGGTCTGATGAAACAAAAATAGAACTGTTTGGCCATAATGACCATCGTTATGTTTTGGAGGAAAAAGGGGAGGCTTGCAAGCTTAAGAACACCATCCCAACCGTGAAGCAAGGGGGTGGCAGCATCATGTTGTGGGGGTGCTTTGCTGCAGGAGGGACTGGTGCACTTCACAAAATAGATGACATCATGAGGTCAGAAAATTATGTGGATATATTGAAGCAACATCTCAAGACATCAGTCTGGAAGTTAAAGCTTGGTCACAAATGGGTCTTCTAAATGGACAATGACCCCAAGCATAATTCCAAAGTTGTGGCAAAATGGCTTAAGGACAACAAAGTCAAGGTATTGGAGTGGCCATCACAAAGCCCTGACCTCAATCCTTTAGAACATTTGTGGGTTGAACAGAAAAAGTGTGTGCGAGCAAGGAGGCCTACAAACCTGACTCAGTTACACCAGCTCTGTCAGGAGGAATGGGCCAAAATTCAAGTTAAACAATTTAAAGGCAATGCTACCAAATACTAATTGAGTGTATGTAAACTTCTGACCCACTGGGAATGTGATGAAAGAAATAAAACCTGAAATAAATAATTCTCTCTACTATTATTCTGACATTTCACATTCTTGAAGTAAAGTGGTGATCCTAACTTTTACTCGGATTAAATGTCAGGAATTGTGAAAAATTGAGTTTAAATGTATTTGGCTAAGGTGTATGTAAACTTCTGACTTCAAATGTATGGGTCTCTAATATGGTCATACATTTGTCAGGAGGTAAGGAAGTGCAGCTCAGTTTCCACCTCATTTTGTGGGCGGTGTGCACATAGCCTGTCTTCTCTTGAGCGTCAGAGCTTCCTAAGGTGATCTTTCTCAGTAGCAAGGCTATGCTTACTGAGTCTGTACATAGTCAAAGCTTTCCTTAAGTTTGGATCAGTTACAGTAGTCAGGTATTCTGCCACTATGTACTCTGTTTAGGGCCAAATAGCATTTTAGTTGCTCTGTTTTTTTGTTAATTCTTTCCAATGTGTCAAGTAATTGTTTGTTTTCTCATGATTTGGTTGGGTATAATTGTGTTGCTGTCCTGGGGCTCTGTAGGACGAGCTTGGTTAGGGGACTCTTCTCCAGGTTCATCTCTCTGTAGGTGATGGCTTTCTTATGGAAGGTTGCTCTGCATGCAATATTTGGTGTTTTACGTTGTACACAGATTATACTTTTGCAGAAGTCTGCATGCAGTCTCAATTTGAATTTTGTGAATGTTTGGTTGATGAGCGGACCCCAGACCTCACAACGATAAAGGGCAATGGGTTCTATAACTTTCTCCCTCTCTCTCTCTCTCTCTCTCTCTCTCTCTCTCTCTCTCTCTCTCTCTCTCTCTCTCTCTCTCTCTCTCTCTCTCGATCTGTCTCTTTCTCCGGCGGGTACACCTTCCAGCAGTGTAATGTGTTATTGTGTTGTGTTATTTCTTATTGACGTACTTACAGTCAGCCACCTGCATCTCCCAGCACACAGGAGGCCATTCAGGGGATGTTGTCTATGGCCAACCTGTCCTCCGGGGCTACCGCTGGGGCCACAGCCATCTCCTCCGACACCCCTGGGGCCTGGGGCTGTGACCGACCCGGCAGAAACCACTCCAACACCACCACCGCTGGACGGAAGGGAGGAGCAGCAAGCGGAGCGGGAGGAGGAGTAAGTAAGCGGCCAGCCAAACGACCCCTCAAAAAGACGAAGAAGAGCAGCAGCATCGACAGTGCCGAGTTCGATGATGATCAGGATCACATGGACGCCTGCTTCAAGGACTCAGATTATGGTAACTAGAGATATCTAGTGGAGTTTCCACTAAAGTCATGATACGTTTTCTACTAGAGATATGATAGTTTCCACTAGACATATAATAAATGTTCTACTAGAGATAGAGTAAAGTTTCCAGTAGACATATGATACATGTTCTACTATAGATATATAGTAGAGATTCCACTAGAGATATGATGCATGTTTTACTCAAGCTATAGAGTAGTTTCTACTCGAGATATAGTAGAGTTTCCACTAGAGATGTAATACTTGTTCTACTAGAGATATAGTAAAGTTTCTACTACAGATATAGTAGAGTTTCCACTAGAGATATAATACTTGTTCTACTAGAGATATAATACTTGTTCTACTAGAGATATAATACTTGTTCTACTAGAGATATAATACTTGTTCTACTAGAGATATAATACTTGTTCTACTAGAGATATAATACTTGTTCTACTAGAGATATAATACTTGTTCTACTAGAGATATAATACTTGTTCTACTAGAGATATAATACTTGTTCTACTAGAGATATAGTAAAGTTTCTACTACAGATATAGTAGAGTTTCCACTAGAGATATAATACTTGTTCTACTAGAGATATAATACTTGTTCTACTAGAGATATAATACTTGTTCTACTAGAGATATAATACTTGTTCTACTAGAGATATAATACTTGTTCTACTAGAGATATAATACTTGTTCTACTAGAGGAATAATACTTGTTCTACTAGAGATATAATACTTGTTCTACTAGAGATATAATACTTGTTCTACTAGAGATATAATACTTGTTCTACTAGAGATATAATACTTGTTCTACTAGAGATATATTAGAGTTTCTACTGGAGATATAATACATGTTCTAGATATGTGATACATGTTCCACTGGAGATATAGTTTCCACTAGAGATATAGTAGAGTTTCCATTTGTCATTATATGTTTTCTACTAGAGTTATAGCAGAGTTTCCACTAGAGACGTGATACATGTTCTACTGAAGATATAGTCAAGTTTTCACTAGAGATATGATACATGTTCTACTGAAAATATAGTAGAGTTTTCACTAGATCAGGTATTCCCAAACAGGGGGTACGCGCAAGGCCGTACGTCATATTTTTCTTCACGTGTTCAAAAAGTCCATTGATATTTTCCAACAGGGCTATACATCTGGGTGAGGTTTTTTTCTTGCCTGAGTAATTTTGTTTCACTGCCAAAAAAACAATTAAACCATCTAGTGTTCAGCGTGTTCAACAACACAATGTCAAATACAGGTAACTTAGTCAAATAATTAACATCCAATCACATTAACCGTTACTCATCCAATCACATTAACCGTTACTCATCCAATCACATTAACCGTTACTCATCCAATCACATTAACCGTTACTCATCCAATCACATTAACCGTTACTCATCCAATCACATTAACCGTTACTCATCCAATCACATTAACCGTTACTCTCTCACGGTAAACCTTCCCTCTTCCACAGACATTTAGAAACGAAACATGACCATTTGAAAAATAAGACTCCACTAACGGGTCCGAATTCCACTAACGGGTCCGTATGTAGCCAGACGTAGTTGCTGCTCATATTGGTTTCTGTACTAATGGCGCAAAAGCCATGACAGGGAGACCTAGTGGAGTGGTAACGTGCAAGCAGTTGCTCCCGACGCCACTTGGGTCACTGCAGCATCCACCGAGAGGTTCTTGGGTACACTGCAGCATCCACCGAGAGGCTCTTGGGTACACTGCAGCATCCACCGAGAGGTTCTTGGGTACACTGCAGCATCCACCGAGAGGCTCTTGGGTACACTGCAGCATCCACCAGGAGGCTCTTGGGTACACTGCAGCATCCACCGAGAGGCTCTTGGGTACACTGCAGCATCCACCGAGAGGCTCTTGCTGCCAAGGAAATGCCTGACAGCTTGAAAGACGTTTTGGACACTACAGTGAAAATGGTGAACTATGTTAAAGCAAGGCCCCTGAACTCTCATGTATTTTCTGCACTATGCAATGATATGGGAAGCCACCATGTAATGCTTTTACAACATACAGAAGTGCGCTGGTTATCAAGGGGAAAAATATTGACACATATTTTAATTGACAGACGAGCTTAAAGTTTTCTTAAACCTCTTGAAACTAGGGGGCACTATTTTTATTTTGGGAAAAATAACGTTCCCAAAGTAAACCGCCTATTTCTCAGGACCAGATGCTAGAATATGCATATAATTGACAGCTTAGGATAGAAAACACTCTAAAATTTCCAAAACTGTCAAAATATTGTCTGTGAGTATAACAGAACTCATATTGCAGGCGAAAGCCTAAGAAAAATCCAATCAGGAAGTGACTCATGTTTTGAAACCGTTGTGTTCCTATGCACCCCTATTGGTCACTGAAAGAGATATCAACCAGATTCCTTTTTATACGTATTCCCTAAGGTGTCTACAGCATTGTGACGTAGTTTCACGCCTTTATGTTGAAGAATGAGCGTAAACGACTACATTGCATAAGTGGCCAGCTGAGGGCTCTCAGAGTGATTCTTGCGTAAAAGACAGAGGTAGTCAACACCTTGAGGTTTGATTATAAAAAACGTTTGCCATGTTTCTGTCGATATTATGGATATAATTTGAAAAAAAATTCCGCCGTTGTCATGACCGCTATTTCCGGTGGATTTCTGAACATAACGTGACAAGCAAACGGAGGAATTTTGGGTATAAAAATAATCTTTATGGAACAAAAGGAACATTTGCTGTCTAACTGGGAGTCTCGTCAGTGAAAACATCCGAAGATCATCCATGGTAAACGATTAATTTGATTGCTTTTCTGATTTTCGTGACCAAGCTTCCTGCTGCTAGCTGGACATAATGCTATACTAGGCTATCGATAAACTTACACAAACGCTTGTCTTGCTTTGGCTGTAAAGCATAATTTCAAAATCTGAGATGACAGGGTGATTAACAAAAGGCTAAGCTGTGTTTCACTATATTTCACTTGTGATTTCATGAATATGAATATTTTCTAGTAATATTTTTTGACCGTTGCGCTATGCTAATTAGTGTAGTTGATGACAATTCTCCAGGATCCGGGATGGGTAGTTCCAAGAGTTAACTGACCATGATTTTCACTTGTCTGACCGCTTGCATGATGCCGAGCTTCTCACACAACTGGCCTATCTGGGTGATGTTTTTTCTCACCTGAATAATCTGAATCTAGGATTACAGGGACTCTATTCAATGTGCCGGACAAAATTGAGGCTATGATTAAGAAGTTGGAGCTCTTCTCTGTCTTCATTAACAAGGACAACACACAGGTCTTTCCATCATCATTGTACAGATTAACTCAAGCTTACGGACAATGTCAAATGTGATTTTGCAAGGCACCTGAGTGAGTTCAAATCAACTCAAAGTTTATTTGTCACGTGCGCCGAATACAATAGGTGTAGACCTTACAGTGAAATACTTACTTACAAGCTCTAACCAATAGTGCAAAAAAGGTGTTCGGTGAACAATAGGTAATTAAAGAAATAAAACAACAGTAAAAAGACAGGGTATATACAGTAGCGAGGCTATAAAAGTAGCGAGGCTACATACAGACACCGGTTGTCAGGCTCATTGAGGTAGTATGTACATGTAGATATGGTTAAAGTGACTATGCATATATGATGAACAGAGAGTAGCAGTAGCGTAAAAGAGGAGGTGGTGGGACACAATGCAGATAGCCCGGTTAGCCAATGTGCGGGAGCACTGGTTGGTCAGCCCAATTGAGGTAGTATGTACATATGTACTTGAATGTATAGTTAAAGTGACTATGCATATATGATAAACAGAGAGTAGTAGCAGTGTAAAAAGAGGGGTCGGTGGGGGGGCACACAATGTAAATAGACCGGGTAGCCATTTGATTACCTGTTCAGGAGTCTTATGGCTTGGGGGTAAAAACTGTTGAGAAGCCTTTTTGTCCTAGACTTGGCACTCCGGTACCGCTTGCCTTGAGGTAGTAGAGAGAACAGTCTATGACTGGGGTGGCTGGGGTCTTTGACAATTTTTAGGGCCTTCCTCTGACACCGCCTGGTGTAGATGTCCTGGATGGCAGGCAGCTTTGCCCCAGTGATGTACTGGGCCGTATGCACTACCCTCTGTAGTGCCTTGCGGTTGGGGGCCGAGCAATTGCCATACCAGGCAGTGATGCAACCAGTCAGGATGCTCTCGATGTTGCAGCTGTAGAACATTTGAGGATCTCAGGACCCATGCCAAATATTTTCAGTTTCCTGTGGGGGAATAGGCTTTGTCGTGCCCTCTTCACGACCTTCTTGGTGTGTTTGGACCATTCTAGTTTGTTGGTGATGTGGACACCAAGGAACTTGAAGCTCTCAACCTTCTCCGCTACAGCCCCGTCAATGAGAATGGGGGCGTGCTCGGTCCTCCTTTTCCTGTAGTCCACAATCATCTCCTTAGTCTTGGTTACGTTGAGGGACAGGATGGTATTCCGGCACCACTTGGCCAGGTCTCTGACCTCCTCCCTATTGGCTCTCTCATCGTTGTCAGTGATCAGGCCTACCGCTGTTGTGTTGTCTGAAAACTTAATGATGGTGTTGGAGTCGTGCCTGGCCATGCAGTCGTGGGTGAACAGGGAGTACAGGAGGGGACTGAGCACGCACCCCTGGGGATCCTTAACTTAGTGATGAGCTTTGAGGGCATTATGGTGTTGAACGCTGAGCTGTAGTCAATGAATAGCATTCTCACATAAGTGTTCCTTTTGTCCAGGTGGGAAAGGGCATTGTGGAGGGCAATAGAGATTGCATCATCTGTGGATCTGTTTAGGCGGTATGAAAATTGTAGTGGGTCTAGTGTTTTTGGGTAATGGTGTTGATGTGAGCCATTACTAGCCTTTTAACCTCTCTGGGATATGTGGGACACTAACTTCCCACCTGGCCAAAAGCCAGTAAAAATGCAGGGCGCCAAATTCAAATAAATTATTATAAAAATCAAACTTTCATGAAATCACACATGCAAGATAGCAAATTAAAGCTACACTTGTTGTGAATCCAGCCATGTCAGATTTCAAAAAGGCTTTTCGGCGAAAGCAAACAATGCTATTATCTGAGGATGGCACCCCAGTAAACAAAGAGAGAGAAGCATATTTCAACCCTGCAGGCGTGGCAAAACGCAGAAATAAAAATATAATTCATGCCTTACCTTTGACGAGCTTCTTTTGTTAGCACTCTAATATGTCCCATAAACATCACAAATGGTCCTTTTGTTCGATTAATTCCATCGATATATATCCAACATGTCCATTTATTTGGCCCGTTTGATCCAGAAAAGCACCGCTTCCAACTTACGCAACGTCGCTACAAAATATCTCAAAAGTTAACCTGTAAACTTTGCCAAAACATTTCAAACTACTCTTGTAATACAACTTTAGGTATTTCTAAACGTATATATTATCGATCAAATTGAAGATGGGATGATCTGTGTTCAATACAGGAGCAAAACAAACTGACACTACTTTTCTGGTTACGCGCCTCTATCAAAAGGTACACATGAAATGACGTTCGTTCTGAGCTATGGTACTTCTTCATTACACAAAGGAAAAACCTCAACCAATTTCTACAAACTGGTGACATCCAGTGGAATCGGTAGGAAAAAATCTGAATGGTTTGTCCTCGCCTGCTAAATAAGTTCAATTATACTCACAGACATGATTCAAAAAGTTTTAGAAACTTCAGAGTTTTCTATGCAATACCAATAATAATATGCATATATTAGGATCTGGGACAGAGTAGGAGGCAGTTCAGTTTGGGCACGCTATTTATCCAAAATATTTATCCAAAAGTGAAAATGCTGCCCCCTACCCCAAACAGGTTTTAACAGACTTGCCTAGTTAAATGAAGATTACATTTTCTAAAATGGATTTCACATGACTGGTCAGGGGCGCAGCCATCGGTGGGCCTGGGAGGGCATAGGCTCACCCACTTGGGAGCCAGGCCAACCCACTGGGGAGCCAGGCCCAGGCAATCAGAATGAATTTCTCCCACAAAAGTGCTTTATTACAGACCAAAATACTCCTCAGTTTCATCAGCTGTCCGGTGGCTGGTCTCAGACGATCCGGCAGGTAAAGAAACCGGATGTGGAAGTCCTGGGCTGGCGTGGTTACACGTGGTCTGCGGAGTTCTACTAGAGAACGAAGTTGAGGCGGCTTATTGTAGAGAAATTAATATTCAATTATCTGGCAACAGTTCTGGTGGACATTCCTGCAGTCAGCATGCCAATTGCACAATCCCTCAACTTGAGACATTGTGTTGTGTTTCAAAACTGCACATTTAAGTTGCCTTATATTCTCACCAGAACAAGGTGCCACACCTGTCAGGTGGATGGATTATCTTGGCAAAGGAGAAATGCCCACTGAACAGGATGTAAACAAATTTGTCCACAGAATTTGAGAGAAATAAGATTTTTGTGTGTATGGAACATTGCTGGGATCTGTTATTTCAGCTCATGAAACATAAGACCAACACTTTACATGTTTATATTTTTGTTCAGTAGAGTTTTCACTACATTAGAGATATGATGCATGTTCCATTACAGATATGATACATGTTCCATTAGAGATGTGATGCATGTTCCATTAGAGATATGATACATGTTCCATTAGAGATATGATGCATGTTCCATTAGAGATATAATACATGTTCCATTAGAGATGTGATATGTGATACATGTTCCATTAGAGATATGATACATGTTCCATTAGAGATATGATACATGTTCCATTAGAGATATGATGCATGTTCCATTAGAGATATGATACATGTTCCATTAGAGATATGATGCATGTTCCATTAGAGATATGATACATGTTCCATTAGAGATGTGATGCATGTTCCATTAGAGATATGATACATGTTCCATTAGAGATATGATACATGTTCCATTAGAGATATAATACATGTTCCATTAGAGATATAATACATGTTCCATTAGAGATGTGATATGTGATACATGTTCCATTAGAGATATGATACATGTTCCATTAGAGATATGATACATGTTCCATTAGAGATATGATACATGTTCCATTAGAGATATGATATATGTTCCATTAGAGATATAATACATGTTCCATTAGAGATATGATACATGTTCCATTAGAGATATGATACATGTTCCATTAGAGATATGATACATGTTCCATTAGAGATATGATACATGTTCCATTAGAGATATAATACATGTTCCATTAGAGATATAATACATGTTCCATTAGAGATGTGATATGTGATACATGTTCCATTAGAGATATGATACATGTTCCATTAGAGATATGATACATGTTCCATTAGAGATATGATACATGTTCCATTAGAGATATGATACATGTTCCATTAGAGATATGATATATGTTCCATTAGAGATATAATACATGTTCCATTAGAGATATGATACATGTTCCATTAGAGATATGATACATGTTCCATTAGAGATATGATACATGTTCCATTAGAGATATGATACATGTTCCATTAGAGATATAATACATGTTCCATTAGAGATATAATACATGTTCCATTAGAGATGTGATATGTGATACATGTTCCATTAGAGATATGATACATGTTCCATTAGAGATATGATACATGTTCCATTAGAGATATGATACATGTTCCATTAGAGATATGATACATGTTCCATTAGAGATATGATACATGTTCCATTAGAGATATAATACATGTTCCATTAGAGATATGATGCATGTTCCATTAGAGATATGTGACATGTTCCATTAGAGATATGATACATGTTTTACTACAGATACAACAGATGTTCCTAACTGATGGCTGTCAGTTCTAGAGACAGGGTCTATGAGAGTAAGTCTTTTGCTTTGTTCTTAGCTGAGACGGTGGTTATACAGCCTGTGTTTGTAGAGTGGCCTCTACCCTTCACTCTACTCTGCGCTGCTAGTGGGAGAGAGGTATGGATGGAAGGAGAGAGGATGCAGCTGCCGCACAGCTGGAGAAAGAGGGGGAGAGAAAGCATGTTAATGGAGGGGAAACCAAATACTGCAGCAATGCGCATCATCATCATCAACACATGGAGCAATTTGATTGGTTGGCCTCTGAAATGTGTCATCGCTCGATAGAAATATGCAATTTTCAGGAATGTTACCTTCTAGAAGATTGAGGAGAGAGTGAATAAAAGAGGATGTGATTGAAGGAACTGTGGAAGAAGACAGTGTTGATCTGTGGAAGAAGACAGTGTTGAGCTGTGGAAGAAGACAGTGTTGAGCTGTGGAAGAAGACAGTGTTGAGCTGTGGAAGAAGACAGTGTTGAGCTGGGGAAGAAGACAGTGAGGCGCTGTGGAAGAAGACAGTGTTGAGCTGTGGAAGAAGACAGTGTTGAGATGTGGAAGAAGGCAGTGTTGAGATGTGGAAGAAGACAGTGTTGAGCTGGGGAAGAAGACAGTGAGGCGCTGTGGAAGAAGACAGTGTTGAGCTGTGGAAGAAGACAGTGTTGAGATGTGGAAGAAGGCAGTGTTGAGATGTGGAAGAAGACAGTGTTGAGCTGGGGAAGAAGACAGTGAGGAGCTGTGGAAGAAGGCAGTGTTGAGCTGTGGAAGAAGACAGTGTTGAGCTGGGGAAGAAGACAGTGAGGAGCTGTGGAAGAAGACAGTGTTGAGCTGGGGAAGAAGACAGTGAGGAGCTGTGGAAGAAGACAGTGTTGAGCTGTGGATCATGAGGAGCTGTGGAAGACGACAGTGTTGAGCTGTGGAAGACGACAGTGTTGAGCTGGGGAAGAAGACAGTGTTGAGCTGTGGAAGAAGACAGTGAGGAGCTGTGGAAGAAGACAGTGTTGATCTGTGGAAGAAGACAGTGTTGAGCTGTGGAAGAAGACAGCGTTGAGCTGTGGAAGAAGACAGTGTTGAGCTGGGGAAGAAGACAGTGAGGAGCTGTGGAAGAAGACAGTGTTAAGCTGGGGAAGAAGACAGTGAGGAGCTGTGGAAGAAGACAGTGTTGAGCTGTGGATCATGAGGAGCTGTGGAAGACGACAGTGTTGAGCTGTGGAAGAAGACAGTGAGGAGCTGTGGAAGAAGACAGTGTTGAGCTGGGGAAGAAGACAGTGTTGAGCTGTGGAAGAAGACAGTGTTGAGATGTGGAAGAAGACAGTGAGGAGCTGTGGAAGAAGACAGTGAGGAGCTGTGGAAGAAGACAGTGAGGAGCTGTGGAAGAAGACAGTGAGGAGCTGTGGAAGAAGACAGTGTTGAGCTGGGGAAGAAGACAGTGAGGAGCTGTGGAAGAAGTCAGTGTTAAGCTGGGGAAGAAGACAGTGAGGAGCTGTGGAAGAAGACAGTGGTGAGCTGTGGATCATGAGGAGCTGTGGAAGACGACATTGTTGAGCTGTGGAAGAAGACAGTGAGGAGCTGTGGAAGAAGACAGTGTTGAGCTGTGGAAGAAGACAGTGTTGAGCTGTGGAAGAATACAGTGCGGAGCTGTGGAAGAAGACAGTGAGGAGCTGTGGAAGAAGACAGTGTTGAGCTGTGGAAGAATACAGTGCGGAGCTGTGGAAGAAGACAGTGAGGAGCTGTGGAAGAAGACAGTGAGGAGCTGGGGAAGAAGACAGTGAGGAGCTGTGGAAGAAGACAGTGAGGAGCTGTGGATCATGAGGAGCTGTGGAAGAAGACAGTGTTGAGATGTGGAAGAAGACAGTGAGGAGCTGTGGAAGAAGACAGTGTTGAGCTGTGGAAGAAGACAGTGTTGAGCTGTGGATCATGAGGAGCTGTGGAAGAAGACAGTGTTGAGCTGTGGAAGAAGACAGTGTTGAGCTGTGGAAGAAGACACTGTTGAGCTGTGGAAGAAGACCGTGTTGAGCTGTGGATCATATATGATCAGGGATGGAACTTCAGGATTTGTTTACTAGCCCGGGTTGAAATTCTAGGCCATGCGATATTTGAAAAGACAAAATGAATCTCGCCGGCGGGCTAGTTCGGTACGTTTTCTACTAGTCTGGTCTGAAAAGTACTTGCCTTGAGTTAGCAGGCTAGCTTAATATCCATCCCTGTATATGAGTGTTATATATGAGTGCTATATATGAGTACTAACTAACCAGAGGGTGTGTGTTTGTTCCAGTTTACCCTTCTCTGGAGTCTGAAGAGGATAACCCTGTCTTCAAATCCAGATCCAAGAAGAGGAAAGGTTCAGACACTCCATACAGCCCCACAGGTACTGTACACCTGTCTCTAATACTGTATAGATGAAAGGTTCAGACACTCCATACTGCCCCACAGGTACACTACACCTGTCTCTAATACTGTATAGATGAAAGGTTCAGACACTCCATACTGCCCCACAGGTACACTACACCTGTCTCTAATACTGTATAGATGAAAGGTTCAGACACTCCATACTGCCCCACAGGTACACTACACCTGTCTCTAATACTGTATAGATGAAAGGTTCAGACACTCTACAGCCCCACAGGTACACTACACCTGTCTCTAATACTGTATAGATGAAAGGTTCAGACACTCTACAGCCCCACAGGTACACTACACCTGTCTCTAATACTGTATAGATGAAAGGTTCAGACACTCCATACTGCCCCACAGGTACACTACACCTGTCTCTAATACTGTATAGATGAAAGGTTCAGACACTCCATACTGCCCCACAGGTACACTACACCTGTCTCTAATACTGTATAGATGAAAGGTTCAGACACTCTACAGCCCCACAGGTACACTACACCTGTCTCTAATACTGTATAGATGAAAGGTTCAGACACTCCATACTGCCCCACAGGTACACTACACCTGTCTCTAATACTGTATAGATGAAAGGTTCAGACACTCTACAGCCCCACAGGTACACTACACCTGTCTCTAATACTGTATAGATGAAAGGTTCAGACACTCCATACTGCCCCACAGGTACACTACACCTGTCTCTAATACTGTATAGATGAAAGGTTCAGACACTCCATACAGCCCCACAGGTACACTACACCTGTCACAACTATGGACTCTAGACCTGCCACAACATACAGTGCATTCAGAAAGTATTCAGACCCCTTGACTTTATTCAAATTTTGTTACGTTACAGCCTTATTCTAAAATCAATTCAATATTTTTTTTCATCAATCTACACAGAATACCTCAATGACAAAGCAAAAACTGTTTTTTTACATTTTTGCAAATTTATATATATAATAAAAAAAAAACTGAAATTTCAACATTTACATAAGCTTTCAGACCCTTCACTCAGTACTTTGTTGAAGCACATTTGGCAGCGATAACAGCCTCCAGTCTTCTTGGGTATGATGCTACAAGCTTGGCATACCTGTATTTGGGGAGTTTCTCCCATTCTTCTCTGCAGATCCTCTCAAGCTCTGTCAGGTTGGATGGGGAGCGTCACTGTACAGCTATTTTCAGGTCTCTCCAGAGATGTTCAATTGGGTTCAAGTCCGGGCTCTGGCTGGGCCACTCAAGGACCAAGGACATTCAGAGACTTGTCCCATAGCCACCACTGTGTTGTCTTGGCTGTGAGCTTAGGGTCGTTGTGCTGTTGGAAAGTGAACCTTCACCCCAGTCTGAGGTCCTGAGCGCTCTGGAGCAGGTTTCCATCAAGGATCTCTCTGTACTTTGCTCCGTTCATCTTTGCCTCAATCCTGTCTAGTCTCCCAGTCCCTGCCGTTGAACAACATCCCCACAGCACGATGCTGCCACCACCATGCTTCACCGTAGGGAATGGTAAGAGGTTTCCTCCAGACGTGACGCTTGGCATTCAGGCCAAAGAGTTCAATCTTGGTTTCATCAGACCAGAGAATCTTGTTTCTCATGGTCAGAGTCTTTTAGGTGCCTTTTGGCAAATTCCAAGCGGCCTGTTGTGTGCCTTTTACTGAGAATTGGCTTCCGTCTGGCCAGTCTACAATAAAGGCCTGATTGGTGGAATGCTGCAGAGATGGTTGTCCTTCTAGAGGTTCTCCCATCTCTTTTGGTGATTCCGAACTTCTTCCATTTAAGAATGATGTAGGCCACTTTGTTCTTGGGGACCTTCAATGCTGCAGACATTTTTTGGGACCTTTCCCCAGATCTGTGCCTCGACACAATCTTGTCTCGGAGCTCTACGGACAATTCCTTCGACCTCATGGCATGGTTTTTGCTCTGTCATGCACTGTCAACTGTTGAACCTTATATAGACAGGTTTGTGCCTTTCCAAATCATGTCCAATCAATTGAATTTACCTCAGGTGGACTCCAAACCAGTTTTAGAAACCTCTCAAGGATGATCATTGGAAACAGGGTGCACCTGAGCTAAATTTTGAGTCTCATTGCGAAGGGTCTGAATACTTATGTAAATAAGCTATTTCTGTTTTTATTTTTAATACATTTCTAAAAACCTGTTTTTGCTTTGTCATTATGAGGCTGTAACGTAACAAACTGTGGAAAAGGGGAAGGGGTCTGAATACTTTCCGAATGTACTGTGACTGATTTAATTAAACAGTTGAAAGGGAAAGGGAAAGGTGATACTTAGTCGGTTGTCCAACTGAATGTATTCAACTCTAATGTGCCTTCAGCATTTAACCCAACCACTCTGAATGAGATGATGTGAGTGTGTTCTGAGCTGTGAGGTCTCTGTGATTGTAGCGCATGTGGGTCCCCAGTAGTTCTATTCAGTTTTAAGTTGTAGCATGTGGGCCCCAGTAGTTCTATTCAGTTTTAAGTTGTAGCATGTGGGCCCCTGTAGTTCTATTCAGTTTTAAGTTGTAGCATGTGGGTCCCAGTAGTTCTATTCCGTTTTAAGTTGTTGCATGTGGGCCCCAGTAGTTCTATTCAGTTTTAAGTTGTAGCATGTGGGCCCCAGTAGTTCTATTCAGTTTTAAGTTGTAGCATGTGGGCCCCAGTAGTTCTATTCCGTTTTAAGTTGTAGCATGTGGGTCCCAGTAAGTTCTATTCAGTTTTAAGTTGTATTGATCAATGTGTCTGTCTGTAGCACGTGTCGGTCCCTCTGTGCTTCGTCAGGCGAGGCCGGCCAGAGAAGGAGCAAGAGTGGCGTCCATAGAGACAGGACTGGCGGCTGCTGCAGCCAAACTCTCTCACCAGGTCAGTTGGACTAACTAACTGTTGCCATGCAACTACCCACTTGGACTCAATTGAATTGAACCCACTTGGTGGTTTGAGCTCTTACCAACTGAGACTCGGCCCCAGAACACTACATGCATAGCCTGTAGAAGTTGTAAAAATAAGTAATTTGACTGAAAAACATTTTCACATGTTGCCATGATAACTAGCTAGCTAATTAGCTAGGCTTGCCTGTCGTCTGTTAACTCACTAGCTGGCTACCAAAAAGCTCAGAAAGTAATTGAATAAAACAATTTTCTCTCCACTTGTAGTAAACTTTCTTGCCACCAGTGATATGTTCCTGTAATCATAATCTGTGTCCCAAACTACCCCCTATTCCCTTATATGGCTCTCATAGGGCCCTGGTATGGCTCCCATTATTCCCTAGTCAAAAATAGTGCACTATTTAGGGCATACGGTGTCATTTGGGATGCAGTATTCCTTTCTTCTTCTTTCCCAGGAGGAACAGCAGAAGACCAAGAAAAAGAAGAAAAGCACCAAAAAGAAGCCCCCTGCTGCCGTGAGGGAGGAGGAAGAGGAGGAGCCAGTGAGGAAGCTGAGCAGGTACAGCAGCTCTCCAGAACCAGGCGTGGGCCAGGACACTGAGCCGGGGCAGACCAACCACGAGTACTCCTCTGGGGCAGGAGGGAGTCAGGCTGGAGGGCTCCAGCCCATGGCCCCCGGAGTCTTCCTCACACAGAGACGACCCTCCACATCTTCATTGTCTCAGAACAACAACACAGCCAAAGGGGAGCGAGGAGCAGGAGGAGGAGCAGGAGGAGAAGCAGCAGGAGGAGGAGGAGCATCAGCAGGAGGTGGAGGAGCAGCAGGAGCATCAGCAGAAGGTGGAGGAGCAGCAGGAGGAGGAGGAGGAGCAGCAGCATCAGGAGGAGGAGGAGCAGCAGGTGCAGGAGGAGAAGGAGCAGCAGGAGGAGGAGGAGCATCAGCAGCAGGAGGAGCAGCATCAGGAGGAGCAGCAGCAAAGGGTGAAGGTAAGTCATCTACCTTACCCAAACCAGAAGCCTAGCTCAATTAATCCATTACTACACACTGGTCCTCGGAGCCAGATAGACCTGTGGTGATTCAACTATTCACACTACCACCTATAGGTCTAGGTTAGTCCCCTACTTTTCACATATGCTTAAAACAACAGTCTATTAATCAATTGGAAAGATAGTTGCTGTTGAATTCATTATTTCTTTTTTAGAAGGTTTATAAAAGTCTTGACTCTTTCTGTGTCTCTCTCCTCACAGCGAAGCGGCTAAAGAAAGGCATGGCGACGGCTAAACAGAGACTGGGAAAGATCCTCAAGATCCAACGCAATGGGAAACTCCTCCTTTAACAGGAAGTGACTCACTGAGAACTGCCATTGGTTCCTGATGCAGTACTATTGGCCAATGAACTGATCGCTTCTCCAACTCCTCTCTTCTGATAGGTCCAGGGCCAACAGAGACAGACTGCTTTATAACTTTCAGATATTAAAGTGTACAGAATACCTGCTAGAAATATTTTTTAAAGAAAAATGTGTGTCATTTTACTACAGTCAGTTTATCAGGGGGTCACTACACTAGAGATAAATTAGGGCTGCTGTCCAAATGGCACTCTATTACCGTTATAATGCACTGGTCACCCATAGGGCTCTGGTCAAAAGTAGTGCACTATATTGGGAATAGGGTGCCATTTGGGAAGACAGCCTAGAAATACATTGCAGTCATTCCATTCTAGGGTTGGGTGGGGTATAGGTGGGGTTAGGGTGGGGTGGGGTGGGGTATAGGTGAGGGTAGGGTGGGGTATATGTGGGGTGGGGTTAGGGTGGGGTATAGGTTGAACTACAGGTTATTCATAGGGAATTCATTCCTGCTATTTGGATGCGGCTTATCATTACCTTGCAATGTTGTTGATGATTTTAGGAAATACATGTTTTCCTCTGTCCTCCTCAGACCAGACATAGCCTGAAATCCAGTCTGTTTGTTCCAACATTCCACTCCAAACATATTTGTCATGACAAGGAGTGGGATGTTAGCACAAACAATGTTGATTTCAGTCTAGACCCAGACCTTCACTAGAAACATTCACCTCCACGCTATTTATTTATTTCCTAAGCACTATCAGTTATGATATTTAATGTCCTAATATAATGTCATAGATAAGAAAGGAAAGCCAAAAAGGCACTTATGAAACAACTATTAAGCACAAAATATGAAGAGATTTTCAGAGTAATCTCAGAGGTCAAATATGATGATGGTTACAAACATATCAGCATCTTCTCACAATCTAGAATTAGTTCGATTTGAAGACTATTGTAAGTTAAATATTGTGATTATAGACTGTTGTCTTCCCTCAGATGGCGTAATTCTAATGCGACAAGCGCGTCCCGGAGATATCTGTTTAGCAAGTCGTGGAAGTCATCTCTGAAAACATAGTCTTTGCTCATCTGCCTAACACTATTGGCAAGTGGCTACTAACCATCAGACTGACCCACTGGCTAGGGACTACTACTGTAAACCATCAGACTGACCCACTGGCTAGGGACTACTATAGTAAACCATCAGACTGACCCACTGGCTAGGGACTACTACAGTAAACCATCAGACTGACCCACTGGCTAGGGACTACTACAGTAAACCATCAGACTGACCCACTGGCTAGTAACTACTACTGGAAACCATCAGACTGACCCACTGACTAGGGACTCCTACTGTAAACCCAGAGACTGACCCACTGGCTAGGGACTCCTACTGTAAACCAAGAGACTGACCCACTGGCTAGGGACTCCTACTGTAAACCATCAGACTGACCCACTGGCTAGGGACTACTACTGTAAACCATCAGACTGACCCACTGGCTAGGGACTACTACGGTAAGCCATCAGACTGACCCACTGGCTAGGGACTACTACAGTAAACCAAGAGACTGACCCACTGGCTAGGGACTCCTACTGTAAACCAAGAGACTGACCCACTGGCTAGGGACTCCTACTGTAAACCATCAGACTGACCCACTGGCTACGGACTACTACAGTAAACCATCAGACTGACCCAATGGCTACGGACTACTACAGTAAACCATCAGACCGACCCACTGGCTAGGGACTACTACTGTCAACCATCAGACTGACCCACTGGCTAGGGACTACTACAGTAAACCATCTGACTGACCCACTGGCTAGGTACTACTACAGTAAACCATCAGACTGACCCACTGGCTAGGGACTACTACAGTAAACCAAGAGACTGACCCACTGGCTAGAATCTACTACTGTAAACCATCAGACTGACCCACTGGCTAGGGACTACTACAGTAAACCATCTGACTGACCCACTGGCTAGGTACTACTACAGTAAACCATCAGACTGACCCACTGGCTAGGGACTACTACGGTAAACCATCTGACTGACCCACTGGCTAGGTACTACTACAGTAAACCAAGAGACTGACCCACTGGCTAGGTACTACTACAGTAAACCATCAGACCGACCCAATGGCTAGGGACTACTACAGTAAACCATCAGACTGACCCACTGGCTAGGGACTACTACTGTAAACCATCAGACTGACCAACCTGCTTTGGACTACTATGGTAAACCATCAGACTGACCCACTGGCTAGGGACTACTACAGTAAACCAAGAGACTGACCCACTGGCTAGGGACTCCTACTGTAAACCAAGAGACTGACCCACTGGCTAGGGACTCCTACTGTAAACCAAGAGACTGACCCACTGGCTAGGGAATACTACAGTAAACCATCAGATTGACCCACTGGCTAGGGACTACTACTGTAAACCATCAGACTGACCAACCTGCTAGGGACTACTATGGAAAACCCTCAGACTGACCCACTGGCTAGGGACTATGGGAAACCATCAGACTGACCCACAGGCTCGGGTCTACTACGGTAAACCATCAGACTGACCGATAGGCTAGGGACTACTACAGTAAACCATCAGACTGACCCACTGGCTAGGGACTACTACTGTAAACCATCAGACTGACCAACCTGCTTTGGTCTACTACTGTAAACCATCAGACCGACCCACTGGCTAGGGACTACTACGGTAAACCATCAGACTGACCCACTGGCTAGGGACTACTACGGTAAACCATCAGACTGACCCACTGGCTAGTGACTACAACGGTTAACCATCAGACTGACCCACTGGCTAGGCACTACTACAGTAAACCATCAGACTTACCCACTGGTTAGGAACTACTACAGCAAACCATCAGACTGACCCACTGGCTAGCGACTGTTACGGTAAATCATCATATTGACCCACTGGCTAGGACTACTACAGGTAACCATCAGACTGACCTACTGGCTAGGACTACTACAGGTAACCATCAGACTGACCTACTGGCTAGGGACTACTACTGGAAACCATCAGACTGACCAACCTGCTTTGGACTACTTTGGCAAACCCTCAGACTGACCCACTGGCTAGGGCCTACTATGGCAAACCGTCAGACTGACCCACTGGCTAGGGACTTTGGCAAACCATCAGACTTACCCACTGGCTAGGGACTATGGCAAACCAGCAGACTGACCCACTGGCTAGGGTCTCCTACGGTAAACCAAGAGTCTGACCCACTGGCTAGGGAATACTACAGTAAACCAAGAGACTGACCCACTGGCTAGGTACTACTACAGTAAGCCATGAGACTGATTCACTGGCTAGGGACTACTACTGTAAACCAAGAGTCTGACCCACTGGCTAGGGACTAGTATGGAAAAACCATCAGACTGACCCACTGGCTAGGACTACTACAGGTAACCATCAGACTGACCTACTGGCTAGGGACTACTACTGGAAACCATCAGACTGACCAACCTGCTTTGGACTACTTTGGCAAACCCTCAGACTGACCCACTGGCTAGGGACTTTGGCAAACCATCAGACTTACCCACTGGCTAGGGACTAGTACGGAAAAACCATCAGACTGACCCACTGGCTAGGGACTACTACAGTAAACCAAGAGTCTGATCCACTGGCTAGGGACTATTACGGTAAACCATCAGACTGACCCACTGGCTAGGGACTATTACGGTAAACCATCAGACTGACCCACTGGCTAGGGACTACTACGGTAAACCATCAGATTGACCCACTGGCTAGGGACTATTACGGTAAACCATCAGACTGACCCACTGGCTAGGACTACTACAGGTAACCATCAGACTGACCTACTGGCTAGGGACTACTACTGGAAACCATCAGACTGACCAACCTGCTTTGGACTACTTTGGCAAACCCTCAGACTGACCCACTGGCTAGGGCCTACTATGGCAAACCGTCAGACTGACCCACTGGCTAGGGACTTTGGCAAACCATCAGACTTACCCACTGGCTAGGGACTATGGCAAACCAGCAGACTGACCCACTGGCTAGGGACTCCTACTGTAAACCCAGAGACTGACCCACTGGCTAGGGACTCCTACTGTAAACCATCAGACTGACCCACTGGCTAGGGACTACTACTGTAAACCAAGAGACTGACCCACTGGCTAGAAACTACTACAGTAAACCATCAGACCGACCCAATGGCTAGGGACTACTACAGTAAACCATCAGACTGACTCACTGGCTTGGGACAACTACTGTAAACCATCAGACTGACCCACTGGCTAGGGACTTCTACTGTAAACCAAGAGACTGACCCACTGGCTGGGGAATACTACGATAAACCATCAGACTGACCCGCTGGCTAGGGACTACTACTGTAAACCATCAGACTGACCAACCTGCTAGGGACTACTATGGCAAACCCTCAGACTGACCCACTGGCTAGAGACTATGGCAAACCATCAGACTGACCCACTGTCTAGGGACTACTACTGTAAAGCATCAGACTGACCCACAGGCTAGGGACTGCTACAGTAAACCATCAGACTGACCCACAGGCTAGGGACTACTACTGTAAACCATCAGACTGACCCACAGGCTAGGGACTACTACAGTAAACCATCAGACTGACCTACTGGCTAGGGACTACTACTGTAAACCATCAGACTGACCCACAGGCTAGGGACTACTACAGTAAACCATCAGACTGACCTACTGGCTAGGGACTGCTACTGTAAACCATCAGACTGACCCACAGGCTAGGGACTACTACAGTAAACCATCAGACTGACCTACTGGCTAGGGACTACTACTGTAAACCATCAGACTGACCCACTGTCTAGGGACTACTACAGTAAACCATCAGACTGACCCACTGGCTAGGGACTACTACAGTAAACCATCAGACTGACCCACTGGCTAGGGACTACTACAGTAAACCATCAGACCGACCCACTGGCTAGGGACTACTACTGTAAACCATCAGACTGACCCACTGTCTAGGGACTACTACAGTAAACCATCAGACTGACCAACTGGCTAGGGACTACTACAGTAAACCATCAGACTGACCCACAGGCTAGGGACTACTACAGTAAACCATCAGACTGACCCACTGGCTAGGGACTACTACAGTAAACCATCAGACTGACCCACAGGCTAGGGACTACTACAGTAAACCATCTGACTGACCCACTGGCTAGGGACTACTACAGTAAACCATCAGACTGACCCACAGGCTAGGGACTGCTACAGTAAACCATCAGACTGACCCACAGGCTAGGGACTGCTACAGTAAACCATCAGACTGACCCACAGGCTAGGGACTGCTACAGTAAACCATCAGACTGACCCACTGGCTAGGGACTACTACTGTAAAGCATCAGACTGACCCACAGGCTAGGGACTGCTACAGTAAACCATCAGACTGACCCACAGGCTAGGGACTGCTACTGTAAACCATCAGACTGACCCACAGGCTAGGGACTACTACAGTAAACCATCAGACCGACCCACTGGCTAGGGACTACTACAGTAAACCATCAGACCGACCCACTGGCTATGGACTACTACAGTAAACCATCAGACCGACCCACTGGCTAGGGACTACTACTGTAAACCATCAGACTGACCCACTGTCTAGGGACTACTACAGTAAACCATCAGACTGACCAACTGGCTAGGGACTACTACAGTAAACCATCAGACTGACCCACAGGCTAGGGACTACTACAGTAAACCATCAGACTGACCCACTGGCTAGGGACTACTACAGTAAACCATCAGACTGACCCACAGGCTAGGGACTACTACAGTAAACCATCTGACTGACCCACTGGCTAGGGACTACTACAGTAAACCATCAGACTGACCCACAGGCTAGGGACTGCTACAGTAAACCATCAGACTGACCCACAGGCTAGGGACTGCTACAGTAAACCATCAGACTGACCCACAGGCTAGGGACTGCTACAGTAAACCATCAGACTGACCCACTGGCTAGGGACTACTACTGTAAAGCATCAGACTGACCCACAGGCTAGGGACTGCTACAGTAAACCATCAGACTGACCCACAGGCTAGGGACTACTACTGTAAACCATCAGACTGACCCACAGGCTAGGGACTGCTACAGTAAACCATCAGACTGACCCACAGGCTAGGGACTGCTACAGTAAACCATCAGACTGACCCACTGGCTAGGGACTACTACTGTAAAGCATCAGACTGACCCACAGGCTAGGGACTGCTACAGTAAACCATCAGACTGACCCACAGGCTAGGGACTCCTACTGTAAACCCAGAGACTGACCCACTGGCTAGGGACTCCTACTGTAAACCATCAGACTGACCCACTGGCTAGGGACTACTACTGTAAACCAAGAGACTGACCCACTGGCTAGAAACTACTACAGTAAACCATCAGACCGACCCAATGGCTAGGGACTACTACAGTAAACCATCAGACTGACTCACTGGCTTGGGACAACTACTGTAAACCATCAGACTGACCCACTGGCTAGGGACTTCTACTGTAAACCAAGAGACTGACCCACTGGCTGGGGAATACTACGATAAACCATCAGACTGACCCGCTGGCTAGGGACTACTACTGTAAACCATCAGACTGACCAACCTGCTAGGGACTACTATGGCAAACCCTCAGACTGACCCACTGGCTAGGGACTATGGCAAACCATCAGACTGACCCACTGTCTAGGGACTACTACTGTAAAGCATCAGACTGACCCACAGGCTAGGGACTGCTACAGTAAACCATCAGACTGACCCACAGGCTAGGGACTACTACTGTAAACCATCAGACTGACCCACAGGCTAGGGACTACTACAGTAAACCATCAGACTGACCTACTGGCTAGGGACTACTACTGTAAACCATCAGACTGACCCACAGGCTAGGGACTACTACAGTAAACCATCAGACTGACCTACTGGCTAGGGACTGCTACTGTAAACCATCAGACTGACCCACAGGCTAGGGACTACTACAGTAAACCATCAGACTGACCTACTGGCTAGGGACTACTACTGTAAACCATCAGACTGACCCACTGTCTAGGGACTACTACAGTAAACCATCAGACTGACCCACTGGCTAGGGACTACTACAGTAAACCATCAGACTGACCCACTGGCTAGGGACTACTACAGTAAACCATCAGACCGACCCACTGGCTAGGGACTACTACTGTAAACCATCAGACTGACCCACTGTCTAGGGACTACTACAGTAAACCATCAGACTGACCAACTGGCTAGGGACTACTACAGTAAACCATCAGACTGACCCACAGGCTAGGGACTACTACAGTAAACCATCAGACTGACCCACTGGCTAGGGACTACTACAGTAAACCATCAGACTGACCCACAGGCTAGGGACTACTACAGTAAACCATCTGACTGACCCACTGGCTAGGGACTACTACAGTAAACCATCAGACTGACCCACAGGCTAGGGACTGCTACAGTAAACCATCAGACTGACCCACAGGCTAGGGACTGCTACAGTAAACCATCAGACTGACCCACAGGCTAGGGACTGCTACAGTAAACCATCAGACTGACCCACTGGCTAGGGACTACTACTGTAAAGCATCAGACTGACCCACAGGCTAGGGACTGCTACAGTAAACCATCAGACTGACCCACAGGCTAGGGACTGCTACTGTAAACCATCAGACTGACCCACAGGCTAGGGACTACTACAGTAAACCATCAGACCGACCCACTGGCTAGGGACTACTACAGTAAACCATCAGACCGACCCACTGGCTATGGACTACTACAGTAAACCATCAGACCGACCCACTGGCTAGGGACTACTACTGTAAACCATCAGACTGACCCACTGTCTAGGGACTACTACAGTAAACCATCAGACTGACCAACTGGCTAGGGACTACTACAGTAAACCATCAGACTGACCCACAGGCTAGGGACTACTACAGTAAACCATCAGACTGACCCACTGGCTAGGGACTACTACAGTAAACCATCAGACTGACCCACAGGCTAGGGACTACTACAGTAAACCATCTGACTGACCCACTGGCTAGGGACTACTACAGTAAACCATCAGACTGACCCACAGGCTAGGGACTGCTACAGTAAACCATCAGACTGACCCACAGGCTAGGGACTGCTACAGTAAACCATCAGACTGACCCACAGGCTAGGGACTGCTACAGTAAACCATCAGACTGACCCACTGGCTAGGGACTACTACTGTAAAGCATCAGACTGACCCACAGGCTAGGGACTGCTACAGTAAACCATCAGACTGACCCACAGGCTAGGGACTACTACTGTAAACCATCAGACTGACCCACAGGCTAGGGACTGCTACAGTAAACCATCAGACTGACCCACAGGCTAGGGACTGCTACAGTAAACCATCAGACTGACCTACTGGCTAGGGACTGCTACTGTAAACCATCAGACTGACCCACAGGCTAGGGACTACTACAGTAAACCATCAGACCGACCCACTGGCTAGGGACTACTACAGTAAACCATCAGACCGACCCACTGGCTAGGGACTACTACAGTAAACCATCAGACCGACCCACTGTCTAGGGACTACTACAGTAAACCATCAGACTGACCCACTGGCTAGGGACTACTACAGTAAACCATCAGACTGACCCACTGGCTAGGGACTACTACAGTAAACCATCAGACCGACCCACTGGCTAGGGACTACTACTGTAAACCATCAGACTGACCCACTGTCTAGGGACTACTACAGTAAACCATCAGACTGACCCACTGGCTAGGGACTACTACAGTAAACCATCAGACTGACCCACAGGCTAGGGACTACTACAGTAAACCATCAGACTGACCCACTGGCTAGGGACTACTACAGTAAACCATCAGACTGACCCACAGGCTAGGGACTACTACAGTAAACCATCTGACTGACCCACTGGCTAGGGACTACTACAGTAAACCATCAGACTGACCCACAGGCTAGGGACTGCTACAGTAAACCATCAGACTGACCCACAGGCTAGGGACTGCTACAGTAAACCATCAGACTGACCCACAGGCTAGGGACTGCTACAGTAAACCATCAGACTGACCCACTGGCTAGGGACTACTACTGTAAAGCATCAGACTGACCCACAGGCTAGGGACTGCTACAGTAAACCATCAGACTGACCCACAGGCTAGGGACTACTACTGTAAACCATCAGACTGACCCACAGGCTAGGGACTGCTACAGTAAACCATCAGACTGACCCACAGGCTAGGGACTGCTACAGTAAACCATCAGACTGACCCACAGGCTAGGGACTGCTACAGTAAACCATCAGACTGACCCACTGGCTAGGGACTACTACTGTAAACCATCAGACTGACCCACTGGCTAGGGACTACTACAGTAAACCATCAGACTGACCCACAGGCTAGGGACTGCTACAGTAAACCATCAGACTGACCCACAGGCTAGGGACTGCTACAGTAAACCATCAGACTGACCCACAGGCTAGGGACTGCTACAGTAAACCATCAGACTGACCCAAAGGCTAGGGACTACTACAGTAAACCATCAGACTGACCCACTGGCTAGGGACTTCTACTTCTACTCTACCCATAGGGCGACGGACAATTGGCTCAGCGTCTTTAGGGTTTGACTAGGGTAGACCGTCATTGTAAATAAGAATTTGTTCTTAACTGACTTGCCTAGTTAAATAAAGTTTAAATTTAAACAATTTAATAAATACAAATTCATATATATATAATGATTGGAGATCGGCTTAGCTAGCAGTCAAGCTAGCTAGCTAATTTTCATGCGCATTTTAAATGTAATGATACGGATTCTAAAACGACAGTAGTCCTTAGCTACACAGTACCATTCAAAGATTGGACACACCTACTCATTCCAGGGTTTTTCTTTATTTTTTACTTTTTTCTACATTGTATAATAATAGTGAAGACATCAAAACTATGAAACAACACATATGGAATCATGTTGTACCAAAAAAGTTTTAAATCAAAACATAGAGATTCTTTAAAGTAGCCACCCTTTGCCTTGATGACAGCTTTGCACACTCTTGGCATTCTTTCAGTCAGCTTCATGAGTCACCTGGAATGCATTTCAATTAAATTGTGGAATTTCTTTTCTTCTTAATGTTTTGGAGCCCATTAGTTGTGTTCTGACATGTTAGGGGTGG